>NC_136068.1:1361870414-1362212914 GCF_964261635.1 Lissotriton helveticus | reverse complement strand
CATTTAGAAATTCAATATCTACCACAGTAGTCCTTAATGGATGTCCAAAATTCTACTATCTTAGTGAAATTCCAAATAATATAAGTCCAATTGCCAATAGATTCTGCTGAGCACCTGAAAGCAATTTATTGTTATCTGGGAATTGATTTTATTCAGTCGAGATGATGCCCTATATAGCAGACTCTTGTTATAGAATTGCATACGGAAGAGATTTGTCCACTTTTATAGGAAGGAGTGGTAGAAGTTTATCTCTCCCACAATACACATTTCCTCCCTTGACTGACTTCTCTGTTGTACTTTATAGAAAACCTCAACTTCTTTATAATGTAAAACCTTAGCCTTCTAGTACTTTTCGGATCTGTGTGTACTGGACTCTATTAACCCTTCCACTAACCCCAGACTTTTTCTAATTGTTATAGGATCCAGGTCTCTTAAAAAAATGCACTTTGGATAAAAGGCTATTGAATAGGTACTTTTGCATATCTAATACTTGGTTCTATCTCTGCCCATAATTTCCAAGTATCACAGATTAAAAATTCACCAATAGCATAGAATCTATTGATCTTCCATCTATGGGCAGTTATTTTATATCGAAGGGGAAAAGATCCTATAAAAATATTCACTACTCTGGTTGATCCATTAATACTTGGGATCACATAGTGTTTAAACAGCGGTTCTTTTCTTTATTTACTGCAACTGAAAATGGTAATATTGGACCTTTTTTGGTGATTTGCCCCCTTAGTATATGTTTATAAGTAGACCTTATCAGTGGACTTCTCCCTTCCTTGCGCAACTCCACGTGGTAGATGCTGCCCGAGCTCCCTGCTGCTGACCATCTGACCCTCTGTTCAGTGATTTGAGGCCGTCCTCCACCCGCAGGCACTCACCTGGGTCTCATCCCTGGTGATCTAGTGGGAGAGTGTCTGTGCTCTGCTGCTGGGCTGCCCTTTTTTAGGTCGATGACCGGAAATGCTGGCTTGCATGGTAGGAGATCTTATATCTCTTAGTAGTATGGTTTAACCCGCCTCTCTCCTCTGCCTCTCCTCCATTTGCTGGCTTCCTAAACGGAGGCCAGCCATTGGAGGAGAGAGGCGTCACTCGAAACAAGCTCCGTCTCTTTCGGATTCGGGGGCGTGTTTTTGGTGTTATTTCGCCCTGTGACATCACCCGCCACTCAGAACAACAAAACACGCCCCCGAATCCGAAAATTTTCGGAGCTTTGGGCCGCCATTTTTTTCTCGTCTGCCGGGTAGAATCGTCAGGGTCTTGTTTAGTAACTTTGGCGATTTTAATGCGTCGCCCCCACAGGCTTCTAAGGGGTGGGGGGAGTGAGGATCGTCTTGGTCTTGTTTAGTAACTTCGGCGATTTTAATGCGTCGCCCCCACAGGCTTCTAAGGGGTGGGGTGAGGGGCATAGTCTCGGCGCCGAACGGACGCTCCTGCTGGCCCGACTGCCGAAACTTCTTCAGGGTCTGCCTGTGGTCGCAAGGAATTGTGGTGAAACAACGATATTATTTTTATGGTTTAGATAGCGCCTAAAGCCCGAAAGTGTGACTAAGCTTTAAAATCGGACCGAGTTGTGGTAGCTTGCATATGATCCAGAGCCTGTGGGTGGCCTGAACTGAAGAATGTCTCAGTGAAAGTGGGCCTGACGTCAGACCTGCCAGCACGCCCCTCAAAGGGCAGCAGCACTCTGTGTGAACGGCGTGCGTCTCGTGCACAGCAGGCATGACCGGCTGCCCCCGTTTCCACGCTCCGAGCTAGCCTCAAAAAAACAGTAGGATGACTCTCCTGTTTCTCTTCATATTCCACATATCTAAACTGCAAACCTTGTATTTGGAGTTCACGGCCCAGTCTTTATTTTTGTGGTAACCACATATCGAAATCCATGGTTGTTCAAGACACCAGCGTGACCGGCGTTGTCACTTAATAATGGCGTAGTCTGCGAGTTGCATCGTTAATACCTCGTACATTGTATCCAAAAAATGAGCATCAAGGGCGTTGTCTGTGCTTCCCGCAGGTCGGGCTGGGCTGCCCTTCCAAAACACTCAGGCATGTACAGCCCCCTTGTTAAGAGTTTGTATGTCCACATTGTGTCACTCCCTACCCCCCCCCACACGCATACAAACACTCTAATAAACTGATTGGTTGATGCCTCTCCTAGGTGATCTAATCACAGCCTCTCCGCCCGCTCAGCGTGAATGACATCATTTCCCCATGTCCTCCTCTCTCATTCCCTTGTTCCATCATTCGCACTTAAGCGCCCACCCTTCCTTCTTCTGTTTCCCCTCAGCACTTTGAAGAAAAAAACGCAGTCGAGTTATCCAGCATGGCATGACTCACAATCTGCGGTTCTGCATCCCTTACTACACCAGTGCTCTCCAAAAGCTGGGGTCTACCAAAGAGGCGTGGTTTAATAAATGTAACCATGGTACTTTATAAGCCCCCTCTGTGCCTTACAGGGTAGTTTGTGACTATGTCCCTAACAGAGTGACATGTATCTCTACAAACCGTTGCTTTATAAAGAAGGTTCCTGGTCATGTGGCATTTATATTTTAATGGGCTGGGCAGACTAGCGCTGCATCTGAATCTGCAGCTTCAGTGCCGTGGTTCCCCAGCGGCCTACGGACAGCAGTGGTGTCTGTCCTTGTGTGTGTGGCTCTGTGTGTGAGATAAGTGTGTGCGGCCTGCAGCAGTGTCTGCCCCCGATGTGTGTGCATGATGGGTGTTTGTGGCCTGCAGCGGTGTTTGCCCCCGATGTGTGTGCATGATGGGTGTTTATGGCCTGCAGCGGTGTCTGCCCCCGATGTGTGTGCATGATGGGTGTTTGTGGCCTGCAGCGGTGTCTGCCCCCGATGTGTGTGCATGATGGGTGTTTGTGGCCTGCAGCGGTGTGTGCCCTCGATGTGTGTGCATGATGGGTGTTTGTGGCCTGCAGCGGTGTCTGCCCCCGATGTGTGTGCATGAAGGGTGTTTGTGACCTGCAGCGGTGTCTGCCCCCGATGTGTGTGCATGATGGGTGTTTGTGGCCTGCAGCGGTGTCTGCCCCCGATGTGTGTGCATGATGGGTGTTTGTGGCCTGCAGCGTGTCTGCCCCCGATGTGTGTGCATGGTGGGTGTTTGTGGCCTGCAGCGGTGTCTGCCCCCGATGTGTGTGCATGATGGGTGTTTGTGGCCTGCAGCGGTGTCTGCCCCCGATGTGTGTGCATGATCGGTGTTTGTGGCCTGCAGTGGTGTCTGCCCCCGATGTGTGTGCATAATGGGTGTTTGTGGCCTGCAGTGGTGTCTGTCTTTGTGTGGGTGATGAGTGCGTGCTCCTGCAGCAGTGTCTGCTCCTGTAGCAGTGTCTGCCCCTGTATATGTGTGTCATTGTGTGTGTGTGTCTGTGTGGCCTGTAGTGGTGACTGGGTGTGTCAGTGTATGTTAGTGTTTGTGTATATAATGAGTGTGTGTGTGGGCCCTGCATTGGGGTATGTGTGTTTGCGCGTGGTTTCTTCTATATATTTCTTAACTTTAACACTGAGCGCGGTGTCCTTGAAGTGGGCGCCGCGCTCACTGTTAAAGTTAACAAAAATATAAATAATCCGAGCGCGGGTGTCCGTGAAGCGGTGCTTAATAGGAAAAAAATGGATTCACCCCACCTTCGTAGGCTGACACAAGAACAGATTTTTCTGAGGCCTACCTCTGCGTTTCCATGTATAAGAGATTGTTAGAGATTTAGACTTCATTGTATGCTCCTTCCGTGTGGAGACTGTGGCGTGATGTGCAGTGCAATGTTTAATCTCCTGTAGATCACCAGTTAAGCTGATGTTACTTATAACCGCGTCTTGTAAATGAAGTGATGGATACCTGTCCATTTGATGCAAACTGCTTACATTTTCCTTGAGAGCTTCGATTGTTTTCAGGATATCAATACACATGGAACACTCTCTGAAGTTAAACGAGGACCAGATTACCGGAACATGACTGTATTAACGAGGCCAGGGGATGGCTTTCCAGGAAGCAGCGAGTTCTGCTGAAAAGCAGAAATCCGAAACAAGGCACAGAGGGTAGAGGAGGGGGGGATAAAGATTACCTGTTGTGCAGTTTTACTCTTCTGATTTATGGCTTCTGGTAAAGCAGTAACCGCTCAGGGTGAGAATCAAGAGGCATACAGGCCTCGCATGATTCATGGCGCATTTATTGGAAAAACCACAATGGAAACATTTACTGCTGGCTCTGCGCGAGGTGTGTTGGGCTCTGTGTGTGTTGGGCTCTGTGTGTGCTAGGCTCTGTGTGTGTTGGGCTCTGTGTGTGTTGGTGTGTGGCACTGTCTGTCTGTGTGTGTGTGTGTGGCTCTGTCTGTCTGTGTTTGGCTCTGTCTGTGTTTGTGTGTTTAGCTCTGTCTGTGTGTGTGTGTGTGTGTGTGGCTCTGTGTGTGTCTGGCTCTGTGTGTGTGTGTGGCTCTGTCTGTGTGGCTCTGTGTGTGTGGCTCTGTCTGTGTGTGTGTGGCTCTGTCTGTGTGTGTGTGGCTCTGTCTGTGTGTGTGTGGCTCTGTCTGTGTGTGTGACTGGGTCTGTGTGTGTGTGTGGCTCTGTGTGTGTGTGGCTTTGTGCGTGTGTGTGTGGCTCTGTGTGTGTGTGTGTAGCTCTGTGTGTGTGTAGCTCTGTGTGTGTGTTGCTCTGTGTGTGTGTGTGTGTCTGTGCCTCTGTGTGTGTGGCTCTGTGTGTGTGTGTGGCTCTGTGTAGATAGTTTTTTTTGTAGGTGGCTCTATGTGTGGGTGGCTCTGTCTGTGTGAGGGTGGCTCTGTGTAGGTGGCTCAGTGTGTGGGTGGCTCTATGTGAATGACTCTGTGTGGGTGGCTCTGTATGTGTGTGTGTGTGGATCTGTGTGGGTGTAAATGCAGTAGGTCATGCATATGCGAGCGATTAAGCTATTGGCATGGTAAATGACAATGCCATTTATTTAACGATTAAGCTATTGGCAATGTAAATGACTATGCTATTTATTTATGATTTTAAAAAAAAGTCATAAGCAATGCCAATAGCTCTACCTTTAATAATGCCGAGACCATTGCATTGTAAATGCTTGTCTCTCATTTTCTACCTCCATTTTTTTCTGTCCTTTTTTGCACTTTTTCTCATCTTTTGCATCTTTTTTTCTTTTGCTTCTCCTTTGCCGCTTTTTGCCCATGCTACTTTGATCCACATGTGGCCCACTCCCTTCCAGTGCCACTTTCCGGCTGCCCACGTTTCCCACCTCCCAGCTGTCCAGATCCCCCCTCCGCACACTACTCAGTGGCGGCCGCTGCCCAGTGAAGGTGCAATCAACTGACCTTATCAGTAGACTCCCCCCCCCGTTTTTTTGGTGTATAATCTGTTTTATTGAGTTTATACTTTAGTACACCATAACATGTATATATGCCATCATTGTTAGGCGTTGCAGATGTTGTATTAGGTACAGCACATGCGCATTCAGGCATTCTGTTTGTATTCGTAGGGCAGTATAAAATGCTATAGAAACAAGACTCGTAAGTACATTTGCGATTGGTCTCCAGCAGGCAGGCAGGAGAAAGGGGAAGAGAAGGGGGATGGAGAGAGGAAAGACATATCTAATATATCATAGCTTACATTCTTGAACGCCCCCCTAAACATATACACTGCTGCATGCCCGCCCGTAGATACTCTGACGCGTGCGGACTTACAAGTTAAGCGTTTATACTGGCACCCACATACGGTTGGGTAACAAGATTACATCACAGGAGAGCAAAAAAGAGTAAAACTTTGCATACATTAACTGTTGAAAGAAAGAAGATACAAACGTATGTAACAAACCGATCAGTTCTTAAGTGGACTGCTCCCTTCCTTGCGCAGCACCGCCTTGTAGCTAATGGGAGAGCATCTCTGTTCTGCTGCTGTGCTGCTCTCCGTCTCTCTTTTTTGCCTCTCTTTTTCAGTTCTTTTCACCCTTTTTTGCACATTTTCTCTCCTTGACCATCTTTTTCCTGTTGCTTCTTGTTTGCCACTTTTTACCCCTGCTGCTGGGATCCCCGTGGCCCGCCCTTCCAGTGCCACTTTCCTGCTCCCCACATTTCCCACCTCCCAGCTGTCCAGCCCCCCTACACACTATTTAATGGCAGCTACCGTGTAGCCACAATGCTGGCACGCCAAAGGGAAGCCCGCCTGCTCCTGGACCACACCCAGCACCACGGACCATGGTTCTCGGACCTTCCACCGATACAACGCCAGCACCCTCCTCGTCCTCAAGACCGTACGCCACGCCACTTGCCCCCTCGCATCACAGAAGGACACCCAGGGACCCTATTCCTGCAGAAACTGCAGCTGCACCCTCATCAACCTCTGCTCTCCAACCTCTCCCACCACCCAGCGGACCAACAGCACGCCCAACCGGCTCAGCTGCATCTTCCTCAACACGCACTTCCTTCACAAACACACCAGAGAGATCTGGGACCTCCTCGACTCCATCTCTCCTGACATCGCCTTCCTCAAGGAAACCTCAACAAACACCAGCTCTGGCCCAGACATCGCCACCACCATCCCCGACTGCTACCAGATCACACTGACCAACCAGGAGAAGGCTCACCATTCTCCACAAAAACACTCTGCATCTGACCACCCACTCGAAGACCTAATGACAACAATGGAACACCTCCACTTACAGGTCCAGACCAACCCCAACACCACCCTCCGCAGCACCCTCGTCTACAAATCTTCAGGCCTCCATCCACCCTTCACCGACGCCATCATTGACTTCATCACACCCCAGGCCCTTGAATCCACAGATTACATCCTACTCGGCAACCTCAACTTTCACCTGGACAACCCCAATGACCAGAACACTACATCCCTTCTGGAGAACCTTGCCACCATTGGACTCAAGCAGCTAGTCACCCCTCTGACCCACGTAGCAGGACACACACTCGACCCCGTCTTCTCCGCCAGTGAAAATATTATATCCCTACTCCTCTGGACCGACCACCACAGCGTGCACTTTGCCTTCACCAAACCCACTATACACCACTGCCCTCCCCACCCCCACCACTGTAGCTGGAACAAGGTCACAGAATAACATCTCACTGCCTCCCTCAGCACTATCACACCCCCGACTTCCACCGACGCTAATACCTAAGCACGCAACCTCCACCGAGGGATCTTCAACTGCTCCAACACTCTGGCAGCCCTCAAGAAGACACCCGGCAAGCAACACTCCAAGAAAGCCAGCTGGTCTACTCCCACCATGCACGAGCCAAGATGCACCTGTAGATGACTTGACAAGAGATGGAGAAACAACAAAACCCCAGAAGACCATGCGACCTTTAAAGCTGCCACAACCGCACACCACCTCTTCCTCAAAACCGCAAAAAATGGCCCTCCAAGACAGAATAAACGCCTACGCACACAACAGCAAAGAGCTCTTCGCCATCGACAAGGAGTTTGCCAGGCCCAACAGCGAGACCGCAGATGTTCCCCCTAGATCTTATACAGGTTTTTGCATAAAACATATCAGAGGGCACGCACGATTAATAGTGAATTCATTTGACATAGATGTATGCAGGGTTAAACGCGGAAGAAGACCGGCATGCCCCCTCTTCCCTAAATAATTAACCAATTTCTTAGAGCCACTTGCCATTACAATAAGAGAAGACTGCGAAATAGAACCACTTGTTAGTGGGATGCCCAACATTTAATTGTAAGAAAATGATGTAGCACTTTCGCTAAAGCCGGGCTTTAAATGTTTTTTAATATATTTTGAGGCCATATCTAGTCAAACCCAGCCCAGTTTTTAAACATTTCTGAACTTTGTTTTGTGCCTTCCGAGAAGTGAGTCTCTTAAATCAGAGTTATATCTGGAGAGTAGGTTTTCAGCCAATCTTCAACTTTCTGCTTGTTTTTTAGACCATTGACACTTAATGATATAACCATTAATTTTGTACTCTGAGTCCACAACTCACTAGTCTCAGTTAGTCTCTTTTAGCTCAGTTACCACTAATGTCAGGCCAGCCAATTAATCTTCGTAAACTTCTAAAGTATCCTAAAAACTCTAAATAAGCTATTCCAAAACGAGGTGTCCTTACCAAAAAGGAGTAATAACAAAAGGAGGTACCCCTGATCTACGTCACAGGGAAGGGGGTAGTTACATATGAGAAAAAGAGTTGGGTCCCTGTTTTAAAACTAGTAAATTCGATTCGCTAGGGTTATCAATCCTAGAGGTATAGCTTACAATAAAGTCAAACTTTTCTACTAAACTGAAATGAACACATTTTGAAGGCAAAGTGGACACTTGAACTAAAAACTCAATGATAATCTGTGTGTAAATATACCAACAAACCCAATTTATATAAAAAGGATCACTGAATTTATTTCTACCTCCCAACTGGGTTACAATCTAAAATACAATCGATAGTAGCAATAAACAAATTAAAAACAACCACCATCGGTGGTAATGCAATGAATATTTTTAAACAGTCAAAGTTAAAAACAGTCGACGCGGCGTTTCGGTGCTTTGTGATACTGGACACCTTCTTCAGGACATTAAAACATTTGACTTCATATCTGTAGATATGACAGGACTTTGTCTAGAAAACGTTTCAATTGTTTCCTTGATGGGTTAAAATCTCACTGGAATCTCAGATTTCCACTAGTCTCTAATTACAGAGCTAGATATTTCTGTGTGCACGGAGGGGCCACCGATAGTTGTAAATTTCTTTGGACCTGGGTTATAATATGGGTCTTTTGATATATTCAGCGCTTCTTAGGCACGAGGTAAAACTTTTGATGATTCCTCAGATTCTCTTCTCTTCGGTTAGAAGAAATCTTGCATAATAACTGCGGCCTCCCTGCTCCTCCGTGTCGGCGTCTTCATGGAAATACGAATTTCCATGAAGACGCCGAATCATCAAAAGTTTTACCTCGTGCCTAAGAAGCGCTGAATATATCAAAAGACCCATATTATAACCCAGGTCCAAAGAAATTTACAACTATCGGTGGCCCCTCCGTGCACACAGAAATATCTAGCTCTGTAATTAGAGACTAGTGGAAATCTGAGATTCCAGTGAGATTTTAACCCATCAAGGAAACAATTGAAACGTTTTCTAGACAAAGTCCTGTCATATCTACAGATATGAAGTCAAATGTTTTAATGTCCTGAAGAAGGTGTCCAGTATCACAAAGCACCGAAACGCCGCGTCGACTGTTTTTAACTTTGACTGTTTAAAAATATTCATTGCATTACCACCGATGGTGGTTGTTTTTAATTTGTTTATTGCTACTATCGATTGTATTTTAGATTGTAACCCAGTTGGGAGGTAGAAATAAATTCAGTGATCCTTTTTATAAAAATTGGGTTTGTTGGTATATTTACACACAGATTATCATTGAGTTTTTAGTTCAAGTGTCCACTTTGCCTTCAAAATGTGTTCATTTCAGTTTAGTAGAAAAGTTTGACTTTATTGTAAGCTATACCTCTAGGATTGATAACCCTAGCGAATCGAATGAACTTACCAAAAAGGAGCCCCTACGTTTTCCCTGAATTTAGCTTCAGGCAATGACTGCTCATCCAGTTGACTACTGACTTCATGCAGCTGTTAAAGCGGTGTGCCACCTCTTCCACGTTACATGCGAATAACAATACAATCTGTGTGTCGTTAGCGTAAAAGATGGTTGAGAAACCAAAGGACCGGATCAGCTGGGCTAAGGGAGCCACGTAAATGTTAAAAAGCATAGAGCTTAGTGATGACTCTTGCGCGACACCACAGGGCAAGGAGAACAATTTGGAGCTAAACTCAACAAAAGAGACGGATTGTTCTTTGTCAGTGAGAAATTAACAGAGGAAACTGTAAGCTAAATCGTTGATCCCAATCTCAACAAGGAGCTCCTTCAAGACTGAGTGGCTTACAGTGTTGAAGGCTATGGATATATCCAAAAGGACCACTGTTGTCCATGATATGTTGTATCTCTTTGGTAGCTACTACCAATGCTCACTCAGTACTATGGCCCTTTCCAAAGCCGAACTGTGCTCCATCCAAACTCTTGTTTTGATCTATAGACTCTGCAAGAGCGATATTTAAATGGTTCTCGGGGATTTGTGCCTGGATTGAGTGAAGTTTTTTTTAGCAAGGGGAGAATGGAGGCCTTTTTCCAATCAGTGGGCAAGATGCCTACAGTGATGATACTGTTCAGTAGGGTGGTGAGCGGAATGACTACCGATCCTGCTGCATCTTGGAGAACTTTTGGCGGGCATGGGTCAGAAGGGGCTCCAGATTTAGTGCAACCTATCAGTTCTGTCACCTACCCAGTGGTTAGGAGCAGAAACGTGCAGAGCTAGGAGATGCATTGACCGGAGATGTTCTTCCCTAAAGTTGAGAGGGTAGAGGTTCGACTGGCATTAGAAACCCCATAAACTGTCTAAACTTTTTTCTTTAAAATTCTGCTAAATTTTTGCAGAGCAATTGAATGGAAATCAAGGATTTGCCGGTGGATGGGCAAGAGAGCACCTGAGCTGTTTTAAAAAAGCTCTCTTCAAGAATTTTTCACCAAATTAGCTTTTTCCCTGCAATATTTGGTTTTTCTCCCTTTTATCACATTTTTATTTCACTTAAGGCATCTATGAATATAGCATTAGGGCTTTGGGGTCTATAGATCAGTAAGCCATAGAATGAGAAATTATCTGGTGGACCGGGCCTAAGTCACAAAGTCAGGCCGACTGTGATGGAGTGCGGGCCGGATACAAGACTGAATTCAGTCCACTGTTAAAAGTACATTTTGTCCTGGGGCATCAAGATGCAAAGTCCTTGCTTCAGCCTACACGGTGTGGGCATCTAGGAGCCACATATGGGAGCTGCGATGCAAGGCCCGTTGTCGAGATGTTTCACGTTGAGCCGAGGTCAGTGAAGCTAATAATGGGAGCTTGTGATGCTTATCCAGGCACTGAGGTTGATGAAGCTGCTGGGACTGCAAGGACGAGATGCTTCAGCACTGATGACACTGAGATGTGTCAAGCGAGGCCGGTTGTCGGTGTTGAGATGTGTCGCTCTTGATCAGTGCTTGTGAAGCAGCCGAACCGAGTTGAACAGCGCCAAGAAGCCTGTTGTGTCCCTTTAGCTCAGAATAAGAGGTCAGCTGACTGACCCTTGGAGGCCCTCTGGAGGTTCTGGATCCAAGCAGGCAGGCTGGCCTCAGCAGGGCAGTCCACAGCTGCACAAGAGTCCTTGTGCAGCAGAGCAGGCCTTCGACAGGACATCGGTCCTGGGTCAGCAGGCAGGCTTCATACAGCTGGGCAGTCTTTCTGTAGAGTGCAGATGTTCAGGAGTGATCTGAAGAGTTCAGACTGAGGGTCCAGAATTTACATGTGGTGCCCACTTTGAAATGGGAGAAGCTTCTAGATTTTTTACCCTACATGTGTGCCTAGAATTTTTTTTCTCCCTGCCTTAACCCAAGATTGTCTGGTGTCACAATACACTAGTGTGAAATCCTTTGTGAGCATGCTGGAGAAGTCCCTTTGAGGTGCAAGTGTGGTAAATGACAGCCCCACCGCCTTCCTGCCAGAGATGGCCCATCATGTCAAAAGCCAGACCCTCTATTGTGATGCAGTCTGAGGGTTATACACAAAGGTCAACTGACAAATACACCTAGTCACGTGACACAGAAAAAAAGGCTACAGCCACCAAATAGTTAATACAAGAAAAAGCCAACTTTCTAAGAGTGGCATTTTCAGAATTATGACCTAAAAACCCACTACATTTAAAAAGAGTTTTAAATTACAATTCCTCACACACCGAACATGACTTTCTCACCTGCTCGCCATCAAAAGCTAGCACTTATTAAATGTAATAAGGTATGGTAACCCAATGCTATTCTAAGGAAAAGGTAGGCCTTGCAGTAGTGAAGAACAAATGTAGGAGTTTTCACTACCAGAACATGCAAATGTGCAAAGTACGTATCCAACTTTTTAAATACATTCTCATTTTCATTACACGAGCTGTTCAGGGCCTATGCTAGGGTTAGATTATGTGTATTAGAAAGAAAGGTTTAGGCTTGGCCAAAAGGTTTATTTTTCCAGGTCAAAATGGCAGTTTAAAACTGCACACACAGGCTGCAATGTCAGGCCTGAGACATTTTTAAAGTACTACCTAAGTGGCTGGCACAATCATTACTGCAGGCCTACAGTAGCACTTTATTTTCAGGCCCTGGGTACATATAGTACCACTTTACTAGGGACTTACAGGTAAATTAAATGTTCTAGTCATGTGTAAGTCGATTTGAGCATGTTTAAAGAAGCGAGCACAAGCACTTCAGCACTGGTTAGCAGTGGAAAAGTGTGCATAGTCCTAAGGCCAACAAGACAAATTCAGCAAAACAGTAGGTGTTAGGCAAAAGGTTTGTGGGAAGACCACCATAAGTCTGACAGGTCTAACACAAACTATTAAAATTAGTTGTTTTATTATTTGTCTAGCTGTTCCCATTCCAGAGATAAATATTAGTATTTTGATCTGTACTCTATTTTTCTAAACAGGACAGCTAGGCCTACCCCACTGAAAATAGCTTTTGGATGCTGTTCACTGTATGATATGTTAACATTCAATGTTTACTTTTCCTACTTTGAAATACCATGCACCCTGCCTTGTGGTATACAAGGCCTATATAGAGGTGATTTATCAATACTTGAAAGAGAGGTTTTTACTTGTCTGAAGGGTTCATTTTCAATGGTCGAATAGCAGTTTTTACACTGCTACAGTCGGGCATCTATGGTAGACCTGAAACTCTGGTTGCACTACTGCTACAGTGGATGGCATAATAGGTACTGCAGTCTATTACTGGCATTTAACTTCCAGGCCCTGGGTACATTTTGTAGCATTCACTAGGGACTTACAGGACAATTAAATATACTAATTAGGAGTATACCAATTCGCCTTAGTTAAGAAGGAAAGAGCAGGCACTCTACTACTGGTTAGCAGGGGTAAAATGCACAGAGGTTTAAAGCTAGCAATAATATAGGATCCAGCAAAAGGCCATCAATCGTGTGTGAGCTCACAGAAAAGGCAGATTTTCTACAACATCACTCCCTCTACCCCGTCAATCACCCTTCAAGGCCCTCCTTCTGCTACTAGGGTAATCTAACAGTTATATCATCCACTTCTAGGCTGTCTCGACTCTGCCATCTAATAGGACCAACATGAGCGGTTTAGTGATCACTGTTTACCTGGGGTCCAAATAACCAGTCTCTGGATTGCCTTTTTTGATTCTCCCATGACCACTGCTCTCCCCTCTCTTCATTTTATTTTCCAAAAGAGGTGCTCCCGAGGTACCAATGAACGTAGGATTTCAATTTTTTACGTTAAAAAGACATTTTTTTAAGCGTAGTTTCACCCAATGTATGGTATCTTTTGTGAACTCGAACCATCAACACCAATAGATTTGGCTTGCAGAATAACCCTGGGTTCCTAACAAAAGAGAGAATTCAATTGGCAGGTCTACATAGTGGGTGTATCAGTCTGGCAACAATCCAGGGTTCTTGGCACAAGGTTCCAGTATACCTTCTGGGAAGAAAAGATGTATGGGAGTCTATTACTGACATTTTGCAAAGAATTTTTGTTTTTCAAAACCATGTAACATCTCTAAAAATGCCTGTTTTGGATCAAAATAGGACCTCACATTTGAGAAATGGGAGGGGGTTACAAAGATTATGTTCAATAATATTAGTGAGCTGTTGCTGCAGTATAATACCGAAAAAACACTTCCCTATCCCGGAAAATTAGATGTAAACAGATGTATAATTTAGATCAATGTGCCTGTGCAGTGGGCAAAGAGGGCATGAAAGAGCTGAAACTGCATCATAAATTCAAAGCTAGTTTGAACAGGAACCCCCAAAATATTTTTGGTCTAGGGCCCCCAAAATTCTTAAGATGTCCCTGCAACACCGAGCTGCCGTTTGGAAAAGGGACAACCTTGGAAGAGAGCATTTGGAAGACAGCCAGGGATAAACACAGTAAACAAGTGCAAAGCAAACAAAGGTAAAAGTGGAGACCTCCAGTCAGGCGTAGTGTGTCATGATTAAAAAGAAAAGGGGACACACTGAATGGCTCCGTGGGTGTATTTCGTCAGGCTGCATGTTTCTACAACACCAATGTGAAGTCATTATTTCAGACATAGTCATGAGTCACTGCTGATGGCTTAACTTGGCATCGCTGGGGTTGAATCCTGGATGTCACTAGAAGCGTTAGAATCCCTGGGCTACAATACATTGTGTAAGCGCCTCTTTTGGTAATGAATTGTGGTAGGTTAGGAACCCTAGAATGCAGTGCTAGCTTAGTGTCTCCAGGGGAAAATGCAATGCAGTCAACCTGTGCAGTTGCTTTCCCTTGGACGCCTGCGGTACATACATAAAGGTGGCAGTGAAAGGCAAGTCTCTACCTAAATGATTGGCCAGTAACTCATTCTGGCTAATGCTTGACCTGCTTCTGCATCACAGGTTCCAGGACCCTGCAGG
Source organism: Lissotriton helveticus (assembly GCF_964261635.1). Lineage (NCBI taxonomy): Eukaryota > Metazoa > Chordata > Amphibia > Caudata > Salamandridae > Lissotriton > Lissotriton helveticus. Next base: position 1,362,198,430 of record NC_136068.1, on the reverse strand, counting down.
TGTTCACGTTTCACCTGGATACCATCTCTAATGGTGAACATGTTTGTAAAGCTGCTTTGTGCAGGACACCTGTGCCACAGCTCTCCAAGGACACCTGTGCCACAGCTCTCCAAGGACACCTGTGCCACAGCTCTCCAAGGACACCTGTGCCCCTGCTCTCCCAGGATACCTGTGTCACAGCTCTCCACGGACACCTGTGCCCCTGCTCTCCAAAGACACCTGTGCCACAGCTCTCCAATGACACCTGTGCCACAGCTCTCCAAGGACACCTGTGTCACAGCTCTCCACGGACACCTGTGCCCCTGCTCTCCCAGGATACCTGTGTCACAGCTCTCCACGGACACCTGTGCCCCTGCTCTCCAAAGACACCTGTGCCACAGCTCTCCAAGGACACCTGTGTCACAGCTCTCCAATGACACCTGTGCCACAGCTCTCCAAGGACACCTGTGCCCCTGCTCTCCCAGGATACCTGTGTCACAGCTCTCCACGAACACCTGTGGCCCCTGCTCTCCAAAGACACCTGTGTCACAGCTCTCCAAGGACACCTGTGTCACAGCTCTCCAATGACACCTGTGCCACAGCTCTCCAAGGACACCTGTGCCACAGCTCTCCCAGGATACCTTCGCCACAGCTCTCCCGTCCCAGCTATCATTGTAAACAAATGATGGTGTCATGTTCAGTGGGTTGGTCTACGAGTTATCAGGCACGTGGCACCAGTAACTGGGCTGCTCCATGCTTCCCTGGGGCGAAGCAGCCCCCCCCCCCCCCCGTACTCCCCCTGTGGTGCAGAGGGCCCCAGGTTCCTGTCCTGACCTTGTCTGAGCGTAAGGAGGAACCCTCCACGTACTTCGCGGGGGTGGGGGGGGGGAGGGCTCCTCATGTTTTCGTTCCGCCCCTGACTGTTGCCATCTGTACATGCATTTCCGATTTCCCTCCGTGTGTATCACTGGTATTGACAAAGTATAAGGCTTTCTTCATTACTAGGAGAACAAGCCCTCGGTATAGCAAGACAGACAGTAAGGTGTATGTTTTTTCATTCACTTTCCTTTACCACTGCGCTCTCAGGACCGGTACATTTAAACATTTACTCAAGCGTCTGCCTTTGAATTGCTCTTACAAGTGCCCCAGTGGGAGCCCGACCAGACACACAGCCAGCCTGCCCGCCCGCTTCATGTCTGCATACAAAACACTTCTGCATGTTTTGGCAATACTCACCTCCCCGGCTATCGTTTTTATCAGCAGTACTGTGGGCTCATAACCTTCACAATGTGAGTAAAACCTGCCGCAGCAGAATGGGGACAAAAAGAAGTAAACAAAATATCAATATCACAAACTGTTTTTGTCAGAAAGTAAAGGAGTACTACTGTAGTACTTCTAACATACTACAAAATGCTCTTCACACATCTATTTGCATACATCTCTGCCTCCGCATCACTTATGTTTTCTGGGCAGAGATCTCCACACATGTAGGAATACGTTGTTGTAGTAAAGGTGGGAGAGACGAGAGGGGGAGGCTGGAAAATGGATATTTATTATGAAATGAGAGAGGGTTAACAGAATTGAAGGAGGGGTAAAGAGGGGTTTGAGGACAGACATGAATACAAACACCAACCCAGAAATTAGTCAGACCACTACTATTCATAAGCTGCACTTCAAATGCTACTGCAGCTCTAGGATCACAAAACACAAATAAATGTACTCCAGACCCACCATGAAGTAATGGAGTAAGTATTGCACCACCTATTGCCACTCACAGACACTGCAACACACTACCTAAGAAAATATTGGAGGCGGAGAATTATTACAAAACCCATAGGGAATAACGTTAAAATAAATATATATTTATGTATATATGTTAGAGTACATTAACTCTTCTTGATAACTGTTATCTAAGTAATTCAATAATTTAATTATATTCATTTTCTTTATAAACATTAATTTCTAAACCAAATTTAAAAATGGACATTAATTTGTAATAAATGTTCAAACATGTAATGCAATTGTATATATATGTATATATACATAAAGCAATAGATGACTTATTCAAAAATTACATTCCATTTTTTAAACATTTATTAAAAATTAATTTCCATTTTTAAATTTGGTTTAAAAGTTAATGTTTGTAAAGTAAATAAATATAATGAAATTACTGAATTACTCAATAAACATTTATTAAAAAGAGTAAATGTGCTTTGACATTTTATTTTATTATTTCTAGGGTGAAAATAAAAAAAATTTACTAATTTTCCCTGTACTTTCTCATAGGGAGATCTCTACAGTGTGGCAGAGATTGTCACCTTTGCGTGAAAATTTACTAGTAGTAACTTTACACTCATAAATTCAGCCTTAAATGTCTCCACCACCTGAAATAAGGGGATAATACATGCAAGTTTACACTTAGGTGTAAATTTGCACCCAGAAATGGTCAATAGCGAAAAAGTGTAGACTTAAAGCAGGAGCAAGATTAGATCTAAACTTGAGTAAATCTGCACATGTAAATTTACCTTTGTGGCTAGTGCCCCAAGATCTCTTGCAAAATCATAGTTTGTTAAATGTTTGCACCTTAGATGCAAATATTTGTTGGTCTGCTGGGAAAATGTAGAGATTTATCAACATGGGAGCTGCTCTGCCTCAGGCATACCAGAATTTTAGAGGCACTGCCCGCCCTGTCTTCTAAAGTAGTCGAATTACCCCAGCCTGGCAGCTTCAGTTATTCAATGCCAGGCATGTTCTTAAGCCTTTTTAACAGAGAACTGCTTTCCAGATATAGTACACATGAGCACATGAAGCACAACGGTAATGAATACAGCACAGTGTAAAGAATTTAGGATCCCCTGTACAAAGCCCAACTGGCAAATTAGAATATGCAATTTGTACACCAATTATTTTGCAAAGGGGTAAGCACTTTGCAATGTAACTTATATATCAATAGATTACATTGCGAAATGCCCATTCAGGGGGGGGGTGTCGCAAAACAACCTGCCTAATGAACATTAATTAGGCAGGTCATAAGTTGTGAACTCCTGAAATTGGAGAGATGGTGGCATTCAAGCGACTGCAGACCACTACCCATTCGTTTGCTTTCCCAAATGGGAAACTGTTTTTTTAAGCAGTGCATGTCCATTACACAGACTAGTGCTGATTCAAACAAATATATATATATATATATATATATCCATTTAGAAGTTGTCTCCTGGTGACAGCTTCCATTTTCTAAATCAGTTAACACCCTCTTAGAGCAGTCTGTAGTTTTTCAATGGTTTTTCACAATGGCGTTCGCAAAGCATTGATACAATCAACAGGGACTCCCAAATAGGAGGGTGACACCCTTTTCATGCCCTCTCCTATTTGCGATTTGTAATGGGCTGCCAAACCCCTTTGGCGAGTCAGAAACCCTTTTCTGACAAATAACTGGACCTTTGTAATTAGCAAAATACACTTTTGTGGCCACAAAGCATGCTTGTTTGCATTTTGTGGACTTGTGATTGAGTCGATCGCAGATGACCCATTTAACAGATTTAGGACTATGAAGGAGGGGTGGCAATACGTTTTACAGAGTTTGAGTCTCATGGTGTGGAACTGGATTTAAAATGAAGGGGCAGAAATACAAAGCCATGTTGCAGTCAAAAACCATGCTATTCACAAAGTCAGAGGGTTTCTGGAGCAAAATGTGTTTGCACTAAACCTATTTTGTGAGTTGGAAGACCATTTCAGACTCACAAACTGGGTTTACCAACCAATTCTGAATCACAATTAGGAAGGGGCATCTCTTACTAATTGTAGTCCAGACTGGTGTCCATTAATAATTTGTCACGAAAAACTGTTAATACATACCAGTCTGAACCACAATTAGGAGCTGATGCACCTTCCTGATTGTGATTCAGAATTGGTTGGTAAACCCATTTTGTGAGTCACAAAACAATGATAAGTTAGCGTCTCCACAAAAGCGGTAGTAAATTCGCAAAGAAAAAGCGGTGTCCCTTGGACAGCTTCCCCTTTGGAAATTGTGGCTGTTGACCTTGCTTGGAGCAGACAGTGGTGTAATGGCTTGTTTTTTTGGTTATTTTTGTAAGTTAGCACCTGTTCCTTTAATGAACCATGGCTGATTAAAAAAAATCTTTTCCTGTTTAGAAAGGCAAACACGTTGATGGTGGTCTGCTATTCCTTGCAGGACACCATCCATGTGTTTGTAGCCCATCACAGCAGGTCACAAGTAGTGACTTCTCTAGTTAATATTCATTGGGCAGATTATTCTGCAACGTACTATAACTGGACATTTTACGACGCAACCCATTAGTGCACAGATGTTATATGTTATGTTATAAATGGATTTGTATCGCGCACTGTTACTCAAGAGTGCCCTGGCGCGTGGAGAGAACAATGACAGATTAAGCAGGGGGTCTAGACCACTTGTTGAAACAGATGTGTTTTCAAAAGTTTTTTTAAAGTGGTCAGGTCAGTCGTATGCCTCAGAGGGTCTGGCAAGGCATTCCACATATTGGCAGCTCTTACCGCCAGGGACTGACCACCCAGGCGTGTTTTTCTGAACCTAGGGATAACCAGTCGTCTATGAGCAGCTGAGCGTAGGTGGCGTGTCGGCTGGTAGAACGAAAATCTGGCACTCAAGTAAGATGGGCAAGGACCATGTAAGGCTTTGTGAGTCAGGACCAAGGCTTTGAAGCACACTCTTTGAGCCACCGGGAGCCAATGAAGGTCATATAACTGTTTGCGGACACTTAGTCTCCTAGGGATGTCAAAGAGGAGCCTAACAGCTGCATTTTGTACTACTTGAAGTTTGCCCACATTGCAAATTTAAAGACTGGCTACAAAATGCCAGAACACAATTTCCAACCACTTTTGCGTCCTCTTGTCTCATACATCTGGCCCTAAGTAATGGGGGACAACGTGTGATGGTAGAACAGATATACTTCTGAGGTTTGGAGGACCAGCAATCACCAGTTGGCACACTGTGCAAGGTAGGTGCAGCCGTCCTCAAGAGCCTGGCTCCAAACATAAGTGGCTGTAGGATATATTAATTAAGGCAGATGGGTATCAGTTAAAAATGATCAGCGGTACACAATGAAATTTACTTTCTTCTAATGAAGGAATGTGAGAAGAAAATGGGATGCCTGACAAACTTTCACAAGCGATGTCAATCATTATCATAAAGGTTACATGGAGTGTTAGTCACCTTATCTAATAAAGGCTCACTCTAAATAATATCCAGGTATGTGCCCCATAATATACAAATGCCAAGGTTGCTTTGTCCAACTATCAATCCATCTGAGTGTTCCCCCCAAAGGTAATGTCAAGCTACTTTCAACCACTGCCCTAACACGATAAGAGCCTGGAGCTTTCAGGAGCAGCTCACGCAGGGTCGCATTATTTTAGCCATTCCCCATATTCGAGCAGTCACTTGCTGGACCTTTACCTCTGCAGGCTATAGCCGTGGTCGGCGGTGGAGTACAGGAGGATAGGCGGCAACAGCGCGAACCGGTCAGGTATCCAGGACCAGATGATGCGCATCTCCTGTGCTGTGACGATTGACGAGCTGAAGCTCAACATATCCACTGACAGGTGAGCGGGTTGCCTGCGTGAGAGGAGGGAGAAGACGAGATCACTGGAAATTATAGGTTTAGAAACTGGGTAGAAGGTGGTTGTCATCTCTGAGCCTTGGGCAATGTACAGCAGCCTCCTGCTCTTGTCCTCTCTAGGAGGGACTGGCCCAATGAAGGAGTGTAAGTGAACAGTGTTCAGCTTGGATGGAAAGGGTCAGTATGGACTGAGATCTCTACACAGTGGTGTGTGGGTGTTTATGCACGAGTGAATCTCACCTGTGGGTTCATTGGTGCAGGAGTGAGATAAACCTAATATCAATGACAAAAGTTTTTTTCCCTGTACCTGGAATAAACATGTTAAGTAAGATACACCACCATATGCAATGCCGGTCACAGGTGAAAAGACAGTTGTTCGTTCAGTGGCATTCCAGGAACACTTCCAGTAAGCTGGCCTGCAAACCCAGGGCCTGTATACAGCATGCAACCTTAAGTGATTGGTGATGACAGTAGGTACAGCACTAGGGACTGCGTTTCATGGCAAGCAGAACAAAAACGACAGAGCTACAAACACACAACCCCAGGTAGAATGAGTTAAAATGAGTAAGGGTGAGAGGATGTGGAGTTTTAGTAAAGCTGGCAAGCACACAGGATATCTACTGTTAGGCTGTTGGTAGGGTTCCTGTAAGTTCAATGGGGGCAAAAAGCATGGACAACGGCAACATAGTTTTTATTAGTTGAATGTGTTTGAGTAATTGCATTTGGACCAAAATACTACATGTTGACTTGTTCTACTTGTTTTTACTTAAAGGGAGTAAGCATTTCAAACTTTATGAGAGCAAGATGGAGTACAGTAGCCCTCTAACGTCACAGTTTATAAGCAATAGTTATGCAATGTCTCTAGAGGGATGACCATCCCCAAACAGATGGGTCAATCCCGAGTAGGATAGAGTCCTTCCAACATCTGGCACTGTTCAGAGCTTGATGGACCATTCTTCTCAGCCACCCTAGACAGACTGAGGTTCATTGGCTCTCCAATTATAGATGGGTGGAAAGTAAAGTATGTCTGAGACGACAGTCATTAGGAATAACGCTCAATTACTAAGAAAGTATGGAGGCTGCAACCAATGGGTACTGAGTTCAGCTGAAGGAGGGCTCACCACCACCAGGTGTTCTTACAGGTTATCGTGAGTGTCATTCAACAAGGGATTCAATCAGGCTTGGCACCAAATTCTCATTTCCTTTCCACGTAAAAAGAATTAAGTTACTCAGATATCAGTTAATCTCAGACCTTTATCTAAATTAGTGAGATTACTCAACTACACAGCTATTCGGGAGGCTGCAAGGTTCCCTTACTGCTGCAAAGACAACCAGCGCTTCCCTGAGGCCCTGAAGCATTCCCAATATGTCCAGGTGCACAATGGTTACTGTGCTGCCTCTTCCTTTAGACCTGCTCTGAAGTAGTGGAGATCATGTCTCTCAGTCACACATGCTTGACAGAGGATCTAAATTGTGGTCAGAAATGATCCACCTCCCCATCCCTTGCCCAGGATCACTGGGTGCTGAATTGATGGCTTCTGAAGTCTGTCTGATGGCTGTGATTCAGGTAGAGCAAAGCACACCCACTAACCCTTTTTTCATTCAATTCCTCGATTATTTTTTTTTTAATTTCAAAAGTTTTTATTGGAAATTTCAGGGTTTTATAGCATACAAATCAGAAGTTGCTATGTACATATAACCAATATTTGTAACCATACATCATTAAAAAAAAATAGCATAGAAAGGCATTATGTCCCACGATGGTGTTCATGTCGTTCGGGACGATCTCGAGGGTAATGTGACATTCAACCATGAAGCCTTTCTAGGCTGGGCTCCTGAGAGGATAGAGATCAATAGGAAGTGGAAAGGATAGAAGTAGATAGGAGGAAGAAGAAGAGAGTAGAAAAGAGAGAGCAAAGGATAGAGGTAAGAGGTAATAGGTAAGATGCAAGATGTAAGATGTTAGATGGGACACCACGATGCGGCATAGCAGTTCAGGTTATGGGTAACGAGCTATTTAAGCTATGGTAAAGTATGATCGGCACCCGCAAGCTGTGGGAAAGTATGGGGAGCATGATGAATCACGGAGTTTTATGGGTTTTGAAGTAGATATCCAGTGAGTTCCAAAGTTTCCTTTGTGAGGGTCGCCCTGGTGTGTTTTGTAGAGTGATGTTATCTGCTCCTCGGAGGTTAATCACCCAGTTTAGCCAGCAGGCATAGCTTGCCTTTTTGGTGTCTTTCCAATTGTTTAGGACGACTTTCACAGCCGCCGTGAGGAGGAGGTCTAGGAGGGCCCTGTCTATTTCTGGGATTTGGGTTTCCTTTGTAAAGCCGAAAACATGATAGGGAAGTTCTTTGGTAGGTGTGATATTAAATACTTTGTGAATGAAGTCAAATACCCTATCCCAAAACGTTGAGACGCAGTCGCATTGGAGGATGAGGTGGTCCAGATCTCCTTCTGCACGCTTGCAGTTCCAGCAAAATGCATCAGGGCTTAGTTTGTGTGCTTATAGGCGAGCCGGCGTCCAGAAGACTTTATGTATGAGCCAGAACTTGGCTTGTGACAATGTAGGGCTTATTTTATGGCTTGTGCAAGATCTCCACGCTGTGGACCACTTCAGCTCTGAGATGGAGAAGGAGGCGATTGATGACCAGAACTGTGTTGTTTTGGTATTTAATGCGGATGACTGCGGGCTCGGCAATTTGTATAGCCTTGAGACCTGGTGACCAATTTTATTTAGGGAGGAGAGGAGTGATGGAAGAGCCGGTTGTTTGGATGTCAATCCCGCTTTTGTAATGGCTGTTTTAACGTTAAGGAATATGTAAAAGTCGGAATTATCGATCCCAAAGTTCGATTGGATTTTTGTAAAGGGCAGAGGGTAGCCATTATCATAGAGTTGGTGGGGGAAAATAATTCCCTTCTTAATCCAAGTTGGGTTGAATAGTGGTTTACCTTTGTAAGTGATTGAGGGGTTTTTCCAAATCGCTTCCCACCTAGATTTTCTTATCGATGAGTCTAGCAGTTTATCTACTCTGAGTAAAGCTATTTTGGTGTTGGTAAATATGGATTTAGAACATGGGAGCTGATTCGCTTTCATTGATAGGATCGAGATGGGAGGAATGCCTTCCAGGAGCGCTTTTTCGATGTCTAGTCACACCGGCGAATAGTCCACTGGGGGGGGACAGCCAATAGGATCCTTGTTTCGCTAAAAAGGCTATTTGATATCTCTTAAAGTCTGGAAGATTGACTCCGGCAATGGATTTATCTAATCTCAGTTTTTGCAGGCTGATACGGGCTTTTTTCCTTTTCAGATGAAATTGTTAATAATTTTATCTAATCTATTATGAAATTCTTGGGACAGCATCAAGGGCAGCATGGTGATTAGGTAATTTACTAGCGGTGTAATCATCATCTTGATGGTCTCTAGCCTGCCCCACCAAGTGATGAAGCGGGGTGACCATCCGTCTAGGTGAGTTTTTATTTTTTCGAGAGTGAGTTTTTCATTATGCTGTAGGGTCTCTATGATGGAGCTTCCAAATTCTGTACCTAGATATTTGATGTAATTGTTTTACCAGACTAAACCTGATGTGCCTAAAGATTCCTTATTAGTGAATATGTTGAGGGGTTTTACTTCAGATTTATCACGATTCAGTTTGTAGCCTGAATGTTTAGAGTAGGATTCTATAGAGCTCATCAGTGCGGCTATAGAGGTATCAGGATTCTCAGTGACTATCAGAATATCGTCTGAGTAAGCAGCAATTTTTACACTTTTATCGCCGAAGGTGATGCCACTAATATCTACGTTCTGTTGTATGTCGCGGAGGAGAGGTTCCAACGCCAGAAGGAATAGAGCGGGAGATATGGGGCAACCTTGTCTAGTTCCTTGTTCAAGAAGGAATGGTTCTGATAGCGAACTGTTAATGGCAATCCTAGCCGAAGGGGAGGCGTATAATGACATGACCATATCAATAAAAGCATCACCCATGTTGAATATGTGCATGCATTGACAGAGAAAGGGCCACGACACCCTATCAAATGCCTTCTCCATGTCCAGGGTGATTGCTACTGTGGGGGCATTTGAGATTGTCGACTTCTCCAGCACATGGCATAGGAGTCTCGTATTGTCGTTAGAAAGGCGGTGTTTCAGGAACCCCACCTGTGAGTTATTTATTAAAGAGGGTAAAACGGCATTTAGTCTGCATGCTAGAGCCTTTGCGTAAATCTTGCAGTCCAAATTTATTAGGGATATCGGCCTATAATTCTTAGGAAGTAAAGGGTCCTTCCCATCTTTAGGTATCACTATTATTGTTGCTTCACTCATCGTGGGGGTGATTCTGTTTGATAGTGAGGATTGGAACAATTTGAGCAGTCGTGGGTTAAGTTGTTCCTCAAAGGTCTTATAAAAATTGGCCGTGAAGCCGTCAGGCCCCGGAGCTTTATTGTTCTTCAGTGTTTTAATGGCGGTAGAAATTTCTGCTATAGTCAGTGGGGCCCCTAGTTTGGCTTTGATTCAGAAAAGGGGGTGGTGATGAACAGAGTGCCTGAATTAAGCAGACCACTATTACCCAGTCCAAAGATCAGGGCTTGATCCATCACCGTTTTTTAGCTCACTGCACCATCCCAGCTCAGAACTTGGCTATATGCAAATTAGTCTGTTCCTGTCCCAGTGCATGATGGGAACAGGGCAAACCAAACTACCAAGCCAATTCTTGTACTGGGAAGGAAACAAGCTTCCGGGGACCGGATTCTGCCATTTCAGGCATCGTTGGCCCGGCTTGCTTGAATCCTGATGGTGCAATGAGCAAGGGACTCACATCTGAGTATACCCTTCCACGCTTATGGTGGACAAAATGATTCAGAAAAGGGGGTGGTGATGAACAGAGTGCCTGAATTAAGCAGACCACTCTTACCCAGTCCAAAGATCAGGGCTTGATCCATCACCGTTTTTTAGCTCACTGCACCATCCCAGCTCAGAACTTGGCTATATGCAAATTAGTCTGTTCCTGTCCCAGTGCATGATGGGAACAGGGCAAACCAAACTACCAAGCCAATTCTTGTACTGGGAAGGAAACAAGCTTCCGGGGACCGGTTTCTGCCATTTCAGGCGTCGTCGGCCCGGCTTGCTTGAATCCTGATGGTGCAATGAGCAAGGGACTCACATCTGAGTATACCCTTCCACGCTTATGGTGGACAAAATGATTCAGAAAAGGGGGTGGTGATGAACAGAGTGCCTGAATTAAGCAGACCACTCTTACCCAGTCCAAAGATCAGGGCTTGATCCATCACCATTTTTTAGCTCACTGCACCATCCCAGCTCAGAACTTGGCTATATGCAAATTAGTCTGTTCCTGTCCCAGTGCATGATGGGAACAGGGCAAACCAAACTACCAAGCCAATTCTTGTACTGGGAAGGAAACAAGCTTCCGGGGACCGGTTTCTGCCATTTCAGGCGTCGTCGGCCCGGCTTGCTTGAATCCTGATGGTGCAATGAGCAAGGGACTCACATCTGAGTATACCCTTCCACGCTTATGGTGGACAAAATGATTCAGAAAAGGGGGTGGTGATGAACAGAGTGCCTGAATTAAGCAGACCACTCTTACCCAGTCCAAAGATCAGGGCTTGATCCATCACCGTTTTTTAGCTCACTGCACCATCCCAGCTCAGAACTTGGCTATATGCAAATTAGTCTGTTCCTGTCCCAGTGCATGATGGGAACAGGGCAAACCAAACTACCAAGCCAATTCTTGTACTGGGAAGGAAACAAGCTTCCGGGGACCGGTTTCTGCCAATTCAGGCGTCGTCGGCCCGGCTTGCTTGAATCCTGATGGTGCAATGAGCAAGGGACTCACATCTGAGTATACCCTTCCACGCTTATGGTGGACAAAATGATTCAGAAAAGGGGGTGGTGATGAACAGAGTGCCTGAATTAAGCAGACCACTCTTACCCAGTCCAAAGATCAGGGCTTGATCCATCACCGTTTTTTAGCTCACTGCACCATCCCAGCTCAGAACTTGGCTATATGCAAATTAGTCTGTTCCTGTCCCAGTGCATGATGGGAACAGGGCAAACCAAACTACCAAGCCAATTCTTGTACTGGGAAGGAAACAAGCTTCCGGGGACCGGTTTCTGCCATTTCAGGCGTCGTCGGCCCGGCTTGCTTGAATCCTGATGGTGCAATGAGCAAGGGACTCACATCTGAGTATACCCTTCCACGCTTATGGTGGACAAAATGATTCAGAAAAGGGGGTGGTGATGAACAGAGTGCCTGAATTAAGCAGACCACTCTTACCCAGTCCAAAGATCAGGGCTTGATCCATCACCGTTTTTTAGCTCACTGCACCATCCCAGCTCAGAACTTGGCTATATGCAAATTAGTCTGTTCCAGTCCCAGTGCATGATGGGAACAGGGCAAACCAAACTACCAAGCCAATTCTTGTACTGGGAAGGAAACAAGCTTCCGGGGACCGGTTTCTGCCATTTTAGGCGTCGTCGGCCCGGCTTGCTTGAATCCTGATGGTGCAATGAGCAAGGGACTCACATCTGAGTATACCCTTCCACGCTTATGGTGAACAAAATGAGTTTGGCTTTGTCAGGGTCGGATAAACGTGGGAGTTGAATTGAGTTTAGATAATTATTACATTCTTCCATGTTGAATTGGTTATTATTCTTATAAAGATCCTCGTAAAAGGACTGGAATGTGTGGAGAATGTCTTTCTGTTTGGTTTTGGTGGTATTGGACTGGTCCCTAATAGATGTTATATGGAATTGCTTCCTTTTGTGTTTAAGATAGGAAGCAAGGAGTTTCCCTGCTTTGTTACCCTCACATAGTCTTAAAGCCTTGAATTTATTAATCCAAACTCCTGTCCTTTTACTAAGGATGGCATTGTATTTATATTTCAGGTTAGTCAAGCGGTTGATGGTAGCTTTATTGTTCAGATCACGGGAGTGTTGCATCTCTAGCTGCTTGAATGTTTTCTCTAAAGAATCCATTTCAGAATTTAATTCTTTATTCATACGAGCCCTGATACCTATCAGCGTACCCCTTAATGTGGCCTTAAACGCGTACCATACTAAGGCAGGATCTGTTTCTGGCTGCGAGTTTATCTGGAAATATTCTCAAATGGATTGTTCTATGCTTTTCTTGTTCTCTGGCAGCGACAATATCTCATCGTTGAAGCGCCATCACCTGGGGGGGATAAGTGAATGTGAGCCTGCCAATTTCATATGGATACCTGCATGGTCCAACACCAATATGGGGGCTATATCAGTTTTGTCGATGAGGTGTGTATGTGAGTCGGATATCAATAGATAATCTATTCTTGAATAAGAATTGTGAGGAGGGGAATAGAAAGTATATACAAATAAACAGGAGGGGGAGGTAGAGTAATAAAGCAGGATTCTTACTCCACAGACTAAGTTACATAAACAAAAGGAATCCTACTGGGGTGTTAGGGAAGTGTTCGCCACAGTGGTATAGGAGCACTTAGTGTTTTGTAAAATACCCCTCACACACCAAAAGGCCCCTTGGTGTCATGCTTCATCATAGGGGTCTTCGCACCCCTCTAACGGGATGCGGCGTGCTACGACCTACGACTACACAGGAGCACTCATAGTTATGGCTATGTGTGGTGCATGTGATGCATGTGATAAGGGATATTTTATGTGAGTGGTGGGATTTAGTGAAGGATTAAAAAGATACCTGGCTTGTGGGTATGTTGGAATTTTTTTTATTCATAACCCCGGGCTGGTACTATTAAAAGAAGTGAAGTGCGAGGTTGGACCTGTCGTGTTAATGGACAGTACCTCCTGTGTGCGTCGACATGTTTCGGAGACAGAGCTCCTTCTTCAGGATGGGGGCACAACTTCCCCACCTTACTCACGTTTCACTAGTTTTGTCACAAAATTGTATTTATGTTAATAACAAAAAGTGAAAGAATAAATAAATATGTGTATAAAAATAAAGGCTATAATGTGCCTACAGCGTTTTTGCTCAAGTTCAATGCAAATTGCATGACCTGAGAAAAGAAAAAGATATAATGGTCACCCAGGTAATGGGTACCTCAGACAGGTGCAATCACCTGGAACAAACCATGTGCTCAATTTGCCCTGTAAAGGAAAACTAAAAAGACATACAACATAGAAACATAGACACTCAAATAATGTAAAAGAAGCTGTGGTCATACTTAGGTTTTAATATGGTTTCTTACTTACTTAGTTTGTCTAAGAAATGTTTGTATTGCACACTCTATACTCACGAACTCGGGATGAGTTGTCCTCCGTCTTGCCTCACACGCTGCTCCGCCGAACTGAATTGAAAAGCCCAGGGCGTGTGGTGTTTATACCTGGTTTTGTGTTAATGGCTTAGCCTCATTAGCGTAAAACCGCATGTGAGTATATGCCCATAAAAGGGTGATCACCCCTTAATTGGGTGTTTCTAATGAAAATAGGTTAATTATAAGTCCTTATTTGGCAGATCCGGCAAGACTCGGTCAATTTTTCGGTCCCGTTAGCGAGGCGCGCGCATGCGCATGTAGCGCCCACTATGTCGCGCATGCTCAGTACAGAGCCTCGGTATTGCGCATGCGCGAGGGATGACAGAATGTCCCCGCGCATGCGTATTGTGTGTCCAGCGCTCCCTAACGCTCTGACAGATTCTTTAAACAGGGAAGTTGGTCCGATTTTGCTTAAATTACATCCGATACTTGGAAAAGAGTTTATGTAATTGTACCCTTACTGCTTGGTAACTCGAGATTACATCTATCTTTGCCTATAATCTCAAAGAAGCAGTGATGGGAGCAATATTCATTGATGCAAAAAGTATATTATTATGCCTGTGCACACAACGTCATCCAATCCATGTTAGTAAGTTCCTCCATCATGAGGAAGGTAACGAGGTTGGCTAGTTAGACAGCTGTCCCGTTAAGTCCCATAATGTGGGTGCCCAGACGGAACACCCATCTTTGCTCCTTCTGGAAAACACCCGCCTCTGATGGCAGTTGTTCGATAACTGTCCACCTTAAGTCATTGACACAGTGATGAGCATTAAGGTAGTGTGTTGCCATCTTTGTTGTGCTCTTTTTGCAACGCACATTGCTCTTGTGCTCGTTCATGCGTATTTTCACAGCCCTCGTGGTCATCCCCACGTATTCTAAACCACATGGACACGTGATCAAATAGACCACGTTTTTGGTATTACAGTTCGTCATTTTGCGCTGCTCCCACGTAGTGCCGTTCCTGAATGTTAATGTAGTGCTTTTTTGTGTCAAATGGCAACTGCTGCAGTTCCCACATGGGAAATTACCTTTTATTCCTAGGGCAGATTGGCTTGTCTCAAGGGTAGGTTTGGGTCATGTGTGTACTAATATGTCCTTTAGATTCCTACCTCTCAGGTGTGCGAACATCGGTTTTTCCAGATTTAGGGTGCCACATGTGAGGATACCCCAATGTTTGTTAATGATCTTGGAGACCTCATTGGACATGGTATTGTAGGTGGTGACACATATTGGTCGTCTGACTCCTGGTGTCTCTTGTGGTCTATCCTCCAGTAGAGCTTCTCTGTGGTTGTTTTTCGCTCGCTTCATAGCTTTGTCAATGATTTTCACAGGGTACTGTCTCAGTATTAATTTCTCTTTCAGGTCACAGGCCTGTGTTCTGAAATCTGATACCTCTGTGCAGTTACGCCTGAGGCGTAAAAATTGGCCATATGGTAAGTTCTCTCTGAGGTGTCTCGGGTGGAAGCTGTCATACCTTAACAGACAGTTCCTTGCTGTTGGTTTGAAGTGGGTCGTCGTTTTGAGCCTACCACCTTCTGCATAAATGTTTAGGTCCAAGAATACCAGAGATTGGTTGGAGACTGAACTCGTGAACTACAGAAATGTGTTCTGGTTATTTAACCAGGTGAGGAAGCCGTCTGCAGACTGTCCGTCACCATCCCAGATGACCAGGACGTCGTCAATGTACCTTTTCCAGTTATTGATGTTATGTCTGTAAGGGTTCTGTGTGTGAAGAATTCTGGTTGATTCTAAGTGGTGCACATACAACCCAGCCAGACTTGGAGCAAAGGTTCTACCCATGCTGGTACCATGGCTTTGTAGGTAGATGGTTGATTTATATTGGAAGAAGTTCTTCTGTAGTGCCAATGAAATGCACTCAAGGACGAGACCCCTAGGTGTCTGGTATTGCCACGGTGTCCTGAAAAGAACCTCCTCAATAATTAGGAGTGTCTCATCATGTGGCAAGCTTGTGTACAAGCTTTCCACAGGAGTTGGATTGTGGGGTCAAAAGACTGGTCCTGTAGTAGTTGAAGGACTGATTTTGTGTCCTTTAGATAGGTATCAGTGGACTGTACCAATGGGCGTAAAAATGCATCGGCAAACTTTGATAGAGGCTCCAAGATTGAGCCGATGCCAGATACTATGGGTCTTCCTGGTGGATTTGTAATGTTCTTATGAATTTTGGGGATGCAGTAGAAATAGGGAATGCGTGGTGCGGTCTGTGCTAAGAACTCGGCTTCTTTTTTACTCAGCCAGTCATGTGCCAGCCCTTCTTCAATCATGCCTCCTATTCTGATGCGGAGGTTCTCAGTGGCATCTTCCTGTAGGATAGTATAATTGCGTCTGTCTGCCAACAATCTCATACACTCTGTGTCATATGCCTCTAAGGTTTGTAGGACAATGGCACCGCCCTTGTACGCTGGTTTTATTATTATGTCCTTGTTATCCGCCAAATCTTTTATAGCTTGTTCTTCCAGTTTACTGGTATTGTGGAAGATGTTAGTATTTGTCGGGTTAAGTTTGTTAACTTCTGTCATGATGGCTTTCTCAAATGTCAATAATTCAATGGGTAGCATTGAATCAGGAGGAGTGAAAGTAGATTTTGGTCGGAGGCCTGTGTCTGTTGGTACCAAAGTAGGTGATTTGTCTTGGAAGAAAGCCTGTAACTTCAATTTTCTAATGAAGTCCTGTATCTCCATGTTTAGTTTGAAAATGTCAGGTTTATGTGTAGGTACAAAGCCCAAGCCCTTATTCAACACATTCCTCTGTATTTCAGTCAAGGGCCAAGGGGTCAGATTGACCACTAGGTCCCTCTCTTGCTGGTTGAGGGTTGGTTTGGGAGGGATCCCGTCATGCTCCTCGTGGTTCGGGAGTTGCCCTGATCTTGGTCCTCCCATGCAACATTGTTGCCTTTCCTGTTCCTCCCCCGTGACCCGGGGCGGGTGCCTAAAAAAGGTTGTTGGCCATAGAATCCGCCATCATTCTCTGGATTCCATTGTGGATAACTCTGTCCAGTGGCTTGTGGGCCATACTGGAAAGGGGTGAACGGTGGTGGTCCCATATACTGTTGGTACTGGGGTGGTGGTTGGTATCCTCTCCACCCTTTTTGTCTGGGGAACTGCTGTCTCTTTTGTCTCCAACCACCCCTTGGAGGCCTGTATCTTTTGTTACCACTTGAATTTGAGCCTGATGAGCCATTGTCAGAGCCATCACTGTCAATGTCACTGTTAGAATTTTTAGAGACATAATCGGGCTTAGTGTACAGATATGCCCCCTCTGGTGTGAATTTGCCTTTGTCCTTACGTAGTTTATCGAACTTGCTTTGTTTCAACGTGAACTCGAATTCGGTCATCTGTTGGTTAAGTTCGTCCAACCTTATTTTAATTCAGCAGGGATTATATAGGTACTTAGTTGCACCTCTATTTTTTGGATCTCTATCTTCAGTTCTTGAGTGATCCTTGCTGCCGTCTTTACTATCAGAACGAGCCAATCTCTTGTGCAGTGCCAAGAGATCAGAGACCACTCTTTTTTAAACTGCATATCAGTCTGAAAAATGAACGGTTCGTTTTTAACGATTAAGCCTGGTGGTGCTATTTTGTTCCTTAGATATTCCGTCATGAGCAGTCCATGTAGCGCTGCTTTGATCTGATTGCGTCTCAGGTTAACTATTTCATTCCAATCTTCGATGTTAGGACCAGTGTCCGGGTTGCTCAGGCCTTCAAAAGGGTTGATGGCCGTCAGAATTTTATCAATTTCATCTTCCCCAAACGTGAGGCCGTGTTCATCCTCCATTTGGTTATGACCGCTGGCTTCTTTTGTATAGAGTGTGTGTTCCTATGTGTATGTGTCAGTGTCTGGAGAAACTCCCGCAGCTGCGCGCTGCCTAGAACGTACAAATAAACATGAGGGGGGAGGTAGAGTAATAAAGCAGGATTCTTACTCCACAGACTAAGTTACATAAACAAAAGGAATCCTACTGGGGGTGTTTGGGAAGTGTTCGCCACAGTGGTATGGGAGCACTTAGTGTTTTGTAAAATACCCTTCACACACCAAAAGGCCCCTTGGTGTCATGCTTCATCATAGGGGTCTTCGCACCCCTCTAATGGGATGCAGCGTGCTACGACCTACGACTAGGCGGGAGCACTTATAGTTATGGCTGTGTGTGGTGCATCTGATGCATGTGATAAGGGATATTTTATGTGAGTGGTGGGATTTAGTGAAGGATTAAAAAGATACCTGGCTCGTGGGTATGTTGGAATTTTTTTTATTCATAACCCCGGGCTGGAACTATTAAAAGAAGTGAAGTGCGAGGTTGGACCTGTCGTGTTAATGGACAGTACCTCCTGTGTGCGTCGACATATTTCGGAGACAGAGCTCCTTCTTCAGGACGGGGGCCCAACTTCCCCACCTTACTCACGTTTCACTAGTTTTGTCACAAAATTGTATTTATGTTAATAACAAAAAGTGAAAGAATAAATAAATATGTGTATAAAAATAAAGGCTATAATGTGCCTACAGCGGTTTTGCTCAAGTTCAATGCAAATTGCATGACCTGAGAAAAGAAAAAGAAAAAGATATAATGGTCACCCTGGTAATGGGTAGCTCAGACAGGTGCAATCACCTGGAACAAACCATGCGCTCAATTTGCCCTGTAAAGGAAAACTAACAAGACATACAACATAGAAACATAGACACTCAAATAATGTAAAAGAAGCTGTGGTCATACTTGTCAGGTATTGCTTGCTTTCTTCATGAGCATTCAAAAACGTCTGGGGGGTGATTGCTATTGTGCAATCTAAGTAAAAAACAATGTAGGTTTTGATATGGTTCCTTACTTACTTAGTTTGTCTTAGAAATGCTTGTATTGCACACTCTATACTCACAAACTCGGGATGAGTTGTCCTCCGTCTTGCCCCACACGCTGCTCCGCCGTACTGAATTGAAAAGCCCAGGGCGTGTGGTGTTTATACCTGGTTTTGTGTTAATGGCTTAGCCTCATTAGCGTAAAACCGTATGTGAGTATATGCCCATAAAAGGGTGATCCGCCCTTAATTGGGTGTTTCTAATGAAAATAGGTTAATTATAAGTCCTTATTTGGCAGATCCGTCAAGACTTGGTCAATTTTTCAGCCCCGTGGTCCCGTTAGCGAGGCGCGCGCATGCGCATGTAGCGCCCACTATGTCGCGCATGCTCAGTACAGAGCCTCGGTATTGCGCATGCGTGAGGGATGACAGAATGTCCCCGCGCATGCGTATTGTGTGTCCAGCGCTCCCTAACGCTCCGACAGATTCTTTAAACCAGGAAGTTGGTCCGATTTTGCTTAAATTACACCGGATACTTGGAAAAGAGTTTATGTTATTGTACCCTCACTGCTTGGTAACTCGAGATTACATCTATCTTTGCCTATAATCTAAAAAAAGCAGTGATGGGAGCAATATTCATTGATGCAAAAAGTATATTATTATGCCTGTGCACACAACGTCATCCAATCCATGTTAGTAAGTTCCTCCATCATGAGGAAGGTAACGAGGTTGGCTAGTTAGACAGCTGTCCCCAGGGGACCTCATCGTTAAGTCCCATATTGTGGGTGCCCAGACGGAACACCCATCTTTGCTCCTTCTGGAAAAGACCCGCCTCTGATGGCAGTTGTTCGATAATTGTCCACCTTAAGTCATTGACACAGTGTTGAGCATTAAGGTAGTGTGTTGCCATCTTTGTTGTGCTCTTTTTGCAACGCACATTGCTCTTGTGCTCGTTCATGCGTATTTTCACAGCCCTCGTGGTCATCCCCACGTATTCTAAACCACATGGACACGTGATCAAATAGACCACGTTTTTGGTATTACAGTTCGTCATTTTGCGCTGCTCCCACGTAGTGCCGATCCTGAATGTTAATGTAGTGCTTTTTTGTGTCAAATGGCAACTGCTGTAGTTCCCACATGGGAAATGACCTTGTATTCCTAGGGCAGATTGCCTTGTCTCAAGGGTTGGTTTGGGTCGTGTGTGTACTAATATGTCCTTTAGGCGTAACTGCACAGAGGTATCAGATTTCAGAACACAGGCCTGTGACCTGAAAGAGAAATTAATACTGAGACAGTACCCTGTGAAAATCATTGACAAAGCTATGAAGCGAGCGAAAAACAACCACAGAGAAGCTCTACTGGAGGATAGACCACAAGAGAGAACAGGAGTCAGACAACCAATATGTGTCACCACCTACAATACCATGTCCGATGAGGTCTCCAAGATCATTAACAAACATTGGGGTATCCTCACATGTGGCACCCTAAATCTGGAAAAACCGGTGTTCGCACACCGGAGAGGTAGCAATCTAAAGGACATATTAGTACACACACGACCCAAACGTACCCTTGAGACAAGACAATCTGCCCTAGGAATACAAGGTCATTTCCCATGTGGGAACTGCAGCAGTTGCCATTTGACACAAAAAAGCACTACATTAACATTCAGGAACGGCACTACGTGGGAGCAGTGCAAAATGACAAACTGTAATACCAAAAACATGGTCTATTTGATCACGTGTCCATGTGGTTTAGAATACGTGGGGATGACCACGAGGGCTGTGAAAATACGCATGAACGAGCACAAGAGCAATGTGCGTTGAAAAAAGAGCACAACAAAGATGGCAACACACTACCTTAATGCTCAACACTGTCAATGACTTAAGGTGGACAGTTATCGAACAACTGCCATCAGAGGCAGGTCTTTTCCAGAAGGAGCAAAGTTGGGTGTTCCATCTGGGCACCCACATTATGGGACTTAACGATGAGGTCCCCTGGGGACAGCTGTCTAACTAGCCAACCTCGTTACCTTCCTCATGATGGAGGAACTTACTAACATGGATTAGATGACGTTGTGTGCACAGGCATATTAATATACTTTTTGCATCAATGAATATTGCTCCCATCACTGCTTTTTTGAGATTATAGGCAAAGATAGATGTAATCTCGAGTTACCAAGCAGTGAGGGTACAATTACATAAACTCTTTTCCAAGTATCGGATGTAATTTTAGCAAAATCGGACCAACTTCCCGGTTTAAAGAATCTGTCAGAGCGTTAGGGGGCGCTGGACACACAATACGCATGCGCGGGGACATTCTGTCATCCCTCGCGCATGCGCAATACCGAGGCTCTGTACTGGGCATGCGCGACATAGTGGGCGCTACATGCGCATGCGCGCGCCTCGTTAACGGGACCACGGGGCTGAAAAATTGACCGAGTCTTGACGGATCTGCCAAATAAGGACTTATAATTAACTAATTAACCTATTTTCATTAGAAACACCCAATTAAGGGCGGATCACCCTTTTATGGGCATATATTCACATACGGTTTTACGCTAATGAGGATAGGCCATTAACGCAAAACCAGGTATAAACACCACACGCCCTGGGCTTTTTAATTCAGTTCGGCGGAGCAGCGTGTGGGGCAAGACGGAGGACAACTCATCCCGAGTTCGTGAGTATAGAGTGTGCAATACAAGCATTTCTGAGACAAACTAAGTAAGTAAGGAACCATATTAAAACCTACATTGTTTTTTACTTAGATTGCACAATAGCAATCACCCCCCAGAGGTTTTTGAATGCTCATGAAGCAAGCAAGCAGTACCTGACAAGTATGACCACAGCTTCTTTTACATTATTTGAGTGTCTATGTTTCTATGTTGTATGTCTTGTTAGTTTTCCTTTACAGGGCAAATTGAGCGCATGGTTTGTTCCAGGTGATTGCACCTGTCTGAGCTACCCATTACCAGGGTGACCATTATATCTTTTTCTTTTTCTTTTCTCAGGTCATGCAATTTGCATTGAACTTGAGCAAAACCGCTGTAGGCACATTATAGCCTTTATTTTTATACACATATTTATTTATTCTTTCACTTTTTGTTATTAACATAAATACAATTTTGTGAGAAAACTAGTGAAACATGAGTAAGGTGGGGCAGTTGTGCCCCCCCGTCCTGAAGAAGGAGCTCTGTCTCCGAAACATGTCGACGCACACAGGAGGTACTGTCCATTAACACGACAGGTCCAACCTCGCACTTCACTTCTTTTAATAGTACCAGCCCGGGGTTATGAATAATAAAAAAATGTTTTCCAACATACCCACGAGCCAGGTATCTTTTTAATCCTTCACTAAATCCCACCACTCACATAAAATATCCCTTATCACATGCACCACACATAGCCATAAATATAAGTGCTCCCGCGTAGTCGTAGGTCGTAGCACGCCCCATCCCGTTAGAGGGGTGCGAAGACCCCTATGATGAAGCATGACACCAAGGGGCCTTTTGGTGTGTGAGGGGTATTTTACAAAACACTAAGTGCTCCCATAGCACTGTGGCGAACACTTCCCTAACACCCCCAGTAGGATTCCTTTTGAATAGAAAGTATAGTCACGGCCATCCGGGTGTTGGAGGCGCCACGAGTCATGTAGGTGGAATTTTGCACAACTTTGTTTCAATGTCTCATGTGCGCGTGGGGGGTGGTATGTACTCTTGGATTGTCTGTCTAGCAAGGGATCTAATGGTAGGTTAAGATCCCCCCCAACCACTAAGAGCTCATCTTGTGAAATATTTTCAAGTTCTTTCGATACATATTCCCAGAATTCAGGGAGGTCTGTATTAGGGCCATAGATATTTGCCACATAAATATGGTCCTCGACTCTTTGTAGGTGTGCAATACTCAGTCTACCCTCGGAGTCTACCGAATGGGATATCAGGGCTAAGTTCGATTTTTTAGCAACCAGGGTGATCACCCCTCTTTTCTTTTGAGTCGCAGGGGAGCAAAGTGTCAGTGAGATCCAGTTTTATTTAAGATTATCAGCATCAATCTGGGATAGTTTGATTTCCTGCATGAGAATTATATCCCCTTTGGTTTTGGCCAAGTAATCCAACATTTTTTTGCGCTTGACTGGGTGATTAAGCCCCTTAACGTTTAGCGAAACAATATGTAGAGAATCTGCTAAATTCTTATCTGAAGCCATGGATATAGGTTCGGTTTAATGTGGTGATGGGTCGCCACGCGATTTGGGTGAATGTGGTCTTTGTTGTAACGTACATTTCCGCACACATAGGTAGGCTGCATTTTATAAATATTCCAATAGACAGCGCTGCAAGCCGAGGAAGGACCTGGAATGCATGACACACATCGTGGTGGTAGAGAGTAATTAGTAAGTAAGAGGTAGCTATGAAAGTGTGAGAGGAGAAAGAAAGGAAAGGAAGAAGAGTAAAGAATAGGTAAAGTGTAGTACATAGCAGAGATACTCCTGAAACATTCGGCTTTACAACCCTACAACCCCCCAACCCCCCCAACTGAGTCAGCCCCCCATTACTCCCCCCCATCGGTATTCCCCCCCTACACCCCCTCCCCTCCCTCCCTCCCAGAAACTCGAACTGAAGAGCTGCGACGGCAGTGCTGTCGACGCTCGCACAAGGACATATGTAATAAAATGGTAGGTGAAACATTTTGTGGTAACATTCTGATAGCATTTTGTGTGAAAACATTCTGATAGCATTTTGTGTGAAAACATTCTGATAACGTTTTGTTAACATTAAGAGATGAAGCATCTTTCATGTACAATCAACTTAGATCATTAAACTCGGAACATTAGGCTTGCCGAAGGATAGACGACTAACATCTTAATTGAAGAAAGTTAATTAAGTAATTAAAGAACTTCTTATTTAAAGAACCCCTCATATTTTGCGTACGGCAGATAGAACTTTTGCCAACAATTCTGGTCATGTAAAGGTACTTTTAGGCATTCAGGGAACTTGCGGAAGGTAGAGTCTTTTATATGCAAACAGTATAGCGTATGTCTATATGCAAACAATATAGCGTATGTCGCTTGCCTGAGGATAAGTGAAGCAACTTCACAGTAAAATAACCTCACATCAAATTATCAGTGGCAGCTAACGCTCACCAGAACTCTCTTGAACTTATAGCTAGTGATAGCTAGTGAGAAGCACGAGTCAGTTGAGCACTGCAAGTAGTGCAGTGCAAAGCTGGAACCCTCCCATAAGCAGAGCAGGACAATAGACTTATAACTTACAACTTGGGGATAGACTAAGTGAGGTGAAGGATTGTCTCAGACCATATTACAGAGTTCGATCACTGAGGCTAAGTCTAGCCTCCGAGAGTCAGTGAGAGACTTAGGTCAGGACGTTAAAACTGGAATAGTCCGACTGTAATCACATTTCCCATCTCAGCAGTTAGACATACCTGTCAAAAAGATCGCGGATGATGGGAGCTAGAGATAGATCTAACTGCCTTTTTCTTGGGCATCAGTTTTCCTTTTATTAGATTGACCCCCAGACGTGTCCATATATTTTTGTGGTTTGTCACTTAAGTAGCATGATAAGTCATGCGGATTAGTGAAGAGATGAGAACGACCATGGTCTGAAATCTTGAATTTCGCCGGGCCCGTAAAAGAGAACTGAATATCTTTCGCCCGTAGTTTCTCTCAAAGTGATAGGAAGCCTTTCCGTATTTCCACAGTATCTCTGGAATAATCCTGGGTAAATGTGATTCGGTTACCTTCCCAGATGATGTTGTGGTTCTTTCTAGCATACCTTAGGATGGCTTCCGTATGTTGGAACCTAAGAGGTTTGTATATGAGAGGACGAAGGCCTCTCGCCGTGCGGTGTGGGAAGGTTGGCACTCTATGGGCTCTGTCCAGCTCTAATCCATGTTGGAACTGTATCCCCGTAATAGATGGAATCCATGCTTCCAGAAATGATATACATGAGTCGGCGTCTTTTTCTGCATTTTCTGGGACCCCGAAGATTCGCACATTTCCCCTCCTGTTGCGGTCTTCCAATTCTGAGGTTTGGCGTCTGAGATCGTTGGTGGCTGTTTGGAGATGCTGTGTAATTTTAGCGCCGTTTGTGGACTTGTCTTCGACGTCGCTAATTCTTTGCCCTGCTTCATCGAAGCGGAGAGTTAAGGAATTCATGTCAGCCCTGATCGCGGTTAGTTCAAGTTGCATCGCGTCGGTGTTACTTTTCGTTGATTTGGCTAGGTCATGCACGTCCGCCAACTTCTTCAGAATCATGTCTAGAGTGCTAGCAACGTCACCCCTGTTCTTAATAGGTGAGTCTGAGATGGAAGTTTCTGGCCGCACCTTCTTAGTGTTTTTGGAGTCTCTATCACCCATTTTCGGTGTTTGTGTGGTGCACAATCGATAGAAAGGTAGAGAGGTACCGGACGAGCCACAATCGGCTGCCATATCGGACTTGTATTCAATGGCTGGGAGTTCTCTTCTGGCAGCCTCGCTTTTTGCAGCCCACAGTGTTCAGTGAGTTCCTGTTTTGTAGTTGGACACTGGCACCAATGCTTAGTGTCAAGGGGACATGGTCACTTTAATACTGGTGCAGGCTGGACTTCAACGATCATATAAACATTCTCCTGGGCTATGCAGCACTCGAAATGGTTGTCTGGCTACTCATAAGAAGTCCCAGACTGGAGTTTGTAAATGTCGAAGAGCTGCATGGACGCTGTGACGCTGAGAGTGTAGATTCAAAACTGAGCAGCCACTTATTTTGCACCCGTTGTGGCTCTGAGATCTTGGCCACTCAATGGTGGGTTTGTGGTTTTGTGGCATACCCATGCCCGTTTTCGCGCCTGGGGCTGATCGAATACAATAAGTAGAGCGCCATCTTGATATCCGGCACAGCGAGAGACTGCAATGACACGCCGTGTATATGGAGATGTAGTCTCACATCTGTGTGTAAAGCTGTGAAGGAGGTGGACACCGCCCCTGAGTATAAATGTTGTACAATGTCTGTAGTGCGAAGGTTTAGGTTGCAGGAAGAGATTCGTTGTTTTTGTGCATTCGTCCCCCCGCCATTTTGAGGTCAGGCAATCAGAGATTATTGTTTAACTATCTTTAGAGGACTTTTCATAGCCTCGTGGAGTCTGAGCAGGGCCTCGCTGTGGAGCCTCGCTGGTCGCGCTCACCTTTATAATGAGTGGCAGACTCGGTGGAAGGGTGGTAGGCTGGAGTCTCCGCTCACATCGGGATGGAACCTGCGGGTCTAAAATGGCGGGCGGGCCGCGATTTCCCCGAGCCGAAAGTCGGACTTCGAGTCAGACTGCAGTCGCGGATACGACCTCAACATCTTATGCTCCGGTAAATGCGGTCGCAGGAGTCGTCTTCAGAGCATGTTACCCGGGGACTGTAACACCCTAATTTTGCCGTGATCTGTGTCCCGTGCAGCGCGAAGACAGACTAGGCGGCCATTCTCCCCGCCGTCCAAGCCACGCCCCCCAATTCCTGGAATTCTTAATAGTGTTTCAAATCGACTGTTTCCACTCACCCACACACTTGATCTCCTTTACAATCACAAACAAAATTCTCAAATGTGCCTAGTTTAACCCTAACTAATACTTTCATTCTCTTGGTGTTCATCACTCTTAAAGCCAAACCCCCTACATGTTGCTTTCCCCCAAGGCTTAGTACTGGTGCTCTCCTCTCTCACCTCCTTTCGAGTCATTATTTTCCTTTTCAGTTTCTCATATTCTCCAAACACGAACAATAGCAAGGTCATTCTGCCTCTGGAATATTTACTTTCCAGCTGCCTTGGCCATATTTAACTTCGCTCTTCCAGAATATTGTGCCCCTGGCAGGTTTGCTCGAAGCGGACAAAAAACAAAGGGTTTCAATTGAAATTTAACACTAGTTGACTCACTTTTAAGGTGGACAGATTCCCACTGCTCAACTCTCTCTGCTCAGAAAGGGAGGTGATCTCCCCTTTATCAGTAGTTACAACTTTCCTTTGGGCCACATGTTTTGTTGCATCCCTTGAGGTGGCAAACAATCACATGGCAGTAGAAATACAGAGCTGACAGGGTCACCACAGTGGGGATGCTGGTAGATTGGTGGTGGAATAGTTCAACTGGTATTCTAAGAGCTTGGAGCAAAGGACGAGTCTTGGCAAGTTGGCAGCCGCCGAATGTTTCAGCTGGCATAGTACTTGCTTGGCCCCTGGTGGTGGGAGGGAACCCGCTCAAAGGTTAGATAAAACAAAAATAACTAGCTTGGGTTGGTGCATCTAAGCGCCAGTGATCTCAGGTGGAGATATCTACACTAGTTCATGTGCTCCAGGTGTGCATGGGTGAGGGGCTGACTGCAAGAGCAAACTGGTCTTGTCAAACTGGTGGAGACCTTGCTGTACAGATTGCTTGACCTGGTATATAGTGGATCACTGGCCCTTTTCCCCTTGCTTTGCCCCTGATATGGAAGAAGTGGCTTGCTGACCATTGCTGGTGGCCAGGAGCCCGAGAGTGGATTGCTTACATTGCGTACTGTCTAGTAGATAATGTCTCGTGCTGGGAAAGGATCTCAGATATTGAAGAGTGAACAATTAAAAAGAGGGACTAGTGAGGCAGGGGAGGACAAGCTTTGCAGTACGGGTCAAATTAAAGCCAGAATCCAATCTTACCTTGTGTGACTTTGTTATTTATAACACCCAGGTTGCCCCAAATCCAAAGTCTCACCTTGGTCTTCTGGTCATCTCCCGAATAGACAGACTGCACAATGAGCCTCGGGAATAGAACTGCACAGTTTTTAACACCGCCCTCTGTTGTGCACAGGTCCAATAAGAGCCTAGTTGTCTCAGCCCCTCCAGGTGACTTCCTCTGGAATGGGAGTTGTCATCGAAGGGAAAACATGTTTCTTGGTGTCTCGAACCATAACACTTCACTTTCCTTTCCTCACGAAAAAATAGTTCACCTAGTCTTTGTTATTAATACAAACATTATCTGTCCATGGTGTACACAACAAAGAGATCGTATGACAGGACCACTCAGGCCTTAGGCCTTAAAGGTTGCAACATTAAGGATGGAACAAGAGACTGGCTAACCTGGCCCTACTCATAGCAAAGGCCACCCCCACTTGAAGTCCAAAGTTCTACCTTCCCAGACTTCATGGACCCAGCCTGTTCTCAGTTGGGCGGGCACCGAGAGAAATGCACTGCACGGATATGCCAGGGGACTCTGCCTGCACCCCTTAGCAAAGGATTGACACCCACTTCAGAAGAACCTGAAAACAACTCTATCCGAGACCTCTTCCCCAAGAAGAACGCGCTATGCACCACATAAGAACAATGCACCCATCCATTTGTTTCCCCAAGACCTCAGACATTTACCCTTCTGCTTGACAGCGGTGACCCATTTTCCCAAGTCGCCTTGTTCTCCTCACAGTCTTACTACATTTGTAGCTCTTACTGCCTTGGGTTGTCCAATTATCCTATCGCACCCCCCATCTTCCCCCCTCCTGCCAAGTTCAACATTCAAACTGTTTATTTTCAAAGCAACAGTGTAGTTTCTAATTGGTACGAGTTAAGGCCATAATGTTAATCGCTTCGTATATGTTATTAGCATAACTTAGTTCCACACTCGATCTGGTTTCCGTACCCTAGTATAAAAATACCCCCTGTGCCCACAATCTGCAACCCACAGCAGAATATATTAATCGTGAATTGCAATGTACGAAAATAACTGAATGCAAATAAAGTTGACTTTCAAAAATTAACTAAGCAGTAAGAGCCTTGTCAGGAATTTCAATACATCAACCAAGCATCCATCCAACCTCACAATTGCATACTTCTGATTACCAGATAAGACTGGTGTTTGCTCAAATAGCCTACTTTCAAGGTCTAGCTAGCGCCAGCTTGCTGTCTTGCAGAAAGCATGCCAGCACAATACGCAGAAAAGGGGTGGAAGTCACCCCTGGACCTTTTCTTTGCTGTCTTTCACATTAGAATCAGGCCACAAAGCAATTGAGCAATTATATATGTTGTTGATTTGTGGGAGCGGTACACAACACAGTACCACAGTGCACCGCACCTTGGGCCTCATTTATGAAAAGTGACGCAAGGCTGCGTTAAAACAGCGATGCGTCACTTTTCACTGCGCCCTCCTTGCGACACCAATGATGCGTCATATTTAAATTATGACGCATCATGGCGCAAGGAATTACTGATACGTCAGTATTTCTGACGTATCAGTATGTCGTAAAAGTGACGCATTGCTAGAGTGTGTCACAAAAGGGACGCAACTCCAGCAATGTGTCCTTTCACATGGGGCAAGCCCCATGTGAAAGTGCCTGCGTCAGTCGTACGCCTGCTGTGAGGCAGGCATAAGAAATTGACGCATTTGTGTCCTAGAAGTGGCGAAGTGAAATCTTGTAGATTTCACAGTGTCACTTCTATGACCCTTTCTTGTGTCAAAACGCCCCCCTTTCATACATTATACCTGGCGCAGGTATAATGTGGCACAAGGGTTTACAAAGTGACGCATCTACAGAGATACCTCACTTTGTAAATATGGCGCAACAAGGCGCATTTTTTACGCCACTGGTGCGTCACAAAAAGTGACGCACCAGCGGCGTAAAAGTGACGCACACCCTCATAAATGAGGCCCCTTGTGCCTCAAATGCTTCCAGCAAAAATAGTCTGTTCTGTCTCTGGGCCACTGCTGAGTCTCATAAGCTGCAACCATAACCAATCCACGTGCATATTCAAATGGGAGATGTGTGCCGAAATCAGCCTGACACATATATAAAACACCTCAAGTCACTTGATAGTATTGAGGTTATGTGATGTGTACTTGTAAAGTATACTATCACCTGCAAGGGTATTCTGACGTTGAACAGGTGTGTGTTCTTAGCCGTGCCTATGGTAGGTTGGGTAACTGAAAAGCTGTGTCTTCAGCTTCTTGCAGAATTGGAGAACGGGGGCTCTGATGTGGAGTGGGAGGCCAATTCGCACTTTAGAATCCTCCTGATCTGGTTCCATGTATTCGTGGGATGTGTGCGATGTGTTTAAGTAGGAGTCCTGCAGAGCGGAGGTGACTGGGTGGGTGTTGGAAAGAGATATGTCTGTTTAGGTAGATGGGTCCTGGGTTGTGTAGTGCCTTGAATGTGTGTGTGAGGAGTTTGAATTGAGTGTGATTGTGTATCAGGACACAGTGTAGTTCCCTGAGATGTGGTGTGGTGTGAGTTCTGTTTGCGAGATTGAGGATGAGTCTGGCTGTTGGGTTCTGTGTGGTTTGTAGTCTTCTAGCGTTGTTTGGTGATCCTGGCATAGAGGATGTTCCCACAGCCCAATTTGTTGGTGACTAGAGCTTGAGTGACAGTTTTCATAGTGTTGATTGGGAGCCATTTGAAGATCTTCCTCAACATCTTCAGGTTGTGGAAGCATGATGCAGGGACAGCGTTGACTTGTGCAGTAGTGTTCAGCTTGCTGTTGATGATTATTCCAAGGTTCCTGGCGTGGGTTTTGTGTGTGGGTCTGAGTTCGGCCCGCCACCAGTTGAAATCCAACGGGGAGGTGTCCTTGCCAAAGATCACTACTTCTATCCTGTCGGTGTTGAGCTTGAGACAGTTGTCTTTAATCTCATTAGCGACTTCAAAAATGCAAGCTGTAAACTTGTTTCTGGTGCTGGGGGTCTTTTCGAGAAGGAGAGTATGAGTTGTTTGTCATCCACATTGGAGAGGATGTTGATGTCTGTGCACAGATGACGTTGGCCAGAGGGATCATGTACGCATTGAAGAGGATGAGGCTGTGTGATGAACCTTGAGGCACTCCACAGATGAGTTTGTGGACTTCTGAGGAAAAAGGTGTCAGGCTTACAGCTTGTGTTCTAGCTACAGGTTTGCCCACAAGTCAGAGCAGAAACTTGGAGTTGAAAGGCACTGTTTTACTATCACATGCAGCACCGATCACAACATACAAATTTACGTACAGATATATAGTTCTGCAGAACATTACCCCTCTCTAAAGACTTCCATAACATATGGGCAGCAGCCTGTTTAAAAGATGTGAGCCAGGATATGCAACTCTTTTAAACCTCCTAACTACAGTTCAATTCCATATTGAAGACCTTAAAAGAGGATGTAGGCACTCCAATCCAAATGGAGAAAGTAAAAAATAAAAGCTATCCATGAGCTATGAAAAGCAATACTTTGAGCATTCAAT
The DNA here is from genome assembly GCF_964261635.1 of Lissotriton helveticus. NCBI lineage: Eukaryota > Metazoa > Chordata > Amphibia > Caudata > Salamandridae > Lissotriton > Lissotriton helveticus. The sequence goes on along the minus strand of NC_136068.1, from coordinate 1,362,167,566 downwards.
TCTATTGACATAGCTTTTTGTCAAATTGAAAACAGTTTTTCACATGTAAGAATCAGCAGACATGTTTCAGACCATTCGTGATTTTATTTGTACTAGACCCACAGAAAAACAAGCATTTACAATCCAGTAGGTCTCACAATTGTGAGTTTTTGAGCTACTGGCATTGTAAATGGCAATACCTTTTATAATATTAAAAGGCATTGTCATTTACAATACCAATATTTCAAACTTTTGCAAAAGCAATACCCATTGTATTGCAGAGCGCGGCGTCTGTGAAGCGGGAACTGGGCTCAGAATTAAAGTTTTGCAAAAAAGAAAACAGGGCACGGTGTCCCTGAAGTGGGCACCACGCTTAACATATAACTTTAGAAAATAAATTGAAACTAAAATGGGTGTCCAAAAAACGGGCGCCATGCTCAGTATTAAAAAAATTTCAAAAATGGAACCGAGCTCGGTGTCAACAACTGAGTGTGGTGTCCCTAAAGCGGGCGCTGCGCTCAATATCAAAGTAACATTTTTTTTTTTAAACTGAGCGCGGTGTTCCTAATGCCGGTACCGCGCTCAGCATGCTAGTTAGAGCAGCATAACACTCTATAAGAAAAGCGGCCACCATTGTCCTGAGTGGGTGCGCTGCAAATACAAAAGCAGCCACCATTGTCCCCATCAGTGTCAATAAACAAAATAGTGCTCACCGACTTTTAATGCAGACCGTGTAACAAGCCTAGTAAAAGGTCCAGCAGTTATGGGAAGTAACAAATGCAGACAAGGCAGTACCAAGGAGGGATCACCAAGCCTATTTACGAATCAGAAGCCAGCATTTACGAAGGACAATGACACAAGCCAATGGCAAATATGGGCAGTGGGCGGGCTTCCAGTGCATACTCCAGTACAGCATGTCTCGCAGAGCGAGCAGCACATGCGTGCTATTGCTAGGCTCGACCTAAAAACTGAAATGAAGAATTACGAGATTCTATTCTGTGTGAAAGGTTTTAAGATCACTAAATGAGGACAGCAAAGAGAATAACCTGGTCAGTATTCAGACTTTTTCATTTACTAATGAAGGATGTCAGCCTCACATGCTATGAATTAGTTGCATTGCTACTCAGGAGGCTTCTCATAAGGCAGACATTATAGCATCATGCTTCCCTAAGAAAGTCACTTGGTTACATAAGATTGGAGTGGGCCCAAAGTCTGAATTCTGAACTATACCCTTTTTTTGGAGAAAAAAAACGATTTAGACCCAGAAAATGTATACATTTTGCGCGTAGGCATGCCCAAGATATCACAAATCTTTTTTAAAGCTGTAATGGTGCAACAAGAACATAGTACAACAAACGCACAGACAGCCATCAATCGTGCTTCTGATCTCAACATGGAACACAGACTATACTGCCATCCTTATTTTGTGTTGTATTTGTGGCTGCAGACGAACGGAGAACACCTCTTTTCTTTTTACAGTTTTCTGCAGCATTTGGTACAATACAATCTGAATTCTTTCTGAATTACCGTTGGAGGTAGTGGCTTCTGAACTAGCGCTTAAGTTGTACCAGTCATTCCTTTATAATATTCCAATGGCTTTAACTAGCTGCCCTGGCTAACAGTGGAGAAACAAACTGCATTCAAATTACTCTCCCTGATCTATAAATGCACCCGAGGGCTAGCCGGGGCATTCCTCGGAAGAGAAGAAAGCCCTACATTTCCTTGTAAGGACACTAAGGTCAGGCACAGCTAGGGTGCGAGCACTCACTTTGATGGAAAGAGGATCAAAGAATTGCAATCGTCTGTGTCAAAAGTAGCAATCCTTACTATTAGTGGTCATCGCTTCATGAAGACAGTTTAGATTCACTTGTCTGCTAAGGCAGAGGCGTGTCGCCCCATTGCTTTTCAGCAGTGCAAAAAAGGAAAAATAAAATGATAATTACACAATGTCATTATCATTTATTTTTCAGTGGCAGCCAGGTTAGGGCGGACCGGGCTCGGCTGTCAAAGCAGGAGGAGGAGGAAATATGTGCACTTAAGTGTGCATGACTGTCTTGGGCCAGCTAAACAGTCATGCGCACTTGTCATGTTCTACACCTGGCTGTATCGCACAGCCTGGGTAGAGAACATGCACAGGTTCCCACTCCCTGTCTAAGCGCCCATCCAGGCCGCTCTGGCCAATCACTACCACTGTTCTTTGTAAGGTGTGCACACGCACCTATGTCTCACAGAGCGCACAGTGTAATGTGTCAAGCTCGCACACGGAGCTGAGGACCATTCACGCCACCACTTTGAAAATGTGTGTGGCGCGAAAAACAGGCACTTCCTTCTGCAGTAGGTGGAGGTATAGACCACCCGAAATTTGTCAGCAAGTGGCTCCCGCTGCATTTCTTTTGTTTAAACGAGGGCACGGCTGTGGGGCAGATTATGTGCCTTTTTTTTAAGTAATCATGTTAATCGCAGTGCCTGTCATGAGCTGCAATTAACATGAGTATTCACAAAGGCATAAAATCTGCCCCCAGCTGTGCCCTATTAACAAATGAAAGGCATCAAGTCTACCAGCATGACGTGAGCTTTCAGGTGATTCTGAAAGCTCACGTTATGCGTGTAGACTTGCTGCATTTCTTTGTTAATAGAGCATGGCACTCAATCTGCCCGCTCTATTAACAAATGAAATGCAGCAAGTCTACAAGCACGATGTGTGCTTTCAGAATCACCTGAAAGCACACGTCGTGCTGGTAGACTTCAGAGATGTTTTAAGGCATGGCCAAAGTGGGCTCTAGCCCAGGGCTGCAGCCTTTCAGCGGAGCCTCCTGATAGTCTTGCAGTGATGACCTTGAATAATTACTAAACAGATTGTTTTGAATACCATTATCCCTTTTTTTTAGTGAGTGACTTGTGAGAGTCTATTATAGACATTCTGCAGAGAAATGTTTATTTTTCATGTAACATCCATAAAAAGGTTTCTTTTAGATTGCAATAGGACCAAACATATGAAAAATGGGAGTGTGTCACGGATATTATTTGCAGTAATATTAGTGAACTGTTGATGTGTTACAATATTGATAACACACATCACTATCCGTGAACATTAGGTGAAAAACACATTTAGAATTCGGACAATTGCGCCTGTATACTGTCCGTGACCTTTCCTAAGAGGGCATGAAAGAGCTTAAATTAAATCATAAATTCAAACCTGTTATGAACAGGGGCCCCAAAAATAGGTTTGGCCCAGGGCCCCCAAAATCCTTAAGATGTTCCTGGTAGACTTTCTGCATTTCTTTGGTTAATAGGGCTCATCTACGGGGCCAGGGCCGGCTCTAGGGCGATGTGACCGGTGCCACTGTACCGGGTGCTGACTTCGGGTGGGGACGCCGTGTTTGAAGGTATATTATTGTTTTAAAAGACGTTCCTTGCCTCCAGCAATTTTCATGCAATAAAAAATATGTCAAGATAGCTCTCAGAGTTTTCTATAGTGAACGTGTTAAGGTAGTGCAGAGGGTTAATATGCCTGCTGCAAAGAACGTGCACCATGCAGATCACAAAGTGCATAGAATGAAAATTGGTTAGCGGGTTACTACTTTTGTCAGAGAGGTAATTTTGTTTTAGTTTATAAGTTAAAATCCTAATATAGAACAGTAAACTATTGACTCTCATCAAAGAACTTCATTCATACTGCAAGGTATAGATTAGAGCGTTATGATTTGTTTCCCCAGCCATTCCTTATCCTAATGTTGTAAAAAGGGTTAATTTGGGTAGAAAGCAATTCTTATTAAAGAGAACCCCCATCATGGTTTTACATTTTAAATTCCGAGTTTGTGCTTCTCCAGACAAGCATTCTTAAACTATACTGCCTACCAGTACGGATGACATGTCACTCCTACACCTTGCTGTTCTCTGTCCTATGTAACATATATACACTGATCTAGCTACCTATGATTGATTGTTTCTGTTTAATGTGTGGGAAATGTAAAGTAAAGTACACACTACACTACTATGAGGTGTGCTATACAATGAATGAATGCATTAATCTCAGAGTGGTAATGGAGACTTCAGGGGCAGTGTTAAAGGGTGTTCGTGAGGGAATCCGTGGCAGAGGTGGTCATTGGGGAGCACCAACAAACATTGTCGCACAGAGCGCCACCAGCTCTAAGGGTGGCCCTGTGTAGGGCAGATTGTGTGCCGTGAGAAAGTATTTGTGTTAATTGCAGCGTGTGACGGGCTCTGCGATTAACATAAATGCTCGCACAATCTGCCTCACATCTGCACCCTATTAGCAAAAGGTATTGAAGGTACTGGCGATCATCCACATGCATCATGGATGAAAAGAACAATTGTTACTTACCTGTAAACAGGTGGTTCTCCAGTATTGGTGTCTTTCATAGATTCACATGCTTGAATATCCCCCGTCGTCGGAGTGGGAGTCCCACGGTAAATAAAATAGCAATAATATACTATAAATATATATATGTAACAACATAAAACCTGAAATATGTAATAGAAAAAAGGCATAAAAAGCCTACACATATTTCTACATAGGAATGCATGGAAAAGGAAAAAACGATTTGCAGCCTATCATTGTCATTATGTTGGTCCAAACCACAGCCAATCAGGCGCCAGCAACCCTCTAGAACCTTCTCCTCAGAGCTCAGCACCTCAGATTTTCGTAGCACAAGAGTGACCACAGAGTCTATGAGGAGAAGAGAGCCTCTGAGGGGAGGAGGGTGGGTCGCATGTGAATCTATGAAAGACACCAATACTGGAGAACCACCTGTTTACAGGTAAGTAACAATTGTTCTTCTCCAGTATTAGGGTGTCTTTCATAGATTCACATGCTTGAATATAGAATAGAAAGCAGTAATATCCGAAGAAAACTTCCCAGCATGATACACATGCATAGACTTATAAAACCAAATATGTCTATAGTCATGCAAGACATACAGTAATAAGGTAAACCATAATGGAGGAGAGAAGACAGAGGCTCACCTTATTGAAAAAGATAGCGAAGCATAGCCTGTCCCACTGCAGTGTCTGCTTTGTTAATGGTACCCAGGCAATAGTGTTTCGTAAACATGTGCCTGCTTGACCACATGACTGCTCTGCAGATCTGATGCAGCGGCACACCGGCAAACAGGACAGTTGAAGACGACATCGCCCTGGTAGAATGGATCCTCACTGAAGACTGTAGAGGCTTGCCTGCCTGTTGATGGCAGAAAGCAATGGCCGAGGAAAACCCCACGAGCAATTGTAGGTTTGGGAACTGGACGCCCTAGTGGAAACGTCCATAAGCTATGAAGATGGCAAATGTCAGCAGCTGCATAAATCCATCTAGCTATGGTGTGTTTAGACACTGCTTGTCCTTGCCGTATATTTCCATAGGCAATAAACAGTTGATCGGATTTGAGAATGACAGAGGTCCTTTGCAAATAGAATTTTAAAACAACTTCTGATGTCAAGGGCAAGTAATGCCCTCTCCGCAGGGGATTGCGGATTAGGAAAAACTTCTCTAAAATAACTGGTTCATTCAGGTGAAAATCCGAAGGGACCTTAGGCATAAACCTTGGGTTTGTACGTAGCACCACAGAATTGGGCGTGAATTGTAAGAAAGGTGAATTGACAGTGAGAGCTAGAACATCACAGACTGTTCTAGATGAAGTTAATGCTAGCAAAGAGAAAAAACGTTGCATGTTAGGAATTTGAAATACATCCTGAAAATTGGCTCAAATGGGTGGCGCATGAGCTGCGCTAATACTACATTAAAATGCCATGATGGAGGCGGACGACGTACAGGAGGAAACATTCTGAGTAGTCCCTTAAAGAACTGTTGCATTCTTGAAGAATAAAGAGAGATGGACCCATCCTGACGTTACCTTGAAACGGCTGCCAAAAAGACCTTCAACGTTGTATGAGATAAGCCTGATCTTGCCAGGTGCAAGAAAAAAGGTAATATCTGGTCCGGCATTGCAAGAAATGGGTGAACCCCAGCAGATTAACACCAAATGCAGATTATTTTTTTTTTGATTTTTTTAAAAGACTGTGGACCAGATGTAGGTAGCCAAATACCGGTCGGTAACGGCCGAAATTCGGTAATTTCGGCCGTTACCGACCGGTATTTGGACATTGAGATGTAGCTCGCCCAAATTTTACAGAATCAGAAAAATTTCCGATTCGGTAGATTACTGGCACGGTAAATAATCCGAATCGGTAATATTACCGAATCGGTAAAATGACCGATTCGGAAAATATACCGAGTCGGTAAATGTTCCGATTCGGTAAAATTACCGATTCGGAAAATATACCGAGTCGGTAAATGTTCCGAATCGGTAAAATTAACGAATCGGAAATTAAGAAATGGAAAAAACAACACCATCGAGATGTAGGTGAGCCATAATTTACCGAATTTCACCAAAATTCGGTATTTATGAATCGGTATTTAACATGGATTGTAAGCAGGTGGTAATCAGGTGCAGCCTATAAAAAAGGGCCGCAAAATGCAACACTGGAACCAGAATGGCGGCTTTCTACGTCATAGCAAGACGGCTAAGGCTACAGGCAGCAGGTGAGAGGGAATGGAGAAGGGAGGAGCAGGTCTACAGGCAGAGGATTACACTCTTCCAATTGACAGAGCCAGAGATACTGCAAAGATACAGACTGCACCCCCAAACCATCATGGACCTGATCAGGGACCTGCACCCACTCCTGGACCACCCAAGACCAAGGGCCCACGCCATCCCACCCCATGTGCAGGTGCTCTGTAGCATATACCTGCTTGCATCTGGGAGTTACCAGAGTGTTGTTGCTGTGGTAGGTGGGGTGTCCCAGAGCTGCCTGTCGCGTTTATTCAGAAAGTTCCTGGATGCCATGATGCAAAGAATGGAGCATTACATCCACTTCCCAGACACTGATGCGGACTTGCTCAGGATCAAGACTGACTTTTACCTCATGGCAAATTTCCCACACGTGATTGGCTGCATTGATGGGACCCACATCCCCATTTGCCCCCCAGCTGCCACTGAGCACATATACAGGAACAGGAAGTCCTCACACACAATCAATGTACAAGCAATCTGTGATGCCAAGTACATTATCACCGATATAGTGGCCAGATACCCAGGAAGCACCCACGATTCATACATATTCCAAAATAGTGGGATCTATACCCGCCTGACAGCGGGTGAATTCGGGGAAGGATACCTGCTAGGTAAATAAATGGGTGACACTCCCTTGATAGATGAAGCAGACGTATGTCAATGTGTGCCTCTGAGTAATGTATCTTTTTTCTTTCACATTAGGGGATAGTGCATATGCACTCCGTTCCTTCATCCTGACACCCTACCTCAACCCCACAACCCCCAGCCAGAGACGTTACAATGTGGCACATAAATCCACCCGCAACATCATTGAGCGCACCTTTGGGCTCCTGAAGAGCCGGTTCCGCTGCCTCCACAAATGTGGGGGGCACGGCAGTACTCACCTGTAACATGCTGTAAGATAATTGCTACCTGTGCAATGTTGCACAACCTCGCAACTAAGAGGGGCACAGAGGTGGAATTGGAGGACTATGAAGACCATGACGATGAGCAGGCACTACCAGCAGCCAACACAGTAGGAGTACCAACACCCACAGACGGGAGACAGAGACGGGCAGAAATCACACACAACTACTTCTGAGTAAGTATAGAGACAAAGCACGTGTTGTACTTCAATGCACGTAGTTTATTTTGCACTACGTTGAAATGACATAAGCCACAAAGCCACAAAACACACATACTAGTGTACCTTGCACTACTGTGTGGACGGGGGTTACCTCACCCTCACATGTCCAACTGCATATGGCAGACTCACTGCTTGCGCCCATGAACAGCCACGCGTGATGCCTGAGGTTGGATAAGTTCTGAGTCTGATGTGCCAGCGCCGGCACTCTGGCGTCTGCTGCTCCTCCTTACTTCAGGGACAGGGGTGCTGCTCCTGCTACTAGGGGTATCTGTGTCCCCGACAACTTCTGCTCCTGTGGTGGCTGACTGGTTTGTCAGCAGCACTTCAAGTGCTGTAGTGACTCTCCCGATCCCCCGGGAGAGATCAGTACAGCAGTGCACCAGCTCCTCCTGCATCGCAACTGAACGGCGACACATCAGTGAAGTCGCAGTTGCAAGTTGGCGCATTCCCCTTGTCTGCTGGTGCGTACGATGGCTCTCCCTGCACCTTTGTGCACGGTCCTCTCGTAGTTCCTCACAGAGTGTCATCACACACTGAGACCTGTCCCTGACTCCATCTGCCATGTCCCTCATGCTGTCTGCCATTGATGCTATTCCCTTGTTCATGTCAGTGAAATTGGTGTTCAAAAGGCGCATTTGTCTGTGAACTGCACTTATTCCTTATGCCTGCAGGCGCTGCACCTTGACCATTGTGGTCTCAAGGCCTTGGAAGACATCCGCATCACGGCCACTGACGTTTGACTCCCGGGCCCTACGACGTCTTGTCCCACCGGATTGCCTGAGAGGAGTGGATGTATGACATGGTGCACTTCCTGCCATTGGCTGTATTGACTCCTCACACTCCCTTTCCTCATCGGAGGATGTTTGTAGGATCCTTTGCGGGGGGCCCTCATGCCTCACGGGCCTGCAGATGTCTGACACCTCTGTGTCTGTTGGTGTGTGTGGTTGTTGTGACTCATCTTGTGGTGAGTCAAGGAGCACTGGAGATGCTTCAAGGTGCATGTTGTTGTCTGCCTCTGGTGTGTCAGCTGCTTGTGTGCAGGGTGCTGTAGGTCTTGCTGTGCTGGGCCCTGCAACCCTGCCTTCTTGCTCACTCCGATCCCTTTGGGGATGTGTCTTCTCCCTCACCTGCAGTGACTTGTGTGATGTCTCCCCTGTGGACAGATATGGACAGTGTCTTAGTGGTGCTTTCACCGTGTAAATCACTATTAAATCACATTATTATTTCACTATTTCCTGCTCCTCCCATGTCTCTGATTTTATTGTGTGGCATGCCTGACAAAATTTCACGTAGACTGCTCATATGGCTATTCTCATGACTACCACTCCCATAATGCATTGCAGGTGAATACTGAAGTCAGTACTGGATTTCCTCAACTCATAGCCACATTGGGGGAGGGACACAGGCAGGGGGTGTGGGATGATGGACATGTCCCTTACCTTTCTTAGCTGCAGCTCGGGCTGAGCTGTCTGCATCACCAATCCCCACAACGCACTCTGGCTCCAGTGTGGACTCCACAAGCTCTTCCAGGTCCGTGAGAGCAGGTGCCCTGTTCTTCCCTCCTCCTGTAGCATTGGCCTCCTTACTTCTTGCAGCCAATTTTTTCTTGGTAACGATCCTTAGATCGTACCATCGCTTCTTGAGATCGTCTACTTCCCTGGTGGTCACTCCTATAGCGTGTACTTTGGTCTGGATCCCCAGCCAGGTGTTCCTCTTGACAGCCTCTGGTACCTGCAGGGACTGCTTCCCAAAGATTTTGGGGTAGTGCTTGACGACCTCCTCCACCAGCACCTGAAGTTCACAGTGCTAAACTTCATCTTCCTCTTCCTCTCTGCACCTTCCCTCTGAGAGTCTTGGGGATCCATTTCTATGTCCTGCAGGGCTCTGCTTCACACCAGCCTGTCTCTGTGTAACTGCTCTCCTGTGTGATCAGGTACACTGCACCTGCATGGGTGTGACCACTTCCTGGTTGTGGGGTGGGGTGGATGCACAGGATTGGTCTACTGCTCTGTTGGTTGGCTGAGGGGCAGGGTGGAGGCACGTGATTGGTTGTAACATCAACTGCCTGATATTTTGTATCCCCGACTCGGTATTTACCGAATCGGTATTTACCGATTCGGTAAATACCGAATCGGTAGATTCAATGCATTCCTATGGGCCTCCGGGCCCATAGGATTGCATGTGAATTACCGAATCGGTATTTGCCGTATCGGTAAATACCGGTTCGGTAAATACCGAGTCTGGGGTTCCGAATTTTACCGATTCGGTATTTTTTACCGATTTTTGACCTACATCTCATTTCCCTTTTCTAAAATACCGATTCGGTAAAAATCGGTATTTTACAGTCGGTAAAAATGAGTTACCTACATCTGGCCCTGTATGTCTTTATTTTAGTAGGTGCTCTCGCGTAAGCCAGTACCTCCTTACAATCCACCGAGATAGTCAGATGAGCTAATTCAAGGTGCTCAGGCGCCAAGCTGCTAATTTTAGAGAAGCCGGATCGGATGGCAAAGTTGACCATTCTGAATGGAGAGGAGATTTGGAATTGGTCGAAACTGTATTGGATCGTACTCTGAGAGGAGAAGAAGTTTGGTGAACCAGTATTGGCGAGGCCACCTGTGGGCGATGAGAATCAAACGACACGGCTCTTTCTTCATCTTACATCTTCAGTATCGGAGGAAAGGCGTTAGCATATATTTGAGACCAGTTTATCGAAAAACGCCTTCCCCTGCGAGTCCCTGTGGGGATGCCAGCTTGCAAAGAAACAGGCACTAGCTGTTTTTTTATTATTATTTTTTTTGTCGCAAAGAGGTACAGATCGGGATGACCCCACTGCTGGAAGATTCGATCCGCCGTTGGCTGACGCAGTTCCTATTCGTGGTTGGACACCTATTGACCTGCTGAGGGTGTCCGCCAGCACATTAGCAACTCCCGGCACATGAACAGCCAAGAGTTTGATCCTGTGCCATATTGCCCAAGCCCATATCTCTTGGGCTTTCTGAGATAGAAGAACCAACCTCATTCTTCCCTGTTTGTTTGAGTAAGGTATACATGAAGTATTGTCTGTGCAAACCAATACTGTGGCCCCTTGAATGATAACACGAAAAGATTTGAGGGCTAAGAAGATGGCACCTAGCTCTAGCCAATTGATGTTCCAAGCCTTTTGTTGAGGGTTCCATTCCCTGCTGACCTTCAGCCCTTGAAGATATGCTCCCCAACCCTCGAAGGGATGCGTCTGTGGTGATTGTGTAATTTGGCGTTTCTTGAAGGAATAACGCACACCCCTTCTACAAATTTCTTTCTTGGACCCACCAAACAAAAAGGCCTCTTGCATCCGAGGATTGATTGAATGAGATCTTCGAAGGAACTGGAGACCTGCAACCAACGTAGAAGAACCACCAAGTGGGAGATGCAGGCCAGTCGTTCGTGTGAGACAAACACCGTTGCTAGGTTTGTATTGATTGATGCTCCGAGAAACGTTGATATCGGAGCTAGTACTAGTTGGGACTTGTCATGATTTATTGAAAATCAGGTTTTGAAACAGTGACTGACAAGTCTGGGTGTGCTGGACTGCTTGTAAATAAGAGCGAGCTCTTATTATACAGTTGTCTCAGCAATGATAAATAAGTATGCCTTGCAGACGTAGATAGGCTGCCACTGGTGCCAGGATGTACGTAAAGACACGTGAAACTGACCTAAATCCAAGAGGTAGGACTTCAATTGAATAAGTTCTGTACCTATTGTAAAGCGTAGCCACTTCCTAACTTAGGAAGGATTGGCACATGAAAATAGACATCCTGGAGGTTGAGAGTAGTTATAAAGTCGTTCTGGCATAAGAACTTTAGGATTTTGTTGAGGGACAACATTTGTAAAGTTTGCGCAAAGATCTAAAATCATGCGCTACTTTCCTCATTTGCTTGTTGATGAGGAACTGAGAGTAAACCCTAACGCTGTTGGAGATTCGGAACCACTCCGACGGTCCCTGTTTGTATCCATATAGACACTTGTGCAAATGACACCCGTAGATGAGAAGGAGGAGGTCCCTTTGGAGGTGTAGATAGAGGGAAATTTGACACATTCTAAAGTGTGCCCTTGGGCATGACGTTTAAAAACCCAACGGTCCTCTGTCACCTTTGACCAATTGGTGTAAAAGTGAGATATTAGATCTCTGACGTTTTTGGAGGGAATAAAGGTGTGTTCCCGGTAATCCATTGTTTCTTAGAAGAGTTGCCTCGGCTGTACGATGATTGTCTATGTAGGACCTGTTGGTACTGTGCCTATGTGACTGCGTTTGATTTGTGTAATGCAGTTGGTTCTGATTGTAGGAGCCAATACTGGATGGAACTCCCTTGAAACAAAGGACGTGGTGCTACGTCCTCAGCACCACGAAAAGGCTGCGATTCTATATCCCGAAGGTGCGGGCAGAATCTGTGTCCTTTAAGATGGTCTGCAGTGCCTCATCAACATGCTGACCAGAAGGGATCCTCAATCAAAAGAACAAGTGAAGTATTGAAGTCTGAACCTCCTTGCGAAAGACGTAGCATTGAAGCAAAATTGTCTTTCCCAGACTGCCCCTATAGCGAGCTGTGGAAAACCTGTACACGCAATGTCCGCTTCACAGTGTATCATTTCTGATGCACTTCTCTCTCTCTCTCACTCCTGCAGGATCTTCAAAGCGTGAGGCTTGGAGGATTCTGGAATAAGTGCTACTGGCACCAACATGTCAGAGCACATCTGGCGGCATACCTGCCCAACTGGCTTGCAAGATAATCGCTGTGCCGCCTGAGTAATGGCTGAGTCAGGGTAGGCTGAATAGTGGGGAGCTTCACATTTCTTGTCGAGGCGTGGAAAACAAACCACCGGCACAGAGTGTGGCCTCTGCAAGAGTCTAACACCTTCTTGCTAAATAAAGTCTATGATAGGAACTGAACGAACTTGTTTCTGTGGTTTCCCCAGGACGAGGGGAAAAGGGAAAAACGATTCGCCGCTCTCTTCATAAGGAGGGGAAAACCTCCAATATTCACCAGAGGTGAATGCAATAGAGCCCCAGTTTTTAGAAGAAGATATAAAGGCAGGAGTAAAAAGCCATCACGCCATCACGTGGATGTAGCAGAAAGCTGCAGTCGACGAGATAAATCGTCTACCCAAAACACATTGTGCATAAAAGTCAACAGTGTGTGAAACCAACTGTCGACGGGCTCAACCGTCGACGAATCCAACAGTTGACAGGGTCATCCGTCATCGAAGCCAACTGGCGTCGAAGCTGAATGTTGACGAAGCTCACCGACTACGGAGCTCACCGTCTACAGAGCTCATCGTCTACAGAGCTCATCGTCTACAGAGCTCACCATCTACGGAGCTCACCGTCTACAGAGCTCACCGTCGACAGAGCTCACCGTCTACAGAGCTCACCGTCCACAGAGCTCACCGTCCAGAGCTCAGCGTCTACGGAGCTCAGCGTCTACAGAGCTCAGCGTCTACGGAGCTCAGCGTCTACGGAGCTCAGCGTCTACGGAGCTCAGCGTCTACGGAGCTCAGCGTCTACGGAGCTCAGCGTCTACGGAGCTCACCGTCTACGGAGCTCACTGTCTACAGAGCTCACCATCTACGGAGCTCACTGTCGACAAGCCTACCGTCGACGAGCCTACCGTTGACGAGGCCAACTGCTACGAGCCTGTAGTCGACAAGAGGGCACTGTCCTCACTGTCGTCGACGCATGCCTGGAGGCGTAGTCGTTGCAGAGCAACAGTGACGGCAAAGATTGTTGTCAGAGGGTACATAGACCGTATCGTCAACAAGCTGGCACATTTTCACGTAGAAAAGTGCGCAGAGTGAGTCTAGACACCTGAGAGTAAATCTCGATGTTACTTCAGCTGGTGAAGTAGAGGAGAAGCATCACTTAAAACCTTAATGTGCAGGACAAACAAAAAAAATTCTCCCACATCAGAAGGGGGGTACAGTCTAAGCACAAGAACAACCCCTTCTCCTCTTACCATCTTCATGAGGGTTCACAGGAAAAGGTCACAGCTTCCTACAAGTGACACAGGGTCTGAACGTAGACTTCATGTAAGAAGACATTACAAAACTGTGATATTAAGAAGAAAAATTTGAAGAAAATTACAGAAAATTGAAGAAAACTGAGCAGAGCTCAGGGAGACTCCCTTCACACGACGTGCGGTAGAAAATCTGAGGTGCTGAGCTCTGAGGAGAAGGTTCTAGAGGGTTGCTGGCGCCTGATTGGCTGTGGTTTGGACCAACATAATGACAATGATAGGCTGCAAATGGTTTTTTCCTTTTACATGCATTCCTATGTAGAAATATGTGTAGGCTTTTTAGGCCTTTTTTCTATTACATATTTCAGGTTTTATGTTGTTACATATATATATTTATAGTATATTATTGCTATTTTATTTACCGTGGGACTCCCACTCCGACGACGGGGGATATTCAAGCATGTGAATCTATGAAAGACACCCTAATACTGGAGAAACACAATGAGGGAGAAATACAAGAAATCCATGGTTTTGCTGGATTTAGAGTTACTTAAACAAATTTAAACATGGAAACATCTTAGCTTTGAGGGTACAGAGAATTTGCTCTCCAGCTACCTTTGCACTATATTAAGATCTATGCATAATTTTGTGAACTAACTTATATGCAACTGTTTCAATCAGAAAGTGTGTAAGTATGATCAATGGTATGACTGTTACTTATAAGAAATGTCTGTAGATTGTATGATGGTAATATAAACAAAACATGTTTATGTAATATTCCTCAGCAATTGATGCATTAACCAGCTTCCAATCATCTTTTCCATGCGGAACCTCTGTTGCCAGATGCTGGATGTCTTTTTGTCCTCTCTTGCGCAAGTGTACATCCTACTGCTGCTGCAATGCATTCTGTGTTCCTGCTGCTCTGTCTGCTATCCAAGAACAACTGTTAGTTGTTGCTGCTGGCAGGTTTGCTGGTCGTGCTACAAATGCTATGATTACCATGCTGACATAGGGCATTATTATGAATTTGGCGGTGCCGAACCGCCCCTCTCCTACACCACCAACCCTATCTGAGCACCGCCTGTTAGATTTGAACTTTTTTTGTCACTGGAAGGCTGTCCCATGACACTGCCTATAAAAAAAACACTGCAATGGGAACGCCATTCCTGCAGGGCTTGGACTATCAAGTCCATGCCCTGCATCACCTAGGGGTGCATGCCCACAGGGTGGCATAACATATGCCCCCCTGCATGTATCCCCAGGTATACAATCTTGTATAGGCTCCCTACATTTTCCCACCCTATGAACAGAGCTCCAGTTGAGAATCTTTAGTAAGATCTTATAATGGGACCACAGATGGAGTCCTGTGCTTTGCTAAAGCCGAGGTGCACTTCCCTGTGTAACCAATTCATGTCATGGTGTGTGTATCTAAATTGCAAACCTGCCTTCAGACCCATCATGTGGTGCTGTACGTGTGGAAATGCACCATCTTCTCACTTTTTAAGCAAAAGTTTGGAGTGATTTTTGCACTGATATTTGTCCCTGCACCCACATGCGTGGTCTGGTTCCCGGTGCACATAGCCATGGCTGTAACGCACAGAGACCTTACACTGCCGCACACAGAGGAAAAAAATTAGAGGGAACATTGATCATGACCCTGCTGTCATGCCAGTGACAGCAGCGTTGTGTTTGGCTTAGGGGAGCCTGTGTGCTTCCTACATCTGGGAGTCAGGCAGAGAAGCAGAGGAGAGATGACAAACAAGAAACGGTGGCCATGCAGAGGTGTTATATTTTTTTACACCTCCTGCTGCACCACCCTGTTCCATACCAGCTGCCACTGATGTGAATGGAAGAGCTTTTTGTTGATTATCAAAGATACATGCTTTATCATTAAGAGTGCTGGCTCGTCGAGGCAGTTCATTTGCAGTGTGTGTGTCTATCTATATGTTAATTGCCTTTATAAGGCAGAGACAGATAGAGCTATACATTTCTTACCTCAGTTTGATAACAATAGGAAGTGATGTAGCTCTATAGACTATATATATCCACTAATGGGCTCACACTCTGATAGCCATGAAGACATTGATATCCCTTTCAGGGCAAGCAAAAACACAGCTCTGTTGGCTTCTCACCTCTACTTGTGACAGACAGACACACGGGTAGCATAACATTCCTTACCTGCGTTCAGTTATTGAAATCCCCCTTTGGGAAAGGGCCTTCCTGTTCGCCATCTGCAGGAGCCAGATTTCCTTGTGTGAGAACAGCCGGATGCGGAAGGCCTTTTCCAGAAGTTTATCCACAGTAATGTGCTGTGCAATGCTTTGGACAAAATTCTGCAAGTCCTGCTTGACATCGGTGATCTCTGTTTCTCTTTCGGTGGAGAAATACCTGTATTGTTTTAGCAAGGCCAGGGCTACACGGTACAGCACTTTGGAACCCTCCAGTAGGTAGCAATCAAATACCCTGATGGCATACTCAAATGGAAGGTCCCCAAAGATCCACATTACCCATTCAGAGTAGACTTCAAAGAAGTTTTCTGATGTGGTAGCAATTAGCCTGTGGCCGGCCTGGCAATGCTTCTTGGCTAAATCACCAAAAGTCATACAGGAGGCCTCATAGGCCAGGAGGCTTTGGTCAATGTAGCATTTTTGAGTGTCCACGCATGTAGTCAGACGACAGACCTGCTCAAAGCACTCTGGTTCACCTGAGCTGTAGTGGAGCAGCAAAGCCACTACCACTGGCAGGATTGGACTATACGTGATGTCAGGGAATTGGTTGCCGATGCAGATAAGGATCTTTCGGAGGGCAGTCACACCTTCCGCATTAAGACAGTATGTAGGCATCAAGATATCATCCATGAAGTCTGGCAAGGGGTGAAAATGTGCGCTCCTCTTGCTGAACAATTTTTCTGATATGTCCTGATAGACAGAGGCATCTGGGGTGACAAGTCGGCAGTTGATGGACCGGATAATCTGACTGTAGGCACGAGCTCTCATGTTGTGGCTATGAGCAAAATTTCCATCCCTGGCCATTTTCTTCAGCTCTTTGAGGTTATGGGGCAGTTCGTTTCCATGCTGTCCCTGGTCTGTACTGAAGTCAGGCATTTTATTCCAATCTACAAACTGTCCACATTCCACCTCCGAAGTTGCATCGATCTGCCATATTTCTGTCTCTGGAGTAATCAGGAGTGGGATGTCAGGAGAATGGCTCATGTCTGGCAAATGAGAAGAACAGATGGATTGTTACTGGATGCACCCAATATTGACAACCTTGAAGAAAGAATGGGAAGAGTTAAACAGGATTTTGTCTACAGCTTCATCCAAGGGACTGAAAAGGAGATGCTGATGTTGCCAGGTTCCAGCATCTCAGGCCCCCCAATTGAGAATAAATGGCAGCATGGGATGAAGTGAACCTGGTTATACTACAGCATGCAAGAGCCATCGGGATATGACTGGATTCCACCAGTTTAGGTTTAATACTTTCCAGAAATGGAGTCCATGCCTGAACCAGTTTTATTGTAAACATTACGTAAATAAAGTATTCACATTGTAGAGATAGGAGTGTGATTCCACATTGTCTCTTTTGCAGCGTTGTCTGCCTTGTTGACGATTTTGTTTCACTTTTACTTTTTGCATTTATTTTTACTGTGGTTGTGTAAGGCATTCACTCATGTATGCCACATTGCACCAGCAATTGCAGTAATAGTAGCATGATTTAAGTGTGTGTTACACAGCAATAATGAAAAGAGAAACAAATGCGGCAGCATAGCAGAGAACATGACAAAGAGAATTGCGCTTCATGCACTGCAATCTTAACACTTTATTTACTTGAATAATTACAATAAAATCTGAATCTATCACTAATAAAAGTAATGGTATTCCAGGAAAAAACCCATAAAAAATGCTCCAGTGGCGTCGATGCGTGCGGCCAACATTTCCCGGTATCACATTACTTTTATTAGTGATATCCCCTTCACTTGGTAAACAGCCTTTATGATGCTGCCGTTAGTTATCACGCAATACAATTATTACCATTCATCCTTAACAATTTATAAGTCTTTACCTCCCAAAATGTTACCACCTATATACCTTTACCACTATTTTTAGGATTTAGGGGGATTAAGGGGATTCAGTGGGAAGGGTATTTTTAGGATTTAGAATGGGTAGGGGTATTTGAGTGGAAAGGGTATTTTTAGACTTTAGGGTGGGCAGGGGTATTTGGGTGGCAAGGGTATTTTAGAATTGGTAAGGGTATTTGAGTGGCAAGGGTATTTCTAGGATCGGTAGGGGTACTTGGGTGGTAAGTGTATTTTTAGGGTTTAGGTTAGGTAGAGGTATTTGGGTGGCAAGGGTATTTTTAGGGGTTAGGGTGGGTATGGGTATTTAGGTGGAATGGGTACTTTTAGGGTTTAAGGTATAGATATACACACACATATATATATATTTTTTTATATATATATATATATATATATATATATGGTTTTATATTACCTGCAAAAAACTTACATTTGTGTTGTAAAGGCATGCGTGGTAAAGGTATATGTGTGATAAATTTTTTCGTGCTTAAGACATTCGTTGTAAATACATATTTGTTGTTTGTCATCATTGTATAGGCATGCATGGTAATGGCATCGAAGGTTCCGTTATACAACCCTTTTATTGTTTCCTAGCAAGTTGTTAATCCATTTTCTAGCTCTGCCAATTACATTCTGATCTCTCCTGCTTAAATCACTCCAACAAACTACACTCCCATTGAAAATAATAACGATTTAGCATATTCTTTTTAGTACTTAGTTGCTTTTAAAAATCAAATACTAATACACAGAGGGCTGGATATCAATTAGATGCATGCTTGTACCTCAGCAAGGAGCGATTACAACACAACATTCATCGAACTTAAATCACGCGCACTCGTAATTAAAGTAATGTTGCATCTGCAACCCAGAGTTATATTTACAGTCAACACAGTGCTTTTATTTTTACTCCTATTTGCCTGTGCAACATTACTTTTAATTATGAGTGCGCATGATTTACTGCAAAGCATATGCTTAATGAAGCCTTTACATCGTTTGGTTTTCTTTCTTTCTGGAAACCACAGAGTTCTTCTTTGGAGATCCCTATGGATATCAGACATTTATAAACTAATTCAAACTACATTTCCTGTGCAAGCAATTAGCTTTTCCTGATGCTTTTAAGCAGAGGCAGAGCTGGCTTTAGCACTGGTGGTGCCCGGTGCAACAATGTTTGTTGGCGTCCCCCAATGACTACCTCTGCCACCAACGGTGGACGGTGCAGGTAAGCGTGGTGGGGCAGGACAGGGTGGGGTGGGAAGGGGTAAGTTAACAAGCGACGGAATAGATAAAATTAAATAAATAAAAACCTATTCTGTCTACTCCCCCGCCCCACCCCACTCCACTGCCCCAAAGCACTTACCTGCACCGGTCAAAACTGTCGGCCACGGATTCCATGACTACCACCCTTTAACAGTGCCCCTCAAGTCTCTATAACTACTCTCTCTCTGATGCATTTAATTGATTCTAATGTGCCACTCATACCAGTGTATGGTGTCAGTGCACTTTACATTACACACATGTTAAACAGAGACAGTCAACCATACGTGTTTCCATCAGTGTATAAGAAATGTTACATAAGACAGAGGACTAAAAGGTGTAGGAGTCATCTATACTGGTAGGCAGTATAGTTTAAGAGTGCTTGGTCTGGAGAAGCACAAACTTAGAATTTAAAACATAACATCTTGTTTGGGTGTTCTCTTTAATAATGAGAATTGATATCTGGGGCGTGGCCAAGATGGCGAGAGGAGCGGACGTTGCCTAAAGAGCACCGCGGCCGCCTGTGTAATATCCCGAAAAATCTGACCCATATGAGCCCGATGTTCACAACAACGGCACTTCCGGATGCTGAGGAGGAAGGTGGCCGTGAATTGCGAGGCCCGTGTTGGAATCGCCGTGCTGGGCTGGAATCGATTATGGCCCGAGCCTGCCCTGCTCCGTGGAGGGGGCCCTGGAGCTGTTACGGCAGCTGCCTGGGTGCTGAGATGGCTGCGACCTTCTTACTCGACACTGCATTAAACAAGTTTACTGGCGCCCCCCGGCCCTAGAGCTCCTCACCGGGAGCTGGATTCTGACTCCCGCCAGAGGAGAGGAGTGAGGGGACAACAGGCCCTGCAGGATCGGCGGTGGCAACCTATCTAAGAGTTCCTGCTATAGTACAGGAGCGCGCCTATAGAGTGGAACTGACATGAGGCCTACCCTTGGCCCACCTGAGCCATTGGTCTCCTAACCTCGCCAGTGTGAGTGTGAGTCAAGAGTAGAGCCAAGCTAGAGACGCTCAAGCTGGATATGGAAACCTGGGGCATTGGACTGCCTGATCTTAGATTATACCATATAGCAGGATTGCTACAGTATGCAGTACAGTGGTGTATGGAGGGACGTACTGTGGAGACAGAACTATTGAGAAACTGGAAGCATGGAATTTAGCTGCAGAGCTTCCTTATGGTGGGCGCAAGGGTTCCCAAAGATTGCCCCTATATAATACGACAGGTGACCGAGGCTTGGGAGCAGGCAGTTGTGCTGGTTCTCCACAGGGCATTGTATGCTTACGCACAGCCACTCCAGTGGCTGCAGGGATTCCAGAACATTCAGGCGACCATGGATATTTCAGAGTGGTATGAGGGAGGATGTGAAACGGCAGGAGATCTATACCATAACTGAACCTTTCTGACCTTTGATGAGGCTCAAGACTGGTTCCAAATACCAACCGGGCACTTTCGGCAGTATGCAAAGATCTCACGCATGGTTTGGGAGATGTGGACCACGTTTCCGGAGGAACCGTGGTAGTCGTGCAGGTTGATGACGCTGCTGGATCCGGGCTCCAGTAGGGGTCTTATCTCGCATATATACAAAGCTCTGAAGGAGGACCACGGGGCTAGCCTATCAGTAATCAGGGGTAAATGGGATGAGGACTTACCTATTCCGCTGATGGAAGGAGAGTGGAAAAAAGCTCTGGCACAGGTGGCCGAAGCAACAAGTAATACTAGGTTAAAGTTCACCCAGTTCCATTATTTGCATCGCACTTACCTAACTCCACAGCGTTGTGCACGATTTACCCCGGGACTAATCCCTTTCTCCCCACGCTAATGACCCTGCCACATTCTTACATATGACCTGGAGCTGCATGCGCTTGCGAATGTATTGGGATGGTTGGTGCAATGCCCCCGTATAGCAACAGCGGTGCGAATTCGAATCTTTTTAAAACAATGTATATTAGGCATACTTCCAACGTCGATAAAAGGGACACGGATACACCATGCTGGGTCTGGTCATGGCAAAACGATGTATCGCGATCGACTGGATCCATCTGGCGCCCCCCAAGTTGGATTAATGGAAGGATGATGTACGTGAGTGGGGAGTGGCAGAGGAATGTCGGCTTAGAACAGTAAGAGTGGATGAGAATGCGCAGAGTGATTAGATAGAATTGGGACAAATGCTAACAGAGGTGTCACAAACTATAGCACAAAGTGATTATGAAACTGTAACTACAATACCATCCACCCACAATTCACCGGTACCCACCGCAGGAACACTCCAATAGCCCTCTCACATAAGCTTCATACTGGATCTCCCAATTGCCTGACCGTCGCCATAATGAACAGTGATGTTGCTGTTGCAGCCAGCGGGGGATGCGGCTTATCGCTTGCTTTAATTTGTTGTTTTTCTTTTTGCTTATGTTTCACGGTTATTATTAAACTCAAAGTACACTGCAGAGCATAGTAATCCACCACGCTAGTGGTGATGGTCATGTAAAGTCATGTGATCAATTAACCACAGGAAAAAGATTGTTATAATGCGTTACATATGCAACAAATGATTGGGTTGTGCTCTGATGCAGTGCTTTTAATAAAAACAAGATGAAAAAAAGAATTGATGTCTACCCTTATGAACCGTTTTTTGCAACATTAGGATCATGAAAGACGGGAAGAAATAAAAATGGTCTAATCTATACCTTGCAGTTGGCTGCAGCGCCTAGATGAATGTAAATAGCTCACTGTTCAGAAATCCCATTTCTAACAAATTGCAAGTAACTAAAGGACGTCTCTGACAAAAGCAATAACCCACTGTCCTGCATACATTATATGCACTTTGTGATATGCCTGGTACACGTTCTTTGCAGCAGGCAGATTAACCCTTTGCGCTTCCTTATGATGAGTTAAAACTTCCACTAGACCAAACCAGTGGTAGAACTAGACCTTGTGCTGCCCCCTACGCTTGCCACCTGCGGCGGACGCATGTGGGAGCAGGGGGTGCTTGCGATACCTGGGACGTCGGCAGGTAAGACCGGTAAAGGGATGGCGGGGAGGTGCTTCCGATTCCTGCGATGGCTGCAGGTAAGATTGGGGGGGGGGTGTCCCCTCCTTCATACGCCCCTTGACAAAACTCCAATCTCTCTCCAGGAAGACAATTAATAATCTGAGTCATCTTGACATTTATATTGTTGCCTGAAAATTACTGGAGGTAAGGAACGAGACAGCAGGTGCTTTTAAAACCATAATATTCTTGCAAACATGGCACCCCCACCTGAAGTCAGCGACAAGTGCGGTGGCACCGGTAGCGCTGCCCTAGAGCCGGTCCTGAGCTGAGACGTAGCTTTAGGGGAGTGTCTGGTGTGTGAGGAACTCAGATTTACAAAGATTTTCCATCGGAGTTGCATCCCTTTTTTGACACAAACCTGATGTAATATCAATTTGTTATTTACTTGGGTACAGGAACATCATTGTGCATGGCTTTGTAAGAAAATTAACATTGCACAGCACATTTTGTTGCCTAAAATTACTTTGCATCAGGTAGGCAATGCATGGGTGGTGCATAGGCGTTCTTATGCATCCACCCATGGACTTTGATGCAAACTCATATTTACCAAAAGAGTTGTGGCTATGGATTTTCGCCAAAATGGTGTGCCTGCCTGTGGCTGGCATAACGAGTAAAAATATCTTTATTACCTCTCGTTATTTCCTCTTTGTGTGTGTGCTGCCGTCTTCAGCACACATACAAAGAGGAACAAGCATTTACAATGCAATGGTCTCTGCATTATTAAAGGTAGAGCTATTGGCATTGCTCATGACATTTTTTTCCATTTTTTTTTTAAAAACATAAATAAATGGTATTGTCATTTCCAATGGCATAGGTGAGCATTAGAGAGTAGTAGAGAGTATTCGCGGACACAGAGCCACACACAGACAGAGCGGCGCACACACACACACAGAGCCGCTCACACACACACAGACAGAGCCACACACACACACAGACAGAGCCACACACACACAGACAGAGCCACACACACAGACAGAGTCACGCTCACACACAGACCGAGCCACACACACACAGACAGAGCCACACACACAGACAGAGTCACGCTCACACACAGACAGAGCCACGCACACACACAGACAGAGCCACGCACAGACAGAGCCACACACCGACAGAGCCACACACCGACAGAGCCACACACAGACAGAGCCACACACAGACAGAGCCACACACACACAGAAAGAGCCACGCACAAACACACGCAGACAGAGCCATGCACACACACATGCAGACAGAGCCACGCACACATGCGTGCAGAGAGCCACGCACACACACACACAGACAGAGCCACACACAGACAGAGCCAAACACAGACAGAGCCACACACAGACAGAGCCACACGCACACACAGACAGAGCCACACACACACACACACAGACAGATCCACGCACACACACACGCAGACAGAGCCACATACACACACACACACAGAGCCACGCACACACACACACAGACAGAGCCACGCACACACACACACATACAGAGCCACGCACACACACAGACAGAGCCACACACAGACAGAGCCACACACACACACACAGACAGAACCACGCACACACACACAGAGCCATGCACACACACACAGACAGAGCCACGCACACACACACGCAGACAGAGCCACGCACACACAGACAGAGCCACGCACACACACAGCCTACGGTCCTCGACCTAAACATGTAGTTCACTAATACAATAACATTTTCGATTACCTTCAAGCGGGTTTTGAAAACCCACAAGCATGCATGTGGCTGTATTCTACTTTTGCAGGCTATTATCGTTAGCCATACATAGATTTACAGTCACTTATTTAGACAATGATAGACGTTGACAAATATGCTTTCCAATCATAGGCAGTCTCCATGCATCTCAAGGCAAAGCCGGAAACTACTTGGAGGATAATAAAACTGGTAAACACGCGTGGTAGGGACTTTCCAATGAGTCAACAGACAGGGGCGGGCTCTGAGAAAGAGAAAACAAAACTATTCATCCTGCAGTCCAGTATCTTCCGGTGCAATGAGAAGTTCTCTTCTTCATCAAATTGTATAACTGCTGCTTAAAATGATCCGTTTATGGCGTTGCCTGCTTTTGCTCACAGTAAGTATTCACGTTTAAACTTTGTACTTTACAAACGTACGAACGTTTGTCCTAGCAGCGCAGTCAAACTAAGTGGATGTCGTAAATGCACCCCAATGGTGTGTTTAAAACATTCAAGGATGCCATTGCAAGACAGACTTCCCCCACTTCCCTCCCAGTCCCCAGGGATATCATTGAATACATATGAAGCAGACTTTTAAGGGTGCGAGTGTGGTTTGTATTATTTTACTAAGCCTAAATTCGGTGTTCACTATCCGAAAACGCGTTTTCAAAAACAGTAAAACCACGGTGGTTTATCAGGCAGGCATCCAGGCTCTTATAAATGTAGTTCTCCCACAATTGAGACCGTATACCATCTTTAATGAAGGAAAACACAGAAAGTATTCCAATGTTCCGGGATAGTCAAACCCGGATCTAAAAGAGGAACGCAGAACTCGGTGACTCTTTGACATTGTGGCTATGCTCACCTACTTGGTTGCGGTCTAGTTATGTTTTCCCTTTTTTTTGTAAAAGAGTTTCTACTCGCACCCCGTAACAATCAATGTTTTAAAATCCTGTATTTACGCTTTGAATGTATAAAAAGTATACATTTCAGTAGAAGCTAGTTACTGTTTTCTGATAAACGTAAAATCAGGGCACAAGTCCTAAACGAGAGCGGGATGGAGGAGGGCTGCTGGCAGAGGGAAGGGGGGGGGCAAGGCGTGACGAAGGAGAGCTGCGGGCGGAGGGAAGGGGGGGCGAGGAGAGACGAAGGAGAGCTGCGGGCAGAGGGAAGGGGGGGCGAGGCGAGACGAAGGAGAGCTGCGGGCAGAGGGAAGGGGGGGCGAGACGAAGGAGAGCTGCGGGCAGAGGGAAGGGGGGGCGAGGCATGACGAAGGAGAGCTGTGGGCAGAGGGAAGGGGGGCGAGAGCGGGACGGAGGAGGGCTGCAGGCAGAGGGAAGGGGGACGCCAGAGGAGCCGAGCAGCTCCGGAAACCACCACCATGTTTTTCCGAGGCAAAGCAGAAATGCCTTGGAGAAAGCACTGTCATTTTCGCATTCGGGGGCGTGTTTTTAGGTTTGAGTGACGGATGACGTCACAGATAGAAAGAACCTAAAAAGCACGCCCCAGAATCCGAAAAAGATGGGGCTTAAGGGGAGTGACGCCCCTCTCCTCCAATGTCTGGCCAGTATTTACTAGGCCAGCCAATGTAGAAGAGGGGCGGGTTCCAAGCCCCCTCTAAGAATCATTAAATCTCGGGCTCCGCCCACTGCTACGCAGTGTGACGGTCCGAGACCTAAAAAGGCTTCACAGATAGTTTTTGTACAAGATGGTACTCCTGTCCTGAACAAAACTATCCTGATCATAACACAGACACCCTTGCACTATGGAGTAAGGGTGCCTGCGTTGTTGCAAGGCAGCTCAATTTGTGCAAGCGCATGGGTAGAGCAGAATTGCACCATTTCTTATAAGAGATGGTGCAGTTCCTCTCTCTTCAGGTACTGCAGTGCAGCAGCTTTACTTCTTTGTACATGTACCCTTTAGTGACGGTTTACTAACAAGTAGCAAATGTTCATCCATAGAAGCACTCCTTAAATGGATGCAAATGTACTACTTTTTCGAATTCACTATATATTGGCTTTAGTTGGCTTTGAAAGGTACATCAGCCTCAGGTTTCCAGGCATACTACTGGCAACTAAATATTCAAAAGGTGATGGGATGAATGCTTGCAAATAGTGTAACCACTGGCAATCCCACTGGGTAGCATTCCAAAACATTGTTTTTCACCCAAAGTCACTCGAGGCTGTTGGCCTAATTTAGGGCAGCGGAGAGCTTTACTCCCTTTACTCTACCTTCCATATTTAACGCCATAACCGCGGCGGTTTTTCCGCCGCGGTGCGGGCGTTCTAAAGAGTGGGCGGGGCCGCGTTGGCCGTTGGACGTGCGCAGCACCAGGGAGGTAGCTCGCGTGACGTCCAACGGCCGACGGCAGCAGGGAAGGGGTTAAAGATGTCCAGAAGACATCTCTAACGTTGTCAGGAATCACAGTTATGGCAATTCCTGTCAATACAGGAAAAGTTTGAAGGACCGCTCTGTCAAATATGACGGCTGGCAGTCAAACCTTTCCATAGTTTTTTTTAGTGTTTTTAAAACAAACTCCAAATGAGGGAGTTTGTGTTTGAAAAAAACGAATGACCCTCACGCTAGTTTTCTTTCATGATGTGTGAATTTTATTTCTTTTTAACTGTTTCTCACAGCCAGGATATACGTGGTAGTAAGTGACTGACAGTCAGTGAAAAAAAGCAATTCTAACCTTCCACTGTAAATGGGAAGGGACAGCCGAATGACTTACTTCCAAAAGAACCTACTCCTTCATGTCGTCGACGGAAGTTTTACACTGACAAAGTCAGTTTTTCACGATTGGCCTAAAACTTGAGGTATGTCTGACTCAAAATCGGGCAGGCAGACTTTGAGTTGGGGGAACAGGGTATTCCATCACCATTACAAAAGAGTATCTGCCTGCTAATCGCAGAATCAGCGCCAGAGGCCCACATAATGTAAATCAGTAATGACCATGCTCCTCATCGCAGCAGCCCATCCTGACTCTTTGTCACCTCACACAATCACCCTGTGACTCACTGCTTTTTAAGTTGTGAAATTTGAGGTTCACTTTCCCCGAATTGCACTGACTAAGCTATGTCACTGAGCTTAAGGCCATGTTTGACTTCTATTTTGGTAGGGTGGTGGCAGGCAAACACAGCAGTATGGGCTAAACAACTGATGGAATACACTAATTCACTGCTGCGCCATTGGTTTGCATTGATTGCAGCTAGGACCAAATCTGTGATATGCACCACGACCCTGAGGCATCAAGTTTGAACTTTCTGGATATAAAACCAGTGGCGGCTGCAACCGGGCAAAAGTAGTGGGATGGGGTGGATGGGTTTTTAAAAACAAAAATCACTTACCTGCCGGGTGTAAGATATGCTTTATGCAGGATATAGAAATGAATTAATTTGAGCTTAGCATTTCTAGAAACAGCTGGT
The DNA here is from genome assembly GCF_964261635.1 of Lissotriton helveticus. Taxonomy (NCBI): domain Eukaryota; kingdom Metazoa; phylum Chordata; class Amphibia; order Caudata; family Salamandridae; genus Lissotriton; species Lissotriton helveticus. The sequence continues at coordinate 1,362,140,374 of NC_136068.1, read as the reverse complement.
ATATGCGCTAACATCCTATCCCAGTCCAAATCATTAATTTGGAGTTTTAAGCCTCTCACCCATTTTATTTTCAACTCAGCAAGAGGAGAAAAATATTTGAATGAATCGCATGATAGAGATACCAGACCGCTCTTACACACCTTGTTGCTGTACAGAGTTGTTGACACCTGCTGTGTGGTAGATTCAGCATCTTCATTACTCCAAAAATTCCTTATTGTTGCTATCAATGCTCTGTGTGCTAACAGTTGTCCTCTAGGAATGTTACATTCTTCAGCCAAGTCTTCAAACCTAAGAGGTACATTCTGATATAGGTCTCCAACACGGTTAACCCCAAAAGTAGTCCATCTTTCAATTCCTGCTAACATTCCTACCTTGGTCATTATTTTCATTTATTTTATTGGCATATCAGGAAAATAGGTTACTTGGTCCCGGGTTTTCTGCAGGCAATGTTGCCAGCAGTGTTGTATCACTAGTAGCTCCTGAGAAATTGCGAGCAGTCTCCGCCAAGGAAGCAAGAAGACTTTCAATAAGTCCTGATTTATGTATCATACTTTAATGAACTGGAAGCAGAAACACATTGAGTGTAAGAGTAAAAGATATGCCATATTATTATGGATATGTATTTTAAAAATTAGTTTTGTACAGGGCGAACTTGACCCAAATGTATCAGAGTGCTTTATAGAGTTGGCACAGCAGCAATAACACAAGCGCCTTATGGAGTAAATAATAATGCATAGTATCAGGAGATGAAAGAAGTGTACGATGGACAGCAGTATATGGGGACGATAGCGCTAACCAGACCCAAAGTTATCAGACCATTTTACAGAGTTATCATAGCAGCAATTACATGTGATACAAATGGTGTAGATAAAAGTACATAGCAATTGCATATAAGAGAAAGTATAATCTCTACAATAGTATATGAGTACAATATAGTTCTGAGGTAGTTATGATAGGGTGTTTGTGGAGGTCGGGAGAGAAAGGCAGTTTTTACCCCGAGGTAGTGATGCTCAGAAGTATTCTGAGGGTGTATAGTGGGAGCATCAGGTCAGTCAGATGGTTTAGGGGGAAGAATTTAGGTATTTATTCAGAAGAACTTTAAGTTTCTTCCTAAAGTGAGGGTGTCACGCAGTTCCTGAGGCAGTGAGTTTAAGATTCTAGGAGCTATCCCAGAGAAGGAGTTTCTTTCTTTCTTACATTTGACCAGAATCAGGAGTCAACTGTTAAAGCTTCGAATGGGTCTCTTTTGGTCAGCTTTTGATAGTTTGTTTTCAAGGTAGACTGTTTTTCCTGTAGAGAGCTTTGAGGGTCATGCGGGGTCCGCTTTTGATAGTTTGTTTGCAAGGTAGACTGTTTTTCCGTGTAGAGGGCTATGTGGGTTATGCAGGCAGTTTTGAGAATACATCTTGCCTTGAATGGTAGTCAGTTGAGTTTCTTGAGAGTGGGAGTGATGTGCTCAAAGAGACTCTCTCCCAACAGTAGCCTGGCTGCTGCATGGAGTGTAGCTTTCAAAAGGGTAAAATGTGGTTTTAGGGCACCCTTGAGTGTTGCGTTGCTGTAGTCCAGCTTGGAGAGAACCAAGGATTGCACCACAGTCTTTAGGTCTTCAATTGGGATGAAGGGTTTGATTTTTTTAAGGTGTTTCAACGTGCAGTAGGCACTTTTAGCTGAGGCATTAATGAGCTCTTTCATGGTCAGGTTTCTGTCAAGTGTAATTCCCAGAGATGTAACAGAGTTGGAGAAGGATAGCTTGCAGTTTAATGCAGTGAGGTTGTCGAGCCAGATATCTAAAAGAAAGTACTTTTCTTTCGGCTGAATGAAGAGGAGTTTGGTTTTGTTCAAACAAGATTGAACTGTGGAGAGTGTGCTGTTTGGGTGCTGGATGTCTTTCACTGATGAAATTTTAATGTAGAGTTGGGTGTCATCTGCATAGAGATAATAGGCAATTCTGGCTTGTTTTATGATCATTGCAAAGGGTTCCATATAGAGGTTGATTAGGATAGGAGACAGGATTTAATATTGAGGAACTCCTTGTGAGACTGACAATGCTTTTGAGGTGTAGTTGTTTAGTTTGATTAACTGCTAGCGGTGGTTCAGAAAAGAAGCAAACCACTGATGGACAGTTCTATTAATGCCTGCATGCTGTGGGAGGGTTTTAGGAGAATGACATGTTGACAATATCAAAGGCAGCTGAGAGGAAGACTAGGAGGCAAGCCTTTCCTGAACCCAGATTGGAAGGTGTCATGCAGGTTGTATTTTTTAATGTGGTTGTTAAGTTGTGCAAGCATACATTTTTGATGGTTTTTGCAAGGAGAGGGAGGTTAGTTATAGGCCTGTAATTGTTATGGTAGTTCTGGTCGGCATCCAGTTTTTGATTAGAGGGTAACTTAGCTGAGTTTGAGGGAGGTTGGCATGGAGCTGCTCGATAAGAAGGAGTTAATGATTTTGGTCCATGAGGAGAAATTATGTGACTGAGATTTTTGACAAGGGCGGTAGAAAGAGGGTTGGAGAAGTGCGAAGTCAACTTCATACCAACTAGTAATTTGAGGACTTCTTCAGGGACCTGGTTGAATTCAGTCCAGGATGCATCAATTTTCAATTGTTGCGGTTGGTGCTCTGGCTTGCTGAGAGGCGGGGTTTAGGGAGACAATTTTTAGTTGGAGGTAAGTCCTTGGGTGGACCCTCTTTTCTAGCGGGGGCATCCTTGGTGTAGGGTGGAGAGGTGGATAGATCAAGGGAGAGTTCAATGTTAGATATTCTATCAGAGAAGGATGTTGCAAACTCTTAGCAGTGGCATTCATTGACTGTTGAGGAAACAAGGAGGTTTGCTGTTTGATGATGTTGAAGAGGTCTTTAGGTCTGTTCCTAGACCGGTCAAGTTGGGCTCAAAAGAAGGACGATTTTTCTCTCAAGATGTGTTTTCTGTATTTTACCGGAGAACGATACCCCGGAGCACCAGACAGCCGATAGAACCCATTTCTGAAAAGTGCAGTGCGTCCAGCAATAACCCATTTGTTTTCTGTATTTTAGGCATTCAACTCGGAGGATCGAGAGATGGTTTATCATGGGTCTTTGCCTCCAGTTTCTTTCAGCCAATCAGAGTTGTTGCCTCTCTTTGTCAAAGTCTTCAATGAACCAGGATATGGAAGGAACACTTCTTGATTTCAGACTCTGGCTTCCTGTAATCAAGTCAATCAATCAAACACTTGCAGAACGCAATACTCACCCATGAGGGTCTCAAGGAATTAAGGGGGAGGGGGGGGGGGGAAACTGCTACTGCTCGAACAGCCAGGTCTTGAGAAGTGTCCTGACGGTCAGTAGGTCCCGGGTCTGGCGTAGGTCGATGGGGAGGGTGTTCCATGTCTTGGCGGTGAGGTGGGAGAAAGATGTGCCGCCGGAGGTGGTTCGGTGGATGCGTGGGGCGCTGGCAAGGGAGAGGTCAGTGGTTCGAAGCTGGCGGTTGGGAGTGTAAAAGGTGAGTCGTTTGTTGAGGTACGATGGTCCGGCGTCGTGGAGTGCTTTGTGAGCATGGGTGAGGAATTTGATGGTGATCCTCTTGTTGACGGGGAGCCAGTGCAGGTCTCTCAGGTGGGCAGTAATGTGGCTTTGGCGGGGGATGTCGAGGATGAGGCGTGCGGAGGCTTTCAGGATGCGTTGAAGTCTTTTCTGGAGTTTGTCTGTGATTCCCGCGTAGGTGACATTGCCGTAGTCCAGCCTGCTGGTAACGAGGGCCTGGGTGACCGTCCTTCTGGTTTCGGTGGGGATCCATCTGTAGATCTTGCGAAGCATGCAGAGGGTGCTGAAGCAGGAGGAAGATTTGGTGTTGACTTGCTGGGTCATTGACAGTGATGCGTCCAGGATTAACCCCAGGTTGCGTGCATGGTTGGTGGGTGTTGGTGCAGCTCCTAGCGAGGCTGGCCACCAGGAGTTGACCCAGGCGGAGGGGGTGGAGCCGAGGATGAGGACCTCCATCTTGTCCAAGTTCAGCTTTAGGCAGCTGTTCTTCATCCATTCAGCCATGGCCTTCATTCCTTCGTGGACGTCACTGGAGTTCACTCACCACCACACCCCTGTCACACTCAACCCTTCAAGGCATCATTCTCTGAATGCTGTAGCCTCCCCTCAAAGGACCTTCGTCACCACTCTTTAACATCAGACACTTAACCATCCACTCTCAAGATGTCCTATACCAAGCTGCTCATGAAGAAGAAAAATTAAGATCCAGAAGACCCTGCCAGCTAAAGGCAATAGAAAGAAGAGTAATCAAAATTGTGGATGTCACCAAAATCAGATTCGAGATATATCAAACTGCCATTTGCCCTGAGAGAGGCAGCTTTTGACTCAAAACGCCAAACTTATCTTATAAGTATACTCCAGAAACTTGGCAACTAAGAAACCAACCTAAGCAGATTATCCTTCTTCTGTAACAGATCTAGCATCTTGCTGCCTGCCACCATTTACACTACATTCTTTCAGCACTATCACTGATATTCCTCTCTACTCTTTGCCTGACCTCATTAAGACCTTCAGCGCAACTTGCTACAACTATGTCAACAATACCAACATCATCCTAACGTTGGAACCAACAAGGGACTATGACTCTTCAGGGCTAGCTAGATCACTTCCTCCAAGCTGTTGACTACTGTATTCTGAGCATCTGTAATTCAACTTCTCTAAAACAGAGATCTAACTTATGAAGAGTGGTAGAACAACACTACAACTATTTGGCCCAAGCAACTATGCCTGTTACCTGAAACATTGACTATCAATGCCAATAAATCACATCCTGGTGTGACAGTCATGTTCAAGAAGTGTCTAATTAAACAGACAGGTGATCTTGAAGTAAGAAACATGTAAGCAATCCTGGAGCCCAGTCTTTATTGCTGCCAAAATAAACCAGATCACAAGAAGCTATTTCTAAAATATCGAAATTATTTGATGCATCTTAGATCAACTAGGTATCCCATAAATGTTCCAAACCTCCATCTTCTTTGTCATATCTGCCACAAATGTTGCAAAAGGCCTGGACCCATTCTTACTTACTATACTAACTAATACACCTTCATCTACGGGCCACACCTCACCAGCCTGCAATGAGTTTCACTGGCTACCCAGGGCGAGTCGCTCCATCTTCAAGTTAAACTACATTGCGTATAGGGTCAAACACAACAAGGAACAATCATTTGCAATGCAATAGGTCTCGCTTTTGCAAGAGTTTAAGCTATTGGCATTGTAAATAACAATGCCTTTTATTTAATTGTTTTGCTAATTAAAACATAAATAAAAGCCATTGCCATTTATTAATGCCAATAGCTCAAACTCTTGTAAATGCAAGACCTATTCAAAGAAGCAGCTGCTGTTGTCCCGACTGCTTGGAAAATTAAAGCACCATGGCAAGCTGAATGTTGCAGGAAAGGAACGTCGTACCTGCAGTAGGAGAAAGTCATTAAAGAAAATAGTGCTTACAGACTAAAAAAGACGAACCATGTAACAACCGAAGTAAAATGGCCAGTCCTCATGGGAGGTTGGTTACAAATTAAGACAAGGAAGTACTAAAGAGGGACTAACAAACCTATTAATAAATCAGAAGCAAGCATTTACAAAGTACAATGTCACAAGCCAATAACAAATATGGGTGGGGAGCCATGTCCAAAATACATGGCGGGGAGCCATGTCGAAAAAATATACTGACACCAGAAAAAAAGTGGGAGTAACCATGAAAGCAGATCCTACCAGAATTAACTGTAGTGAAGCCTTGCCTTTATATACATGCAGATGATGGATGGTGGAAGCTCGGGAAAATCCGTGGGGTGCCACTAGTCACCAGAACCATAAAGGGAGCAGTACACCAGGTCTTTTTGTCGATAATTGAATTTAGTAGCTCGTAGATAAGAGTGAGAAGCTGAAAATGTTGCCAATGCCAGCTGCAGGAGATAAGCGGCAAGATCTGAATTACCCAAAACGACGTGCTTAGGAGTTGCAAACGTAACACAAGAAATAGAATTACGTGCGCTTGATTTTGATAGGTTTGTGTGAGCATTTTTATCCGGGAGAAGCGGGAATATCCTAAAGGGGTTTCAATACTGCAAGCAGCAATTATAGATGAACACACAACAAGGAGCGTAGGCACTTTTGACAAAGTATGGTGTTTCAATTGGGTGTACATCAATTACATTAGACAATTTCAATTACATTAGACAATTTTAGCAACAGTCGAGGAAGAACATCTTGATTTCTACAGTCACATAACTAATTATTTTGTTTTCGCAAAATTCTATTCACAGATTGTGTGAATCTATAGGGTGGCACTGTTACACTACAGATGTTCCTTTGACACCCCAGATGGCTGCAGGGTGGTCTGAACGAGCTGTTGTGAAAGCTACGGGCCAGAACCTCTGAATGGTTTTATGACGCATGGCTGTGATATCAGAAAAGGCAGAAAGGCATGAAGCCACAGTGTTGCAAGGACCTGCAACCCTGCCACACCACAAACAGGTACAAAGCGTGGGGGACATGGACTAAGAAATTGGGCTTACAGCGAATTCAAACTTTAAAAAATACATTGAATTTAAACTCACCGCATCCCAGAGAAAGGCATCTTCAATGCTACCTGCATGTACACGTGCATCGCCAATGGCTATGATATCACAAAAGATGGAAAGGCATTAGGCCACGGTGTTGCACGGACCTCCAACCCTGCCACAGCGCAGAGAGGTACAATGCGTAGGAGACATGGACTGAGAAATTGGGCTTACAGCGAATTCAAACTTTAAGAAATAAATTGAATTTAAACTCACCCTATCCCAAAGAAAGGCAGCTTCAATGCAACCTGCATGTACAAGCCCATCGCCAGTCCCAGTGTTCTCAGTGGTGAACGTTGATTTGAGTGGTCTGCTGTTTGTGAACCATGGCTGAAATATCATGTTTCCCTTTGCACCAAAGATGTCTTTAATGATTGAGGGCCTGTAACTTCCAGACTCTCTTATGAATCTACGTTAGTGTCCCGGGCAGCTCAAAAACTGACTGCATGCATTAATAAGCCAAGAAGGAATGAGCCCTTACTTGTTGCTTAGTCTCGGAGGCCATGTCTGTGTCCAGGGGAAAGCGAAAGCACGCCATGTGCGCATTGAGGAAGCCCTGCCGTACGTGTCGAAAACACGCCATGCGTGCGTTCAGGGAGCCTTGCCGTACGTGTCGAAACCATCCCTTGAGCGCGTGGAGGGAGCCAAGCCGAACGTGTGCACACCTCCTGTCCTCCGTTCACGTACATTGGCTGTCCCTTGTGCTAACGCTGCCAGCCATGCTCCTGCACATGTCCTGTCCCCCTTCGGCAACCAAGTCGACAACAATAGATCTCACCAAGGCAAGCAGCGCATGCATTGCATCGCTAGGCGAGACCTAAAAAGGGAGGGAGCCTATATAACTTTCTAGAGCCTAGGCTACACCGTGAAAATCTACACAAGAAGAAAGAAAGCACTAGCAGGAAACATTCAATGATTTTATCAAGAGGCCGGCTTACTATTTGTCGCCTCTGGCGGAAAGAAAGAAAACTCACCTAATGTGCATTTATCGTTAATCATAATCCTGGATATATTATGAATATCTTACCTGTATAGGGGCATTACTGTGCAAAAAGTCACTACACAACTAATTCCTTGTTCTCATTTTTAATATTTTTAATCAAAGAGATCTTTTATCATTTTTATAAACATAATAAAAAATAGCGTACACCATGACAAATACAAATCATCTAACAAAAACTAAGAAAAATTCACAATATAATATTAAGTAGGTGAACATGAGTAACCGCAATGACGGATAACTTGCCCTTGTTAAGGCAATGACAACAAAAATATACTGCCTTAAGGTAACAATGTCAAATCAAAAATTAACCATATAATACATGGCTTAAATAATTGCCTCAAACAACAATATTATAGTCATGGACCCAGTGGGTTACATATATATTTTTCTCTTCTAGAAGGATTGACATTGATCCTGGAAATAGGGAGTCGATGCGTTTCAGCCTTCCAATTACGACCTCCTCAGGATATAGCAGGACGAGGTCACCCAAACTCAAATTAATGTAATTTAAACAGGGATGTGGAGAGTTCCAAAGGAAATACCGACATGACTTTCTCCAGTCGGCAAGGACTGGCGAAGAAAATAAAGCCCATCCTCTAATAAAGGCACCACAAGTGCAGGTATTTTTCAGTGCGCGCTCTGCTAGATGGAATAAGCAAGACCTTAAAGTCCTCCGCTATCCATATTGTTCACATCCGCGATCCGGAAACTAGCAGATTCATGTAAAGTAAATATCCCCTACTCAGTCCTCTGTCAAATCCAATGGCTAGTCACTCCACATTCAAGGTATTCTGCATTGCCTATAGGGTCGAAGACAGCAAGAGCTGGTCCTATATCAAAACAAAACTGCAAAGATAACCCCCCCAAACAGACACCTCTGCTCTAAATCTTCCACCTCAGCATATTTTCCCTTCTTTCAAAAAGAAAGTGTTCAGTGGAACCCCTTTCTCAGTACAGGCAGTACAACTATGGATCACTACACTAGTTGGACGATGGGGTAAACAAATTGGTGCACCTTCAGAAGCAATTATAATAGTAGTGAGAAAGTCTACATGCGCTCTACCAACTAAAGAGGCATCGTCCTACCACTAAACATACAACAATTTAAACTCAAGAAAGCTAGGAGCGCTGAATCATGAGTATCTGTACTACAAAATACGGTTTATCAAAAGGTCGGATTATCACGTATATATATCTTAGTATACATGACATGCATCAAAATAAAAATTCTTCAGATGAATCTTGAATTGTAGAAATCCTTTAATTGTATTTTCTTGAAAAATTGATCATGACAGTACCAACAGCCGACGCGTTTCGTCCTGACAATAGGACGTCATCAGGGCTGTAAATGCATAAAAATACATACATGAACTGAGATTCATCAACATGCATTGTATTTGTTATATTATAGCTGATATTAGCTGGTAACAATAATAACATCCTAATTAGTACCAGTAACAAAAAGAGAAAAAAAGCTCCGTCATCAGTTATTGAAACACAAATGACTGAATTGAATCCTTTAGGGGGATTGAATCTCCCAACGCATGTAAAATAACCTCATTGACAGTTAACCAAGACAGAAAGAAAAAGTTATGAGACAACACAATCCATAACTATTACAGACTTACATATGGCTAATCACAAGTTCCTGAGTTCGTGGGCAAGGCTGTATTATCTTACAATTATCACTCCCCCTTGAGTTTGTATATTAAGTCCCTATTCCTTGTATACAATAGAAATTCTATTAGTGTTGGCTCACCTTATAAATTAAGAGAGTGAATTCCTTATTAAATCCTCACTAGGAAGTTCATGTTTTGAGGGCCTCCGAAACCAGCATGTAACGTGGATACGCAATCTAAAAATACAAAGTCATACACTTAGATTCATTTCTTCCTACCCCCATTAGCATTAAGTCGGATACGACTTCCTTCTAACTTCATGTTTGTAACTTGCACGATCAATGAATTAATGAGCGTTTCACCAATTAAGTTTATTCACCATAATGTTATATCCCTATTCTTCGATAAAATATCCATTGTCACATTAGCTGTACGTGCCAAGGATTCAATTCAGTCATTTGTGTTTCAATAACTGATGACGGAGCTTTTTTTCTCTTTTTGTTACTGGTGCTAATTAGGTTGTTATTATTGTTACCAGCTAATATCAGCTATAATATAACAAATACAATGCATGTTGCGGTGTCTCAACAAGGTCCCCTCATAACTGAATTCAAGTTCCCACCAATCAGGCTGTCAATCAGGTGTCCCATTGAATGTACTCCCCATTTACAAATATCCACAGTAGCTCTTGCTCTAGTCACAAACCTTTTACTACTCTAAAAAGAGTGGGTGCTTTGTTGACAAAAGGCTGTAGTATGAAGTGTTTGGTAGTCAGGGATGCCCACTGTCACCCATTTTGTTTGTTCTAGCAATGGAACCTCTTGCGCAGAAACTCAGACAGGAGTCGGCCGGCTAGGGTATCCAGGGGGCCTCAGTGCCACGTGGTTTCAGTATACGCGCGCAACATGATAGTGTACACTCGAGATCTGGGTATGGATCTTACACCTATCTCCCCTATACTCCACTCATTTGGGACCTATCTGGCCTACAAGTCAATCATTACAAATTGCACGCATTCTCATTCCGTGACACTATTCCTAATGACACAATCTATTTGGGCACGTGGATCATACCAGTGGTGCATCGCACATTTTGGTATTTGGGCATTCAGAGTTATAGATCACCCATATATCTATTGGGCGGGAACTTGCTCTAGGCCATCACTTCATTAAGAGCTCAGGTGAAATTCTGGGTGACATTGGTGGCAGGCCTTTTGGTACTCGCAACAATGGTGATGCCGCCCAAATTGGTTTATTAGTTTGTAAATTCACCAATAGTTGTCCCTGGTTCCATTTTCAAGACACTGAACTCCCTACTATGAGAAGTTGGCCTGATATATGATGCTCACTAATTCTAGTGATCACCTTGTATCAGTCCAAACAACCCCTTATGGTGATTGGTTGTAAGTCAACCTGATAGACCAGCTATCCTAGTAGCGTGGACAAAAGCAGTCTTTAGGCTAAACTCTTTTGGCATGTGAAGCCAGCTGTTCTACCACAATATAACCCCTTGAATACCAGATGAAAGGACACCACACAGGTTGTTATGAAAATAAACGATATATTTATTAATAACAACACCTCTGAACTCTTTATAAGGTCAGAGGGCTAAGCACATGACAATACTACAAAAGAAATACAAGTTCGCACAATATCTATACAAGTGCCTTAGGGGCACGACAAACCATATACTCAAAACAATGGAATACGAGGAAGGAAAATACTGTAAGGAGATCCAGAGGCTGGAGGATCGGTGGGACTACGCTACAAACTAGGTAAGTAAGGAGCAGGAGGCCCACGGGACTCACGTGCAGAGTGGAAACTCTCACGCGGGATGCGTACCAACGTCTATGGATGCTACAGTTTACAAAGTTACGGATTCCGGACGAACCCGGCTGGATGGAGGGAAAACAACAGTGGACCTGGACACTAGGATAGTGGACACAGACTTCAGCACCTAGAAGCTTTAGTTACCTAACCCACAGGCTGCGGGTGCATAGGGCTGAAGTTGCGTCGGGTTTGCTGTGTGGATCCCGGTGATGCCTGAAACAAGAAGTTGCTGGCAGGCATCCAGATGGAGGAGTCCGGTGGTTCCAAGGATGGAACTAGGAAGAAGGAAGTCCTGAAAAGGAAGGGGACAGAGTCTTGGTCACTAGCCAGTGACGGTGCTGGAACCAGGAGGGAACCAGGTGCTGTCGCCGCGTTCAGGTGAAGGAAGGGTCGCTTCTCTCTGTAGCTGCGCGGACCAGGAGCTGTTCTTCACGACCAGGCTGGAGGCACGAGCTGTCCCACGTAGTCTGCTGCTGTTGGCGGTGTCGGATCGTCGATCTGGACAACAGGCCTTGGCTAATGCAAGCCACGCGGTGGAACAAAGATGGCGTCTGGAGTGGACCAGGAGGGTCCGGGGTGCTTCTCTTTCACAAGGAAGCAAGGGCCAGTCTGGGGGACCAGACTAGCAGTGTCGAAATCTTTGGGTCGTCGTCTCAGAGGTCACTAGCCAGCCGGCAAGTGACCAGACAACAGGAAGGGCAGCAACCAGGCAAAAGGGCCCCACGCAGATCACGGGGATGCTGGGGGGCTGGTCTTTGGTGCAGGAGCTGCGTCGGTGTGGGGCTTCTCAGTCCCCAATGCACTCACTCGAGGAACCCTCAGGGGTCGTGCTGGAAGCGCTGTGCAGGTTTCTTCAAGATGGCCGTCTCCACGTTGCTCGTCGCACCCACGGGTCCCAGCGGTGCTGTGGATGTGGGTAGAGGTCAGAGAGGTCTGGAGGTCCGGGTCTTGTCGAGCTGGGTCGTCGGATTCCGGGCTGGAAGGACTTTGCAGCAAACCGCACAGGAGCTTGATGGTGCCTGCGAAGCAGGATGGTCACTCCCTGACCATAGGGGAGATTCTTCAGTCTTCTGATGTTCAGGAGGTCGAAGGTCAAGAGTTCTTCATGGAAGTTGTCAAGAGTAATCTAATTTGGAATGGGACCAGCTCCTACCTTTATTCAGCTAAAGGGGGCTGCACTACGACTAGGTCCCTCCCCTGGGTGGGACCAGGAAGGGGGGTGGTTACACCCCCCTATCCTTTGTCCAGTTTCCCGCCAGAGCTGGGGCTGGAGTGCCCCAGCAACTGGTTGGAACCAGTGTATGCACAGGGCACCTTGTGTGCCCCAGGCATGTCTCATTCCTTTCAGCCTTGGCCTACCTAATACACAAAATCCTGTCTGGGGTGGTGCTAGCACCTCCCAAGGCAGGAAACCCTTTCTCTGAGCCTCCCTTGCTGGAAGGACTCCTAGCAGCAGGAGGTCAGACTTGTGTCTGTGGTGGCAGCATCCATTTTGTGATGCTGAGGCTCGAGTTAACTTTAACCGGGGTTCACAGTTACAGACATGTTGTGTCCCTCTAGAAGGGTGGAATGCTAACCCCGTCGCCAGAATTGGCGAGGGGTTAGTATTCCAATTCGTATGACACCTTACTCGACATGTTTTGATAATGCTATGCCAAAGTTAGCATTTAACCGCGAGGATTATAATGCACTTAAGAGTATATGGTATAGCGTTATCATGGAACAGCTATAAGGACTTGGTTCCGCAAGCTGCAAACGGGCTCAGCTCATGCCAGAGCACCATCTCACATAATTCCAAGCACTCTGCCTTCAGGATTGATAAGGCCTGCCATAGGAGTGACTGATAGGAATATATGTGTCCATTTTAGGGTTAGATATAGGAATACTATATCTAAAGCAAAGGGTGATTACACTGTGATGTATTCTTATAGGTTCTGTATCGATCCCCCTATTCCTGACCCTGTTCTGGTTAACAAGTTAACTAGCAGCCATCCCATGATGCAGAAACCGTTATCTGATGAAGCCACACCACGGCACAGGAACGTGTTATCTGATTAGGTCATAACGCTTGCCATCTAATTAGACAAGCAATATTCCTCCAGCCCCTGATAAGGCATACGGAGTTCTCAAAACAAATCAAACCTATGACAACCTGGGAAAAACCCTGCGGCCATTGTTTTGATTTCACCGAGAACTTCAGCAAAAGAATGTGCTAACGACCAGCTCGTATGACATCCTTATTGACGTATCTATGTCCATCCTTACGTCAATCTCGGCACCTTACAGGTATAAATATTACCGATATTGCCTTAAGCAAACACACGCGGTGGTGACGAGATCGGAGCAGCCAGACTTGCCGAAGCCCAGAGCAGAGCAGACCCCGCTGGCGCAGCCCCGCCTTCCTGACGCGCTGAGAACGAGACGCTGCTTTCTCCTGCCGAGAAATCCAGCTCCGGCGCTTCCGGGTAGCCCTCGCAGGCAGCCTGGAATATCGAGACCAGAGATGAGAGATACCATCCCTCATTCATCCTAGATTCCAGGTACAGAACTGAATAACCCCTTGCAGAGACTTCTTGAGTCAGTCACTTGGCAAAACAAACTTAACTTAAACTGCTACTTTCTATTCCCGCCCACGTATTAGGCTTAGGTCAGGTACACTGGGGTAGGCGTAGGTAGAAACACCAGTTGAGTACGATTAGTCAAATATATATGTGTATGTATCTATTTTATCAATTTTAAACCACCTTATGGCTTAGAAACCATATAAATGTTTTTACAGTATTATTTTATACTTCTGCTTTTATTGTATGCACTTTACTTAACCATAAGTATTGCGATAATATCGATCCATTTCTCTTGTATGAGAAAAGAGACTGATCAATAAATACCATCTTTTATTGAACACGCCCGTCTCTTCCTTTTCTCTACAATCTGGTGAGACTAAGAATGCACGTACTGACTGAGTAAAATAAGTTGTCTTTTGTTTTCACACGACTCTAGAGATACACTCTTGATTAGGGGAGAGCAAAGTTGTCATGTTCTATGGTTGTCAGAAACTAAATCCCTTCTTGTCTATCCAGGGAGGTTCAACTCCTCCTTGCCTATTCGAGAAAGTTTCTAGTGAACTCTGAGCTAGCTGGCAAACCCAAAACTTTAAGTCTAATATCGACAATAGAAGACCTAGTTAACGTCTGGTCTAGGCCTATACTATTGAAGGTATTATTCCAATGCGCAGAGCCTATTGGGATAATAGGAACTACACTACATGGCGCCCAAACGTTTGGAAAGGCGATAAAACTAACGCAAGACATTAGAGTAACTCAGTCGTGCTTTTTCACTCAGACCCCTTTTTACCCATAATACTCCAAAGACGTCTGGAGTGGGTGAAAGGTCATATCCGCCAAACCTCGCAGGAGGAAACTCCTATGTATGGTTCTTGGTTTAGTCAACGTTGAAGGATACACTGTTCCAGAATATTGTGCATCTAATCTCTGTTTCCATAAGAAACCTGATCTGCAAACAAACAAAATAACCTTCCTGACAGTAGAATGTCAGACACTGAAGAAGAAAGAGAGATAGCTAGATTAGCAGCTGAACTCGTAGCAGCTGATAATACTATGCAAGAAGCAGACCCGGATTTAATACTCATCCCGGTCAACATAAGGAAATCTATAACTTTAAAACTTATAGAAAATGGACTGACACCTAGAGGTGGCACAGTCATATTCGTAATAGAGGCACACGAATATCGGCAGACAGAGGTATTCTATTCATGGATAAACTTTCCAGCAGCAAACGCTGTAACAAAGCACTTCCACCATTACAAAACAGAGGAACCTCCTGAAGAATACACTCCTTTCGAGGAGGTGGAAGTACCACTTAAATTTCAAGAGCACCTGCTCTTGTTTAATGGCGCCCTAAAACACAACAATCACATCACCAGGCTCGGTCCATTAGGTAGACCAGGAGCAACGTGGCCGGTCCTCGCCGGATACACACCACATCCAGACATCGAAAGAATGTCTGCAGCAGATCTTTTAATACAACTAAAACAATTAATAAAAGTACATAGACAATTAGTCCAATATGTAATGCGGACTTCAACAATCCAACCAGCAATTAAAATTCCACAGCTGACCCCTCATCAGGGGAACACAAATAAAATTACACCACAGAACATACAGTCCTGCCTAGGTAAGGTACCAGCTAAAAGGGAACAAATACCATTCTGGTTAGCACAAAAAATCACCCAAATAGAGGCGGTGTTTCCAGACACCACTCCTGTGGATAAACACAGGATTCTGACTATCTGTCTTCCAATGGGAATCGCACCACACGTGGAGGACTGTGACACTTGGGGTACAGTCTTTGCTTCCATCTACACAAAAACGCATGGTGTTCCATCCATCTCGGTAATACCAGATGTGCTAAAACAAATTCAAGATGAATACGGTCCAGAACCCGCTTTAACTCTTGGTATGAAATTACTGAAAGACTTCAAGCAGGTCTTGGCTATATTACTAGCCAATATAAAGGGAGAAGCAGCAAACGTGGCGATCCGCCAAAGGTTAAAAGAAACAGATATAGCAGACCAACCAGCTGAAATTGCCAGAATTATAGAAAAATCCTATGAGGAACTAGGTAGAGATAGTTTAGGTGGAATACCAGTAAAACCCCAACTGATTGAAAGTCCTGAAAAAATATTTATTAAAAATAATCTAAACAGCCAAAAGAAGAACTGGGATGGAAACAAACAATCCAATCCAAAAGAAAAGAGATTCCAGTCCAGAGGAAGGTCTCCTCGGCGGAGAGAAAGATCTCCGGACCAAGGACCCAAGTCTCCCCAAAGTGAGCCCTCTGGGAAAAAATACAACCTTAGAAATAGGGATAATATAAAGAAACCGGATAGATATCAAGATTTTGATACACGTCCCTCTCAATCTTTTCAGACTTCCTCGCAGAAATCGGAAAGAAGAGGACGATCGGAACCCAGGGAAGGGCACGTCAAGTCCAAAGACAAGGAACCTGCTCATCCAAATAAGAAATTACAATTTCCAAAAAAGAACGTAGCCAGTATTAAAGTATTCAACAATGCCGAGAATACTGAGGACACAGCTGAAAAACGGAGAGTGGACTCAGACAATCCTAGACAGCGCAGCAGAAGTGAGCATAGCTCGCAAAGTCCTTATGAATCATCTGGAGACAGTGGACACGAATGAATACCTTCAAGTGGAAACTGCAGACACCAGAGTTAGCAAACCTCACAAAATATATGAAATAACATTACGTATAGAGGGGGATAAGACTAGAAAAATAAGGGGACTATTTTGGGATAATCTCTCCAAGGGCTATGACATCCTTCTAGCTGAAAAAGACTGGCCACCAGAGTTTGTCAGGGACTGCCCTCATGGCGAAGAAATAATTATGCCTGCCTTCTCAAATCATATCCCAATTCATAAAAAATACACACTTGCTAGAAAGTGGGCAGTAGCTCAAGCTCCTGCTTTATATAAAAATCACGTAGGATGGGATGAGGATTCTCCTCCTCACAAAATCCAGTTAAAAACACAACCTACTGCACAAAGACAGTACCCAATTAAGCAAGAAGCTAAAAAACAGGTAAAAGAAATCCTAGACCAATTAGAATACCAGGGGGTGATTGAAACTTGCACCTCACAAATGAACAACCCTTTGTTTCCTGTCTCCAAACCAGACAATTCATATCGTCTAGTTTTGGATTACAGACACCTTAACTCATGTTGCAAAACTTTTGCAGTGCAAAACTCGCATAGTGCAGCGCTAATGAATAACATAGTGCGCAAAAAATACAAAACAACATTAGACATCTCTAATGGATTCTTTTGTCAAAATATAGCACCAGAGAGCAGATATTTGTCCGCGTTCTCAATAAATGGCGCTCAAAAACAATTCTGTCGGTTACCCCAAGGGTTCAAGAACAGCCCGGGATTATTCTCAGCGAGAGTAACAGAATTACTACAAACATATGATGACGAAGCATTATCTTATGTCGACGACATATACCTAACAGATGATGACTTGGATACTCACTTGAAGAGAGTGAACACCATAATACTTGGGTTCGCAGCAGAGGGTTACAAATTCAACTTTAAAAAATCTAGAATTGCCCATCTAACAGTCCTGTTCTTAGGATATGAATTATCAAGTGAAGGCAAAAGCCTGGCTGACAATTTCCTAGAGAAATGTGCCGTACTCCAAGCACCTAGAACACTAAAAAACCTACAGTCAATTCTAGGCTTCCTAAATTTCGGAAGAACATACATTGCAAATTACGCAGAAAGGGTCAAACCCCTTTATGATCTAATAAAACCAGATTTTAAAAAAACCAATTGGACTCAAATACACACAGAAATTCTGAGATCCTTACAAACAGACATGTTAATTAAAACAAAATTAGAAACACGTGATAACACACGCAATCTTGTGATTCGAGTCATCCCAGGAAGATGCGGATTCACATACCTGACCTCTAACGAGGGAGAAAAGGTACCAATTGCATTCAAATCACACTTGTACACTAAAGCTGAAATGAAATTTAGCCCAACGGAAAAAATTCTAACTGCAACACAGACAGCTATAGCAAAAGAACGAGCCCTGGCACAAGGTAAACGAATAATAATCGTGACACCGATACCAGCCCTAGAGGCGGTAACAAAGGCAAGCATTCCGAATGCTAAAGCACTACATCCAAGGTGGATACAGTGGGCTAATTCTCTTGCTGCAACAGACGTGGTATACGAATTTGATCCCAACTTAAAAACACAAGAATTTCTCCAATACGAATTTGAATGTCCTCCGCCGACCGAAATTCTGCCTCTAGAACATTACGGCTGTATAATCTACACAGACGGATCAGCACAACCCGCAGTGGGGGGTAAACAAGCTTACAGTGCTGCGTGCGCGATTGTTAAAGGTCGCTGGCACGAAGGGAAATTTAAACCAGCTATCACCAAAACACAATCTCTGGGAGATTGTACAGCTCAGCGAGCTGAACTACTGGCATTCAAGATGGCGCTTGAAAATACCGATCGAGAATTCCCCACACTCATAGTGTGCGATTCGTATTATTGCGTTCAGTCTTACAATGAATACTTGCAGATCTGGCTTCAGAATGGTTTTAAGGATGCAAAAGGAGGCACAATCAAGCATAAAATGCTCTGGGAACAAGTAGTTCTTTTACAAAAAGAACTACCAAAGACTCACGTGATACATACACTGAGTCATCAACGTGATGGCGTTCACGTTGCAGGGAATTCATTGGCTGACGAGGCCGCGAAGGCAGCTGTGCAAACGGCTTCCGTAGCTGCCATCACACGGTCAAAAACAAAAATAGACAGCGAAATATTACAGGCTGTCAGCGCTACAGAAAAGGATTCGATAGAAACACTCCCGAAAGGCTTTCCAGTAAAATACTCATACATAACTGATGCAAACAATGTTCCTATTGCTCGAATCCCTGGAGTGGGGGATAGGGCAATTCCAAACATGGAACATAGGTTAGGACTAATAATAGCGGCACACGAAGGGCTTGCTTCTGTACATGCCGGCGTCTCAGCCACAGTATCATTATTAAAACAGAGATACTGGTGGCCACAAATGAGAAGACAAACACGGAACTATGTTCTAGAATGTGAAATATGTCAAAGAATGAAAGTATCAACGGTGAGACGACCAGCACAGACGCCCCTTCTAATCTCAGATAAACCATTAGCCTGTGTTTATCTGGACCACTGTGGTCCCTTACAAAGGGATGGTAACTATAAATACATCCTGGTCGCAGTGGATTCATGCACGAGATTCATGTGGATGTGGCCCCAGCGATCGGCTGACGCCAGAACTGTTATAAAAGATTTGCGAGTCTTTATCGGCACATACGCAATTGGCATGCTGCATTCTGACCAGGGTCCTGCTTTTAGCTCTCGAGCTTATAAGGAGGCCATGACCAGCATGGGCATTGCATTGCGGTACTCTTGTCCATTTCATCCCGAGGGAAACGGAATCGTAGAAAGAAAAAACCGTGACATAAAGCAATCTATAACAGCAAAGGTATTAGGTTCGGGAGCTGGGTGGGTCAAACATCTAATAAGTGTCCAACGTAGTCTAAACAACCTGCCAAGAAATTCTCTGAAGGGATTCAGTCCGTACGAATTATTGTTTGGAACTAGGATGTTAGTCTTAGATCTTGACAGTCAGACTTCAGTGGTGAAGGAAAAATGCTTTGATATCAAAGATCGTTTGGCTATTTTGCAGGACTTAAACAAAACAAGAAAAGACCTGAGCAACATAAAGTTGAAACAGCAGCCAACAACCACTGAAGAACCACCACCTGTCCCAGCAAGACCTGTCTGGATTCCAAAAGTCGGGGATCTAGTCAGAGAAAAGATCGCGGTAAAGAAGGAATTTGGGCCTTCTTATAGAAAAGCAGTTCCTGTCTTGTCTATCAACGGGACAAGATCAGTTGTACTACCGCCGCTTGCTGGTAAAAAGGAGAACCGAGTTCTATCCATCGACCTGGTAAAACCACAATCATGTGGCCGATAACAAACAGTAGGCCAAGTGGACTCCCGATAAGTAGCAGAACACCAAGGTTTGCTACAAATACAGAGGTCCAAACTAAGAGGCTAATCACATTCGAAACGCCTACAGAACAACAACAAGGATTATGCAACAATGCATTGGAACTCAGACCTCTAAAAACCCAAATAAAAACATTTAGTAGAGACACACCAACCTACAATGAAGTAACAAATGAATATGCTGAAGCTGCAAGAAACAGTAATCCTGAAGCAATTGGAACAATTGACAGAACTGCATCCGGCTACTTCATAAACTTCGATGATTCCTCTGAAGACCTAAGTGAATCAAAGACACAGCCATCAACAAAAACATTTAAAAATAAAGCTAAGGAACTTTTGAAACACCTGAAAGAAACCTATCTGATTTCTCCATGGATTGAATTTTGGGTGGGCTTTGGTGCATTTATCCTCATACTTTGGCTCATCATGGTACTAACTTTGGGACGCTTCATTGAGGGAAAATATGCTAAAATGGACACAGCAAGTCAGAAAATAACCTGATCCTCAAGCCACAGACATCTTCACACGTCGAGAAAAGAGAACTTTCTTCAGTCAACTTCACAGCCAATCCTATACCAGGTGGGGTAGCATGGGACAATACTGACTACGAAATTTATGGTCCGGTTGAAATCCTGAAATATCTACACCAAATCAAGATCTCGTTAAGTGACTTTGTAAAACCAAGCTCATTTGCTGATGATTGGGACTTTGAAAACATAAATGATATGATGTCTGACTTAGTGATGTCTGCTAAATTTACCAAACATGATTATTTGCAGGGTTCGACAAATTATGATAGTATGTACTGTTACAACCACTATGGTAACCATTTTTTACATAAATCGGCACAACCTAGAAATGTTTTAAATTATAATCAATGGGAACATTGTGCAACCCCTCCAAAAGGAAGCTCAAGAACCTTTTACGACAAATATTCATACTTTTCAGGGTTCAACACAAGTAATGCTGAAACATTTTATTTCAAATTGTCAAATAAGACAGGGACAAAGATCATGCTAACAAACACGAAAATGATATATTCAGACTCATTTTTTGAACAAATGAATACTTTTGGTTTTGATTATTGGGACAAAAATGTTGAAGTAAAAAGTGTTTGGGGTACAAAAGAATGGCAAGTACAAGGTATAGAATCATTGTTTAGAGCCTGCATGATCCCAGAACAAATTATATTTTTAAATGACACTGTTCAACAAACCACCTGTCTTGGCTTAGCCAAAATCAAAGACTTAAATAAACCGTCTATTCCAAAGCCAACAATGGACAGCAATAGCTCTACGGATGAAGAGATAGACGTAAACTATGTATTAAACCAAAACAGAACACATCCTGATTGGAAACAATGGTTGATCTGGCCCACAGATACTAATAACTGTCAAGATAGATTCCTGAACAAAACACAGGGGTTCACATTGACCAGGCCAGACCCTAGATATTCCCAAAGACAACACCCAGGGATAATAACCACCTACAGTGTGGGCAAATTATGCCTTCAATGGCTACAAACTTCCACACTGACAGAAATTAAGCAACACCTAACTTTACTTACTGATGGTGCTGACTTGCGTGATTTCATCATGGGACCGCGCAAACAGCGTCAAAAACGCTTCATAGCAGCCTCTGTATATGCAGCTTACAACGAGGCCTGGAAGGTAACTCAAATTGAGACAGCAGAAAGTATACGGGAAATTGACCGTATTAATTTGGAAAAATCACTTTCTGTAGTGGACAATGGGTTAATGACTCTGTCCTCCAGAATTTTTTCTTTGGACAGCATTGTGTCTTCAGCAATCGACATATTATCGCAAGACTTACTGTTGTTACAACACGGTCAGTCTCAATTGCGTTCTATTGTACAGCTTGGCTGGACGTTACAAAATCTGCGTTCAGGCTATGTACCTTGGCGTTTAATCAACACAACGTCACTATTCAATATCTTTAACCTTACTGATAAACAAATCAGTATGGCACAGAAGGGTGCTGATTATACAATCCTGAGCATTGAGAAACTCGAGAGATTACCAGTGACAATGTCAGAACGACCTGTCAGTGAATGGATAATACATGGGATAATTAATATTCCAATATCAACCTTCAGGTTTCAATACTGCCAAAAATATATACAGGCTGGCATGTACGAAAAATTGGGAAAAGGGTACATTAAGTCTACATGGAATTTGCACTATTCACATGCATGTGTCAGTAATAAAGGACAGAAAGTGTTTCTTAGTGGCAATAATTGTGCGATGTCACTAAGCGGTACACTTCTGTGTAATGGAATTAGTTTGCATGGAGCCTGTGAAGGGAACTCATATAACCTTTCATGTCACCAGCTAGGCACACCTGCAACAGAGATAGAACCATTTTTTCAAAGACTCTATAATGGGAGTTACATTCTAATTGTGGACCGCAGATGCTGTAGTCTTATGCCCGGGACTCCTTATCTCGTAACTACGACTGCGAAGGTCAAGTGCTGTGGACGCTTATTGTTCCCCAGCTCCTTTTCAGACAGGGAGGCAAGGGCATGGCCCAACTTGAAAATTACTTCTATTCGAATAGACACTTTAAGCAGAATGAAAACAGTGCTTCTTCAGACGCCAACCAGGCTCACGTCATCAAAAGAAACGTATGATCTCCTAGTTGCAAGGACGACTGCAGAGATTCACTCTTTGTTATCAACTAATTCCCCCATACATTTCGCAGAAATCCTGAATGAAATCTTAAATATTTCTGATACCAGTGGAGTCTCAAAAGTATTTAAGACAGTATTTTCAATGGCATTAACACCATTCAAAGCCATACTGGGTATTTTTCCAGATTTCGTCCATTCGATTTTTGGCGGACTTCCCCTCATTTTGGGACTAATTGCAGGAATCCTATTCTTAGTTCTTATATTTCGTTATGGCAAACCGTGTCACAGACAAAACACCTGCGACAAGGGAAGAAACAATCCGAGCCATTGGATACCGGGACCGGATATCAAAAATCCTGGGACTATCCCGGCTTAGAGACCTGAACATGACTTGGTTTCTTTCATTTCGACCAATGTGGCATCGATGTGTTTTACCTGTATTAAGGTGCTTGCTGTGCGGAGAAGAATGCGTGTTAGACACCTGTCTGACGCTACAATCGGATGCGCCTATGGATGCAGAAACATTGTTGGGTCCGATAACGGCTCATGCTTTGTGCTGCCCTCAACGGCTGCCAATCCTGATGACGGCATTCGTGGAGACTTCACCGCTACGATTAAGGGGTAGTGAAGTTCAAGATGAAAGCAGCATCGATCAGGTACGACCTTCTGTCAGCAATACTAATCAAAACGTCAGTGGAGACAATCATGCGCGCGATTGCATGGTTACACCTTTTTCCGCGTTAGTGGAACTCTCCCAGGAAGCTGTTGACAGCTTTTTCGACAGTCTAAATGATATGATGTTCTCACCAGAGCAGAAATAGAGACTTTTGAGCAAGCTAGCACACGGCGTTCCCAACACCCTGAATTTGGCCTTCAACTTTAATGATATAATTACATGAACAATTTCCCCTCCAGTTCACGGACAGCAATTTTTTCAGCAGCCCCAAAAATATTTTTATGACTTTTTCGGGACACTTATCATCTGCTTAAAGTAAGAACTATTCTTAGAGAACTAAAATTTCTATTTTTTAGAAACTTTATAGACATTAGCTGCCCGCTGGTATATTCATGATTATTTTTATTCTGTGATGAAATGGTCTCGAACTTTTTCTTCTGTATTAAGAGCCATTTTCATGTGTAATTCTCATATTCGATTAATAATAATGTATACATATGCGTGATTAATTTAGCATTATTCTACAGCTTGAGTGCATATAGTACATGTGACTATTTTTTTTCCGTATATTACATAGTTCGAAATGCATTATATGTATTTTGGGGTGGTTAGGTATACACGATACTCTACAGTATGTTTTACTATGCCTAGATTCGTAAACATGGCCATAGTTAGCGTGGAGTGGGTGTGATGTATTCTTATAGGTTCTGTATCGATCCCCCTATTCCTGACCCTGTTCTGGTTAACAAGTTAACTAGCAGCCATCCCATGATGCAGAAACCGTTATCTGATGAAGCCACACCACGGCACAGGAACGTGTTATCTGATTAGGTCATAACGCTTGCCATCTAATTAGACAAGCAATATTCCTCCAGCCCCTGATAAGGCATACGGAGTTCTCAAAACAAATCAAACCTATGACAACCTGGGAAAAACCCTGCGGCCATTGTTTTGATTTCACCGAGAACTTCAGCAAAAGAATGTGCTAACGACCAGCTCGTATGACATCCTTATTGACGTATCTATGTCCATCCTTACGTCAATCTCGGCACCTTACAGGTATAAATATTACCGATATTGCCTTAAGCAAACACACGCGGTGGTGACGAGATCGGAGCAGCCAGACTTGCCGAAGCCCAGAGCAGAGCAGACCCTGCTGGCGCAGCCCCGCCTTCCTGACGCGCTGAGAACGAGACGCTGCTTTCTCCTGCCGAGAAATCCAGCTCCGGCGCTTCCGGGTAGCCCTCGCAGGCAGCCTGGAATATCGAGACCAGAGACGAGAGATACCATCCCTCATTCATCCTAGATTCCAGGTACAGAACTGAATAACCCCTTGCAGAGACTTCTCGAGTCAGTCACTTGGCAAAACAAACTTAACTTAAACTGCTACTTTCTATTCCCGCCCACGTATTAGGCTTAGGTCAGGTACACTGGGGTAGGCGTAGGTAGAAACACCAGTTGAGTACGATTAGTCAAATATATATGTGTATGTATCTATTTTATCAATTTTAAACCACCTTATGGCTTAGAAACCATATAAATGTTTTTACAGTATTATTTTATACTTCTGCTTTTATTGTATGCACTTTACTTAACCATAAGTATTGCGATAATATCGATCCATTTCTCTTGTATGAGAAAAGAGACTGATCAATAAATACCATCTTTTATTGAACACGCCCGTCTCTTCCTTTTCTCTACAATCTGGTGAGACTAAGAATGCACGTACTGACTGAGTAAAATAAGTTGTCTTTTGTTTTCACACGACTCTAGAGATACACTCTTGATTAGGGGAGAGCAAAGTTGTCATGTTCTATGGTTGTCAGAAACTAAATCCCTTCTTGTCTATCCAGGGAGGTTCAACTCCTCCTTGCCTATTCGAGAAAGTTTCTAGTGAACTCTGAGCTAGCTGGCAAACCCAAAACTTTAAGTCTAATATCGACAATAGAAGACCTAGTTAACGTCTGGTCTAGGCCTATACTATTGAAGGTATTATTCCAATGCGCAGAGCCTATTGGGATAATAGGAACTACACTACAACACCACCTTGCCCCAGCTGTCGTGCAGCCAGTTGTGTCAGATTTGGGTGGCCAGCCAGGGGTGGCATAATACATGTGCAGCCCCTGGTAGGCCCTGAGTGCACCTATGCCCTGGGTACCTAAGGTACACTGTACAGGGACTGATAAGGTGACCCAGTATCCAATTGGATATGTACCTAAGGTACATGGAGTCCATTTTAACAAAGAGAGCAGGAAGCCTGGGGTTCTGAATAGCAGGATCCCAGGCCAACTAAGTCAAAAACCAGCAAAACACCAGGAAAAAAGTTGGGGTAATCATAGTCAGATATCCACCTTCCTACATAACCCCCCCCCCCCCCAAACGAAAGGAGATAAGGCTATCCTTGACCAGGTAAGCCTATATTGTCTGAGTGGCCATATGAGGAGGTGCATGCACTGGCATGGTTACCCCCTATCTCATCGTCCACTAAGCAATCCCTCACCCTAAGGGTATCTGAGGGTCTCCACCATAGGGAATCTCTACCTGTGGTGTGTTTTGGTAAGGAAAAATGCTAGTGCTGATATGGAGTACTGAAGTGAGGCTCCACTAATTTTGGGCTCAGCTTCCTCCAATCACTACCCACCATGCATGCCTTTCTTTCCAGGACTGAGTTGCTGTATGCTCTCAGGGTCAACCTCTGGCTACCTAAAGCTGGAGGCTGGGTCCCTCTGTTTGGCTTACTGGAGGGACAGGTCAGATTTGGGGCACTTAGGTCCCAGGTTTGGCTGTCCCCAACAGTGTCCATCTGTGGGAGGTCCCTAACTAATTTTAAGGGGGATCCCTCAGGAGTTTGTTTTATTTTCACTTGGCTAGGACTACTAGCTTCAGTGCCCTTAATCTGCTGATTGGGGAGTTCTTTTGGACAGGGGGCCCTTTGGGGTCCACCACTGGCCTCCCTGACCTCTACAGCCCTGGGCTGACTGAGGCAGGGTAGAGAGGGGCAGGTTACCTGCTCCAGACTGGGTCCCACCTTGGAAGGGTCCACTGACATCAGGGGCTCTGCCAGGCTAGGCCTGACTACCTCTGGGGCAGTTTCTTCACAAGGGGTAAGATCAGTTCCCTGAGGAGGCTGATCCTCTCCTAAAGTCTGGTAGGAGGGAGATTTCTCTTCCTCCTCAATGCTCTCTGTTTGAGTGGAGTGATCCATAGTTTCAGGCTTCACAACACTATTATCAGTCTGAGTTTGGGCTGTGGCCATCACAACCCCACCAACCTTTTCAGGAAGGGACTCAGTTTGGGTATGGGCTGTTACCATCACAGCCGTGCTAAACTTTTCAGGGAAGGAATCTATTTGGGATTGGGCTGAGCCTGGCACAGCCCTCCTAACCTGTTCAGGATGATTTACCATTTTAGAATGGGTTTCTTGTTCTACCTCAGCCCAGGCTGAGATCTCTAAATCATTCCCCAGTAGGCAATCTACAGGCAAGTTTGATGACACTGCCACTCTCTTGGGGCCAGTGACACCTCCCCAGCTGAGACTTACCACTGCCATGGGATGATTTTTCTGCACTCCATCAATGTTTGTCACCTGGTATGTGGCACCAGGTATAAGTTGCCTTGAGGGGACTAGGCTCTCAGTCACCATGGTGATGCTAGCCCCTGTGTCTCTATAGGCTTCAACTTTTAGTCCATTGATGAGGGGCTCCTGTCTGTATTTGTCCAAAGTGTTGGGACAATCAGTGAAGTTGGCAAACCCCATGCCAGTCTCACAGAGAAGAGTATCTGAGTTAGGGGACCTGATTAGGCCAGAGTCCCCAGGAACTCCCAAAGTGAATCCACCCACATTCTTGGGGGCACTCCCACCACCTGGGGGATTACTACTAGTAGTAACAGGAGGCTTGGAAGTGTTACTTGGGGGTATGTTTTCCTTATTGTTGTTGGCCCTTGGGCAACTGCTGTCAGTTTTCAAATGGCCTACCTGTTTGCAGGTATAGCAATAAGGTTTCTTCTGGGTATTGGAAGGATTTTGGGACCCACCCCCTTCAGAGGATTTTTGGGGCCCTGATGTGGTTTGATCTGTAGATTTATTCCCACCCTTCTCTTGAGGCTTGGTTGATTCCTTCTTTTGGTCACCACCTTGGTTCTTAGGCCTGATCCTGGTTCTGACCCATTTGTCTGCCCTCTTACCCTATTCTTGTGGAGAGGTCAGATCAGAGTCTACCAGGTGCTGGTGTTTAATTGGTTCTGACAATTATTTAAGACTTGCTCTCTCATAATTAGATTATACAATCCTTTGTAATCAGTAACTTTACTACCCAGTAACCAGCCTTCCAAAGCCTTAGTGGCACAATCAACAAAGTCAGCCCAATCCTGAGACTGAATTTTCTGGGTGTCTCTGAACAGCAACCTGTACTGTTCAGTTGTTAAGCCAAACCCATCAATCAGTGTATTCTTCAGGACATGGTAATTGTTAGCATCCTCAGCTCTAGTAGTGAGGAGCTTATCTCTACCTTTACCTTCAAAGGAGAGCCACAATATAGCTGCCCACTGACTCTGGGGGATGCACTGGACAGTGCAGGCCCTCTCCAAAGCAGTCATCTATTTGTGGCTGTCATCCCCTTGTTTAAAGGGGGGCACTATTTTACTCAGGTGTCTAGTATCAAAACTCCTGTCTTTATCCTTAGGGATATTGCTACCACCAGTGGGGACTACCCCACTCAACTGTTGCTCTCTAGCAAAGGCAAGCTTCTCCTTGGCAAGGGCAAGTTCTTCCCTCTGGATCCTCAGATTAGCCTGTTTCATCCTTGCTTCATGTTCTCTTCTCTGAGGGGAAGTCATTCTCCTCTGGGGAGAAGTCATTCTCCTCTGAGCAGAGGCATGAGAGTGCACAGATCTATTGGAGTCCCTAGAATGAGACCTATCTCTTCTAACTCCAAAGTTAGGCCTGCTTAGGGTCAGTACTGGGGGGCCCCCAGATCCTTCCCTATGTAGGTCTAAGTTGGCCCTAGTAAGTCTGCTGACTAGCTCAGGACCATTGTCTGCCTCATCCTCAGAAAGAACCTCTTCATCCTCCTCCTCCTCTACTTCTTC
Source organism: Lissotriton helveticus (assembly GCF_964261635.1). Taxonomy (NCBI): domain Eukaryota; kingdom Metazoa; phylum Chordata; class Amphibia; order Caudata; family Salamandridae; genus Lissotriton; species Lissotriton helveticus. Next base: position 1,362,112,313 of record NC_136068.1, on the reverse strand, counting down.
AGTTTCAGGGAGGTCAGGATCACCAAGGGTACCTTCTAAGGCTGGCATGCTCCCATCTGTATGAGTAGCTTTTCTAGCATCATATGTCTCTAAGAGACCTAACAGAAAAGGAGTGGTAGGGTTAGAACCCTGTTTCAATTTCCTGGAGGTACACAATTGTCTCATCTCCTGGAAACTGAGAGCTGCATATCTGGAAAGGACCTGTGGAGGGTCGCTAGCCACTAGGGGAGTCTCTGTGGACTCTCCATGGGTAGACATGCTTCTAGTGTGGTGTAAGTGATGCACCTACCTACACTATGGGTTTACCTACTGATCCCTTGCTAGAGTTGTAGTCAGGGTGTGCTAAGCCCTGTTACACTACAACAGCTGGTTCAGTAGAACTCAGAGTATTTCTAAGCTTGTTATATGTACCTAGGTACCTTATGTGATCTTTCAAATGATATCTCAAGATTATACGTGGTAAAACAACAGCAAGCTCAAATCCCAACCGCTGCACACCAATGTGAGAAGTTGGCCTGATATATGATGCTCACTAATTCTAGTGATCACCTTGTATCAGTCCAAACAACCCCTTATGGTGATTGGTTGTAAGTCAACCTGATAGACCAGCTATCCTAGTAGCGTGGACAAAATCAGTCTTTAGGCTAAACTCTTTTGGCATGTGAAGCCAGCTGTTCTACCACAATATAACCCCTTGAATACCAGATGAAAGGACACCACACGGGTTGTTATGAAAATAAACGATATATTTATTAATAACAACACCTCTGAACTCTTTATGAGGTCAGAGGGCTAAGCACATGACAATACTACAAAAGAAATACAAGTTCGCACAATATCTATACAAGTGCCTTAGGGGCACGACAAACCATATACTCAAAACAATGGAATACGAGGAAGGAAAATACTGTAAGGAGATCCAGAGGCTGGAGGATCGGTGGGACTACGCTACAAACTAGGTAAGTAAGGAGCAGGAGGCCCACGGGACTCACGTGCAGAGTGGAAACTCTCACGCGGGATGCGTACCAACGTCTATGGATGCTACAGTTTACAAAGTTACGGATTCCGGACGAACCCGGCTGGATGGAGGGAAAACAACAGTGGACCTGGACACTAGGATAGTGGACACAGACTTCAGCACCTAGAAGCTTTAGTTACCTAACCCACAGGCTGCGGGTGCATAGGGCTGAAGTTGCGTCGGGTTTGCTGTGTGGATCCCGGTGATGCCTGAAACAAGAAGTTGCTGGCAGGCAGCCAGATGGAGGAGTCCGGTGGTTCCAAGGATGGAACTAGGAAGAAGGAAGTCCTGAAAAGGAAGGGGACAGAGTCTTGGTCACTAGCCAGTGACGGTGCTGGAACCAGGAGGGAACCAGGTGCTGTCGCCGCGTTCAGGTGAAGGAAGGGTCGCTTCTCTCTGTAGCTGCGCGGACCAGGAGCTGCTCTTCACGACCAGGCTGGAGGCACGAGCTGTCCCACGTAGTCTGCTGCTGTTGGCGGTGTCGGATCGTCGATCTGGACAACAGGCCTTGGCTAATGCAAGCCACGCGGTGGAACAAAGATGGCGTCTGGAGTGGACCAGGAGGGTCCGGGGTGCTTCTCTTTCACAAGGAAGCAAGGGCCAGTCTGGGGGACCAGACTAGCAGTGTCGAAATCTTCGGGTCGTCGTCTCAGAGGTCACTAGCCAGCCGGCAAGTGACCAGACAACAGGAAGGGCAGCAACTAGGCAAAAGGGCCCCATGCAGATCACGGGGATGCTGGGGGGCTGGTCTTTGGTGCAGGAGCTGCGTCGGTGTGGGGCTTCTCAGTCCCCAATGCACTCACTCGAGGAACCCTCAGGGGTCGTGCTGGAAGCGCTGTGCAGGTTTCTTCAAGATGGCCGTCTCCATGTTGCTCGTCGCACCCACGGGTCCCAGCGGTGCTGTGGATGTGGGTAGAGGTCAGAGAGGTCTGGAGGTCCGGGTCTTGTCGAGCTGGGTCGTCGGATTCCGGGCTGGAAGGACTTTGCAGCAAACCGCACAGGAGCTTGATGGTGCCTGCGAAGCAGGATAGTCACTCCCTGACCATAGGGGAGATTCTTCAGTCTTCTGATGTTCAGGAGGTCGAAGGTCAAGAGTTCTTCGTGGAAGTTGTCAAGAGTAATCTAATTTGGAATGGGACCAGCTCCTACCTTTATTCAGCTAAAGGGGGCTGCACTACGACTAGGTCCCTCCCCTGGGTGGGACCAGGAAGGGGGGTGGTTACACCCCCTATCCTTTGTCCAGTTTCCCGCCAGAGCTGGGTCTGGAGTGCCCCAGCAACTGGTTGGAACCGGTGTATGCACAGGGCACCTTGTGTGCCCCAGGCATGTCTCATTCCTTTCAGCCTTCGCCTACCTAATACACAAAATCCTGTCTGGGGTGGTGCTAGCACCTCCCAAGGCAGGAAACCCTTTGTCTGAGCCTCCCTTGCTGGAAGGACTCCCAGCAGCAGGAGGTCAGACTTGTGTCTGTGGTGGCAGCATCCATTTTGTGATGCTGAGGCTCGAGTTAACTTTAACCGGGGTTCACAGTTACAGACATGTCGTGTCCCTCTAGAAGGGTGGAATGCTAACCCCGTCGCCAGAATTGGCGAGGGGTTAGTATTCCATATGATACCTTACTCGACATGTTTTGATAATGCTATGCCAAAGTTAGCATTTAACCGCGAGAATTATAATGCACTTAAGAGTATATGGTATAGCGTTATCATGGAACAGCTATAAGGACTTGGTTCCGCAAGCTGCAAACGGGCTCAGCTCATGCCAGAGCACCATCTCACATAATTCCAAGCACTCTGCCTTAAGGATTGATAAGGCCTGCCATAGGAGTGACTGATAGGAATATATGTGTCCATTTTAGGGTTAGATATAGGAATACTATATCTAAAGCAAAGAGTGATTACACCACCTTGCCCCAGCTGTGTGCAGCCAGTTGTGTCAGATTTGGGTGGCCAGCCAGGGGTGGCATAACACATGCTGCAGCCCCTGGTAGGCCCTGAGTGCACCTATGCCCTGGGTACCTAAGGTACACTGTACAGGGACTAATAAGGTGACCCAGTATCCAATTGGATATGTACCTAAGGTACATGGAGTCCATTTTAACAAAGAGAGCAGGAAGCCTGGGGTCCTGAATAGCAGGATCCCAGGCCAACTAAGTCAAAAACCAGCAAAACACCAGTAAAAAAGTTGGGGTAACCATAGTCAGATATCCACCTTCCTACACCTACTGCTTGATATTATTTGGGGCTGCAGGTGACAGGGTGTTAGCCTACTCAAATTCCAGCTATCGCCGGAAGGGGGTGGGCTGATTGTGCCAGACTTTTAGTCTTATTGCTTTGCTGCTCAGTTACCATGGCTGTCGTATTAGTTGGTCCGGATACATTTACAAGAGACTGGCTACATACAGCGCATGCTGCGTTCGGGCAATATACATAAATTGCTGCTGCCAGGAGTGGTAAGTTCCCCAAGGCTCTCAATGCTACTTAACAACACTGTCACATACTGGAGGAATGCTTCCCGTTACGCGCACAACATTATGAAATAAGCTGCAAACATTCAGTTGTGTGGCCTACCTACCCCCATGGGCACACTTACATCCAACAGACTACTACTGTGGTAGAACACAGTGATCACAGCTGTTGGCAACTTGTTAGGGATGGGACCCTACTACAAAATCAGTATTTCATGCAGCTGCACAAGCTCCCCGGTGCCCTCTTTCTCACACATGCTAATATTCTGATCTATATCTGCATGCATTGGTCACCAATGGGCTCACAACTTGACATGCAAACACTGGTTCAGGCTGTTCATAAACTGGGCACCGGTAGATGCCTGGTTCAATTGGGTCCAAAAGGGGCTGCGTACCCATTTAAACTCCTCCCTGATCCTATTGAGAACCCAATGGGAAACGGGCCTTAACCAGGCTTTTCATTGACAAGGAATGGAGTTTTCTCATAGAATATCCCAGCATGGAAGCACAGAATACATCAAAACATCAATAGAATATTCCCTACAGCCTCACCTTCCTGTCCGAGATGCCGAGCTGATGACATGAACTTGCTATATATGATGTGGTCCTGTCCCATGCTATTATCCTATTGGATGGTCATTAGAGAATTACTCATGACACTTACAGGGTCCACCCAATGGGACACAGCTGAACATTGCATTTTGGGGCTATATCATACACCTAAAACCTCCAAAACTGAAACATGCTTTGTTGACTTACTGCTTCTCCTGGCAAATCAGCTGATTACACGCCATTGGAAATCACACACTGCTACCCTCGTGGCAGGATGGCGAGAGGAAGTTTGGCGTTGGGGCTCGGCTGAAAATCATGCACCACGTAAAAAGGAATACCCGGGGTTACTTAAACAACTCATATCTATGTTGTGTGATGCCCTGCTGGAACAATTTAGAGCCCAGAAGTAGGATGCCGTCTGATCTTGCTATATGCGATGGGGCTTGTACTCTTGGGTGCCTGCTTCTGGTCATTTCCCTGCTATTTATTTTATGTTATATGTTGACTCTTGTGATTTCTCATAGGGCGGGCAGCTTTCACTCTCACTGATGCGTATTGATTTTAAGACATAAATGGACTTCATATGGTGGACAATGTGTTTGTTGCTTCATAGTTCACCCTTTTGTTCTCCTCTTACTTAACCCTCGTGTCATTTATGCCATTAAGTTCCCATGTAATTCGCATGGCTCACCACTGTGGATGCATTTATTATGTTTCTTCATATAAATGTATAGCTGCTGCCACTCTGGATGGCCCACAGTACATTGTATGACAACAATTATTGCAATAATATTTTGTTCATGACTATCAAAGTGTAATAAAAAATATGGTTAAACAAATTAAGTGCTTGGTAATGAGGAGAAAGAGCCATGTACCAGATAGGGAAATTATTCAATTGACTGTTCACTTCATCTACTTACATGTAGGATCCCTTCCAAACCAAAAAGAGATCCTCACACGAGTGGAGGAGATGTCACAGAAATCAGCATTTCAGATACATTGAGAGTATCACAAGCAGGGATCTACACTAGCACAAAGAGCTATTCTGCGGCACAAGCCTGACTATGTCTCTAACCTTCAGTGCAAGATTAACAGGTGACTACCCTAGCCCTTAAAGCCATTCAAAGACACCACCATGTAGTGGAATCTCTCCAATTTCCAAAGGACCAGTTCACCTAAGCTTTGGAAGTACTTAATAGGGCCCAAGTAGTCTTTTATGGACAGTCACTGCTGTGCTATATGTTGTAAGTAGCCAGAAACTTTGTGAGGTACAGCGTTGAAAGGGTAGTTTGGGAAAAAGGAACTACTGTGCATTATAGAGATTGATGCGATTGACTCCAATACACAGCCTTACCCATCCATTTAACTCCCTGATGCATTATAAGAGTTATTTATTTTATTTATTTACTAGCAGCCCGTCCCGACGTTGTCCGGATATGAAATAGAATGTGTGTAATGTGTGTATTTGGAAAGGGCAATTTATTTTAAAATCTCGCGGTAGACATTTTTTGTTTCATTAGAATAGGAACGTAGAAGGGCCAGCTGCAGCCCTGTTTGATGTAACCAGGCACATGTAATTGGTGTAGTGATCCGCTGCCTGAGCCCGGCTACAGCCCTGGTTGATGTTAGCAGGCGTGTGCAATGTCGTTGAATGAGAGAGTTATCAGCCGCGGGTAAATCCGTTTAATGAGAGAGTTCAGTGACAGCGAGTAGGAGAGGCTGCAGTAATTGTCCCCGCAGACACGCTCATTTGCGTGTGCCCCCGCTTGAGGCCCAGATGCAGGCCTGTTTGATGTTAGCAGGCGCGTGTTACCCCGCTTGAGGCCCAGCTGCAGCCCTGGTTGATGTTATCAGGCGCGTGTAATTAGTGTACTGATCCGCCGCCTGAGCCCGGCTAGAGCCCTGGTTGATGGTAGCAGGCGCGTCTAATTTCGTTGAATGAGAGAGTTCAGTAACAGCGCGCAGGAGAGGCTGCAGTTGTTACTTACCAGGCCCACAGCTGAACGCGTTTGTCATGCCCCCAGCACACGGCCACAGCAGACAATCTTCTGATTAATGTACGACCCACATGGCATGAAGGGCGTAACGTAGCACATGCCCCCAGCGTGCCCCTTGATGCGGTGCAATTGCGTTCACTTGGCATGAAGGCGGGCACATGCCCCCAGCATTTCTCACGCCCCCAGCGTGTCACGCCCCTAGCATGTCCCTTGATGCTGCGCAGCAACGTAATTGGCGCTTGTATGTACGACTCACATGGCATGAAGGGTGGACACACGCCCCCAGCATTTGTAACGCCCCCAGCCTTTGTCATTCCCCCAGCACACGCCCACAGGCCACGATGTGATGGCCGTACCACACGCCCCCAGCGTTAGTCACGCTCCCATCCCACGCCCACAGCACAACGCAGACACGCCCACAAGGGACTACTTTGCTGGCACGGTCCTTTTACCTTTTAAATGTATATGGTGTCCTACGGTACAATTGTATGTCTTGCACTGTATGATTGTGATGAACACCACTGTTTCTTGAAAAGTTAATAAAAATAATTTAAAAACAAAAAAATGTATATGGTGGCCGTCTGCATATCCTATGTCCTTCTGCTGCAACTGCCCCTTCCAACGCTGTATTGGGTGTTGTGATTAGTGTTGTGGTTACTGAGATTACCCGCCTCAATGGTTTGGGCTCTCTCTTTATAATATTAGTATGGATATGGATATGGATAAAGTTGAATCCTGCATCACCTTAATTAAACATCAGATTACAGGGGACTGTGCAACCAAAGCCAAAGACTAGGTGTCTGTGTCTCCGGTAACATGGAGTAGTCGCATACCCTTGAAGTATGCATCCTATGATCTACAAGCCTTCAATGTCTGAAAAAACACGGCTAATTGAAAATATATGCCTTGGACCCTTTTCCATCTTCTGCTGTTCTTTTGTAATCCTTTGATATCGTTTTTATATCTGCACCTACTACAGAAAATGAGCTTACAACACTCAAAAGTCGGATAAGATGCATAAAAATACAAACATTTGGTAAGTACAAAATCTATAAATAATGTGAATGTTAAAAAATATGTCTAATGTAAGAGAGAAGCCGTATAAAATCATATACAACAGAAGACTAGTAAGTTCAGTTGCATGCTCTTTTAAATCAGGCCAATGAACTCCTTAACCTTAATGAATACTGGATAAATGTAATAAGTGAAACAGAAATAAACTCCGTAGAAAGCTGTTGTGAAAAGAGAAACGCTGACTTGTAATTGTTAAATTTTATATTCCGTAATAAATGTTCCTAGGCAGGTTGTAACAATGATAAAACTACAGGGCAGGTGTTTCTAAAACTTCTTCTTAGGAAAAGTGACTAGTGCGTGAACTAAATTCAGCCTAAAACAAGTTAAAAGAAATCTGTATTGAACATCAGTTATAAGATGTACGTTTTTTGTTACCAAACTAATGCTCTGTGCATACATAAGCTTTCAGATGCAACTAAATACTGTCCATTCAGCAAAAGTATAAGTGTGTGTTTGTGCGTCTCAGTAACAATGCTATAACTTGTAATCAAGAACTCTAGAGCATATTTTAGTAGCAGAAACATTTAATTAGCAGACAAAAATGTTATGTCCTAATACATCTAATTACCTCATTATACCTAAAGTATAACACCTACTTAGCACACCTAATCTACCTTATCTACCTATCAACCATACCTAAATACCTACCTATCAGATTTAACCTCACCATAACTAGCCTACCATGCTTTTATTTCCAACCAACCATACTTAACCATTGATATCTAAACTATATACCATAACAAACTTAACGGACCTCTCTTATAATAAATGTCAAACCTACATACCATACCTGCTATAGCTACTAACTTGCCAACCACCATACCTAACATACCATACCTACCTATTATAACTAACGCACCAGACATACCATACCTACCTACAATAATTAACACACCTATTCATCGCTCTTGCATACTGTAACTACCTAACATGCCCATCATGTCTATGATACTTAACTCACTTTACCTACCATAACTAACAGATCTTGAATACCTACCGACCCTACTATGCTTAACCTACCAGCAATATCTAAATTACCACACTTAACCTATCATAACATATTACATGCGTGATTCCGAAAAGAGTAAGCCCCGTCACTTTGGTTAGCTTTTATGCCCCAGTAGAGGATAGACCAGAGATCTATGAGGAGCTATTTCAATCTCTTTTAATGGTCAAAGGTGATATTATCATAGGTGGGGATTTCAATATCACTATGAATGTAAAGTTGGACTCAACCAGCTATTCGAAGAAACAATCCAAACCTAAATCCCTCAGATCTATTAATAATAATATGTCTTTATTTAATCTGTGTGACCCCTGGCGTATTCAAAATCCATCCAAAAAAGAATACACCTGATGGTCCGGCAGGTTTAAATCCTCCTCTCTAATCGATTTTTTTCTCATCTCACGCCAAATAAAATTTTCTAATCAGATGATGCTCCACAATGGGTTTTCGGATCATGCGACGATAATTATTGAACTGGCATTAGTAGATAAGGTTAGAGCCCCCAAACGCTGGGTCTTTAATAAAAAATATCTGAGTGACGATATATGGGTGGCAGGTCTTAAAATTGAGATTTCGGACTTCATTACTCGCAATATCGGAACTGCCCCCCTTAATTGTGTATGGGACTCTCTCAAGGCTTATATTCGGGGGTTAGTGATTGGGAGAGACGCTGCAGATTCTTTAGCAGCCAGAAATAAGAATAAACTACTTCAGCAAAAAATTCAGGCCTTGACTGTACTTAGGCAGCAAAACTCAGCTAGTATTGTTCAGGAGCAATTAAATGAGGCTAAAAGAGAGCTTTGTCAAAACCTCTATACTCAGAGCGAAGAGATTTTCATTAAGAGCTCACAAAAAATTTATGAGGAAAGTAATTTTACCAGTAAACTCCTGGCATGGCAAGCCAGAGAGCAAGCCTCTTCTAATCTTATCCATTCTTTAGAGTCCCCAGATACCCTAATAGACACATCTGTCCCAGCAGAAATTGGAGAGATAATGGTTGCTCATTATAAGAGGATCTACATTACTCAATCTATTATAGACCGACAAAAGCTATTAAATTATTTGGAAAAAAACACCCTTCCTGTTCTTTCCCCTACAGAACAATTCACAATGGCTAATTCATTTACCAGGGAGGAAGTAGAGAGGGCAGTGCAAGACCTTCCAATAGGTAAGGCTTGTGGCCCTGATGGGTTCCCAACAGAGCTTTTTAAAAAATGTTTTAGCTCTTTTTCTGAACTTTTTGTGCAGCTATTAAACTTTATGTTGGAGGGCGGTTCAGTCCCTGATTCTTTTCGGGAAGGAACCGTAGTTAGTTTTCTAAAAAAGGGCAAACCTTCTAATGACCCGAATTCATATAGACCTATCACGTTATTGAACAAGGATTATAAAATTATCACCAAATTACTATCTATTTGTTTTAATTCTTTTTCTTCAGATTTGATTCACGCAGATCAAAATGGCTTCATTGCCGGTCGGCAACTGATGTCGAATACCCACTTTTTAACTGAGGCTTTAGATTTTTTTGAATCACGAGGGGTTCCAGCTTTAATTTTATTATTTGATGCCGAAATAGCTTTTGATTTGGTGGTTTGGGAAACACTTTTTATTATTTTAGATAATGTTCGGATCCCAGCGGTTATCATAAATCTGATTCAGAGTCTTTATTCAAGGGCCCAAGCCAACATCATTATTAATGCAGGGTCTGTGGGCTTAGTGTCGGTTAAACGCGGTACTAGACAAGGCTGTCCTCTCTCTCCCGTTTTATTTGCATTTTATATTGAACCCTTAGCAACTGCAATTAGGAAGTCTGCTTATATACTCCCCCCCATTACTTTGATGCCTAAAATTAAATTATATGCAGACGATATAATTTTGCTAATTAAGCCTGAAATGCAATGCCAAACTTATGCTCTGCAAATATTTGAATAGTTTGAGGCTCTTGGTGGCTATCGGATCAATAAAAAGAAAACCGAAATTCTGGTTTGTGGTGGTATCGATCCTGAACTTCATCCTGATTTAAGATCCTGCATTAATAATAAACCGAAAAGATATTTGTTTTTGTTTTTTTCTTCTTCTGTCTCAGATCTATAGACTGAATTTTGTGCCCCTTCTTCAAAAAGTACGCTCAATGTTGGAAATATGGAACCCTTTACCATTATCTATTCTTGGCCGCATAGCACTAATCAAAATGTCGGTTCTCCCTTTATTTAACTTTCTATTCTCAACCATTTCTTGTTTTTTACCTGGATAATTTTTTGCTAAAGCAGAATCCTTGTTTTCATCTTTTATTTGGGCTAAAAAGACCCCACGAATAGCCTTAAATACATTATATGAGGATAAGGAGCAAGGAGGGCTTGCTCTTCCTAAATTTTAAAGATTATTACAATGCATACTTAGCTCAATTCCTAGCTAGGTTCAAAGACCGTAATCAGAAACTTTTTATAAATTTCTTTTTTGATTTAATTAGTCGAGAGACCCAGATTCCCTCTCCTCTTCAAATATTCAAATCACCCAAATTGGTTCGTTATAAGGTCTTGCATTGGTTTTTTAAGAGACGCGCCGCGATGCTTAAAAGATATTCCCTCCCCTTTCTTAATTTAGCTTCTTCCTTAAATAGTGCTTTTTCTTTCCTAGGGGTTGACATTAGTCTTGAAATATTAGAAAATTGGCACAGGATAGGGTTTACTAAGTTAAAAGACTATATGAAACATGGGGCTTGGATTACCCTGTCTTACATGGCATCCCGGATTCAAGGAAATTTTTTACTGCTGGGATCGTATAATTTGATCTACAGTGTGCTGCGTCAATTGGATCCTATATTCCTTTCTCCTGCTACTCAGTTATTCAGTGAATTGTTTTTGTTGGTACAAGAGAAGAAACCAGGGGAGTGGAAACGCTGTCTAACTTTGAACAGGGCCCCGGACTTATGTCTCAAAGCAATTAATAAATGGCAGGGGCAGGAAAATGTAGCGTTAACCTCCGTTATGTGGCAAAAAATCAATAGACTGAATTTTTCCGCAATAAGAGGCGCTAATTGGCGCAGAATGCTGTTTTTCAGCAAATGGCTCCTGTATTTTACTCCGGCGACTGTAACTAAAATGTACTCCAATAGTTCATCTAATTGTTTCAGGTGCCTGCATTATAATCCTGCCAATTGGTCTCATATTATAGCTCATTGTCCCAAATTAGTATCCTTTTGGGATGATATCTTTGCGTTTTTTCGAAACCAATATAAAATTATGATTTTTGTCAATGTTAAGTTGGTTTTGTTTGGATTTGATTCGGATTTGATGTTAACAGAGCAATTAGCCAAACTAATGTATATTGCTGTGGCTGTGGCTACATCGTTATTACTGCAGAATTGGCGTTCAAAATATTGCCCTACTGTACAAGAATGGCGCTATAAAATGGAAAGAGTCCGAAAATGCGAACAAATTTATGCTCAAAGAATTGGGGTGATTCGGAAATTTGAGAAAATCTGGGGATCATATTTCGATTGATGCATTGTAATCGACCAGGGAATGTATTATTATTATTTCTGAATTTGTATGGCTACGGTCGTATTTTGTTTTGTATATGCTATTACATTTTCTTCGCTGTGGTTTATCCAAGACCTCAATAAAAAAAAAAAAAATTTAAAACATATTACACTTAACCTTTCATACTTACCCCTATCATACCTACTTGCCTTTCCTACTACAACTGTCCTACAATACAACCTACCATACCTACTTCCATTACCTAAATTACTTAACGTACGTAACCTAACATACCATACCTAATCTATCATACCTACCTACCATCTCTAACACAACCTGAGATACCCTATTAATCTACCTTACATAATATAACTACTATACATATCTATGTATCATATTTACCTTCAATACCTACTTAATAACCACATTATGTACTATAATTAACATACCATACGTTGAATACATATATAGCATAGCAAATTGTACTTAAAGTACCACCTGCACCTAACTTAACGCACCAACTCACCAAACTTCCATACCTACTCATTTATCATATCTATGTAGCTACAATATACCTAGCATAACTGGAATACTCTCAATACCTTAACTACCATAACTTACATACATACTGTAACTAATATACCGTACATAATCTACCATGACTAACCTACCTACCACTCTTACCATAATTAAAACTTCCCCCATATCTGCACTGCATATAACTCACACTAGTTATGAAGTTGTGTTTTTGTGAAATAAGAACAACTTATGCCTATGGAACCTCTAGTAAAGGGTTTGGCACTGCAGTCTGCATTAAGAAAGACCTGAATGCAGCTTATGAAGGGCATGAACATGTGAAAGCCATTGCTTCTTTGAAGAGGCATAGGTAAAATCAATAGGTTTCGCCTTTTGGGACGAATGAGTTTGCTAATACTGTGCAGCAAGGAGGGCAAACAACTTTTTCGTCGATGTTGGGAAGTATCAGACCAAAGGGAAAAAATAGTGCAATGACACTCCTGCATAGGTGAGCCTCCAAACCCATGGGTGCCATTTATTTTTAATGTTCTGATCGAAGATGGGTTGTAAAAAAAATCAATTGGCTAGCATTAGGTATGGTGGAGCAGCCCAGCACTAATTTGTTACTGGGTACGCCCAAAGATAACAATAAATGTACTTTAGACTGTTGTGGAAGTAGGTGATGAGGAAGTGAACAGGTGTAAGGGAGCATCAGAGGCACTTGAGCATTAAAAAACAAATAAATACATAACAAATAAAGTGTGGGGAAAGTAATGGAGGAGGTTGGGAGAAGGGATGAGAGAGCAATGCAGAATGTGCAGAGGGCATGTGTTAGGGAGAGAGAAGCAGCACGTGATGGCAAGAGCTACGGAACATATGCACTATCAGGGAGCGCTAAATGAAAAAGAAAAAAAAAGTATTTCCCTAAATGTGAGCACTGGAAGGATACAAGTCATCCAAACAAAAGGATGGTAAAGAGGCTATGCTGCAGGATTGGGAAACAAATTAAGAAGTTGATGAACAAGCAGATGATGGTCAGGAAAGTAATTGAATGAAAAGCCTGCAAATAAGTGTAACGAATCAGGCAATCAAGCAATAAGTTGGGCCAAAGCCCACTGTAAGTTTTCAGTATAGTCCACAAAAGGCCTTTGCCTACCACACAACAAAACTATGTCTGGTAGGCAAGACCTAAAACAGTGAGACTAATTGCCTTTACCATTCCTTGTTGATGATAGTAACATCCCCCTAGTCTAATAACAAATATATAATACTGAGTATCTATTTTTGTTAGAACGTAGAAAAGGGGTAGACGTTATGTCACACTTGTTAATGTCTCCCTTGTTCTTTAACTGACACAAGAGATTTAGGTAGAGTCCCCAGATGTTGGCTTTATCAAGAAACGCTTAGTTTGGCTTTAATGTAAAATGTGTGTGGTAAAGTGAATGTATTCTAGAATAGCAGCCACACTCTTCTTCCCCAGTTTTATTTTAACAAGACCTGTTAACTCTAGAGTCAAACACATGCACACAGTAAACAAAATGCTCACTCGACCACTATTTCATATTTGGAGAGTGAACTTAATCACACACAGGCAGAGTGAGCATCATAATACACACACAGTGTGAACTCTACCATATATAAAAAAAGCAGGTTGAATGCAATCACACACACCGACGCACAGTCAACATAATCATGTGCACAAACGCAGGGGCAGACCCAGGGACATGCAACGAACACCTTGTACTACACAAAGGAAGGGGAAAGACTATAATACAAGGGAGACAACCTTTACAACGCAACTTTTACTACGCAGTGCCATTACGACGCAACTTTTACAACGCAAACTATTACAACGCATTGCGCTGGGGGGCGCTCTAGGATAGGGAATAGGTTTAATTTACTATCCAACACCTTCCCTACTATCCACGGGGACTGGAGTTGGAATAGTAAATTAAACAATTCACTATCCAGCGCCCCAAAGCACTATGCGTTGTAATGGTATGCGTTGTGAAAACCGCGTTGTAAAGGCATGCGTTGTGAAAGCATGCGTTGTGATGTCATACATCCATAATACAATGCCAAATGCCCTCTGACTGTGCAGGGTCCACCCCAGACGTTTTGGGCTGGAGTGTGCCATACTGGGCAGCCTGTGCGACACAATGCAGCAAATCTTTTATACAAAAATAATAATAATCTTGTTATTGTTTGCCAATATAACGATTAACAGAGCAGTAACAGGTGTGGACATGTGCATAAATTTCAAGGTGGTACAAAAGGGGGTGGTGATGGACGGAGCATCTGAATCAATCAAACACTCACACCCAGTCAAAAGATCTGGGTTTAATCCATCACCGTTCTTTAGCCCACTCTGCCACCCCAGTTCAGACATGGCTATATGCAAATCAGCCTGACCCTGTGCCTCATGGGAACAGTCCAGCCCGAACTGCCAAGCCATGTCTTCCCTGGACCGGAAACAAGCTTCCGAGGACCGGTTTCTGGCATTCCAGCCGTCTTCAGCCCGGCTTGCTTGAATCCAGTGGCAAAGTGAGCAAGGGACTCACGTCTGAGCATACCCTGCCACACTTATGGCGGCCAAAAGCGGTACAAAAGGGGGTGGTGATGGACGGAGCATCTGAATCAATCAAACACTCACACCCAGTCAAAAGATCTGGGTTTAATCCATCACCGTTCTTTAGCCCACTCTGCCACCCCAGTTCAGACATGGCTATATGCAAATCAGTCTGACCCTGTGCCTCATGGGAACAGTCCAGCCCGAACTGCCAAGCCATGTCTTCCCTGGACCGGAAACAAGCTTCAGAGGACCGGTTTCTGGCATTCCAGCCGTCTTCAGCCCGGCTTGCTTGAATCCAGTGGCAAAGTGAGCAAGGGACTCACGTCTGAGCATACCCTGCCACACTTATGGCGGCCAAAAGCGGTACAAAAGGGGGTGGTGATGGACGGAGCATCTGAATCAATCAAACACTCACACCCAGTCAAAAGATCTGGGTTTAATCCATCACCGTTCTTTAGCCCACTCTGCCACCCC
This sequence comes from Lissotriton helveticus, assembly GCF_964261635.1. Lineage (NCBI taxonomy): Eukaryota > Metazoa > Chordata > Amphibia > Caudata > Salamandridae > Lissotriton > Lissotriton helveticus. The sequence continues at coordinate 1,362,097,158 of NC_136068.1, read as the reverse complement.
AGTTCAGACATGGCTATATGCAAATCAGTCTGACCCTGTGCCTCATGGGAACAGTCCAGCCCGAACTGCCAAGCCATGTCTTCCCTGGACCGGAAACAAGCTTCCGAGGACCGGTTCTGGCATTCCAGCCGTCTTCAGCCCGGCTTGCTTGAATCCAGTGGCAAAGTGAGCAAGGGACTCACGTCTGAGCATACCCTGCCACACTTATGGCGGCCAAAAGCGGTACAAAAGGGGGTGGTGATGGACGGAGCATCTGAATCAATCAAACACTCACACCCAGTCAAAAGATCTGGGTTTAATCCATCACCGTTCTTTAGCCAACTCTGCCACCCCAGTTCAGACATGGCTATATGCAAATCAGTCTGACCCTGTGCCTCATGGGAACAGTCTAGCCCGAACTGCCAAGCCATGTCTTCCCTGGACCGGAAACAAGCTTCCGAGGACCGGTTTCTGGCATTCCAGCCGTCTTCAGCCCGGCTTGCTTGAATCCAGTGGCAAAGTGAGCAAGGGACTCACGTCTGAGCATACCCTGCCACACTTATGGCGGCCAAAAGCGGTACAAAAGGGGGTGGTGATGGACGGAGCATCTGAATCAATCAAACACTCACACCCAGTCAAAAGATCTGGGTTTAATCCATCACCGTTCTTTAGCCCACTCTGCCACCCCAGTTCAGACATGGCTATATGCAAATCAGTCTGACCCTGTGCCTCATGGGAACAGTCCAGCCCGAACTGCCAAGCCATGTCTTCCCTGGACCGGAATTTCAAGGTGCCATATCATGGTCTTTTATCTGTCTACATCAAGACAGGGTTCGAATTGAGGGGTCCATTAGGATGGCGGACGGATCGCCACCGCCATGCAGGCGGTGGCGATCCGTCCGCCACCTTTCTTCCCCCCACCATATTACAATGGCGGGAGGGACCGTGGCGGAGGGGAAGACCGTCAGCCGCTTTTCCACCGCGGTCGCCTTGTGACCGCGGCGGAAAAGGCCTGATATGGCGGCGGTGTCTATCAGACACCGCCAGCCATATTAGGATGGCCTGGGAGGAATGCCTTTCCGTGGCGGCAATGCCGCCACGAAAAGGCATACGGTTCCTGCTTTGGGGGCCCATTGCGGGCCCCCAGGTTGAAGGGGGTGGTGGGGGGTGCACATGGGGGTACCTATGGTACCCCCCTGCAGTTGCATGCACAATGCGGCAGGCACCACGCGGTGCCTGCCACTTTGTGCATGCAAATGCACAGCATGCATTTTTAACTTTGCGGCGGGTGCTGCTTACAGCAGCACCCACCGCAATGTTAAATATACAGGATGTGACCGCCAGGGTGGCGGTCACATCCTAATTCCAACGGAGGGAACGCCGCTGCCCCTGCGGACAGTCCCTCCACCTCGGGGTGGCGGACGGACGGACCGTCCGTCATCATAATTGACCCCTTAGAGTGAGAAACAGGATTCCTGGCTCCATCGCTCTTACCTTGCAATTGAAGCAGAACCAGTCTTGTGTTTACAACTGAACAGTTAACAGTAAACTTGGCGAGTTCATGCGGTTTCGCAATTTTATTCCATAGAGAGGCTATTGACATATACACACGTGCGACACAAACCAACCATCAATACACTTCAACAGGGGCAGTTACCTAGTGACTATCGATCTAAGAAAGAGTAAAGGAGAAGGGGGAGCACAGCTGTTGCCGGTGGAAGCTATGCAATGGCTGTGATAGTAATCTACACATGGGTGCATGGACCAGTGGTTCTCAACCTTTACTGGAACCCGGGACCCCACCCCCTGAATCATTATTGAAATCTGAGGGGACACCCCACTCCCCCACCGAGTCATGACTGCTATCAGAGAGCTCCATCCTAAGCATTTTCGATTATTTGAATAATAAAACAATACACAAAAAATAAAGAAAAAAACATTTAAGCAAATGCACAAATGATTCAATTGTACTTAATTAGTGGACATATATAAATAAATACATAAATAACAAATATTAATATGAAGGTTAGAGCTTTTTTAAATTCAATTGAGGCCACTAATCACCTATACTATATTCTGTTTGATGCACATGGACTGCTCCCACAAATCAATCTCTGGATACTAGTTTAATTTTTTGTTTCCAAATTAAAATTCCTTCACATTTACAGAACATTTCAAAATGTTCAACAATGCATTGAGCTTCTTTATTTATACTTTATTAATTTGTAAATTATATTCAATTTTCTAAGCAGTTGCGGACCCCCTGAGGAGGCTTTGCCACCCTCAGAGGTCCTCGGACCACAGGTTGAGAACTATTGGCATAGACCATAGTGACAGAGGTCATCGATTCGTATCACTGAATTTTCCAGCTGTGCTTTTGCACTAATCAGCGTTAGTGTTTTAACTTGTAGCCCCAAACACAAGCCTGACAGCAGCATGAAGTATCCCCTTGAGGGGGAGATAGGAGGTCTCAGGGTTACCAGCCAGAGCAGCATTGCCTACGTCCAAAGTAAGAGAGGTCCTAGAATAGAACAGCGTTGCTGACACCGCAGAAATTGAGAAAAAGCTGGTAGCTAGGCCCCTTGGCAAGGAACTGAATGAGACCCTTGGATGTACAGTAAAACTTGAAGTACTTAGTTTGCATAGAGCTTTGAGCTGTATGGTGCGTGGCAGGGCGGTAGAGAGGGGAAGCTGTGTGTTGCTACATGTGAGTAGCCGTGCCTGGCATACCAGAAATTGAAATGCAGATAAGCAGATAGCATTGGAAGATATGAATCAAGCCACTGGAAAATAAGTTGCTCTGTAAATGTACTATTATCTGTATTCACTGCTACCTATGTGTCATATTATTATAGTAAAAATTAAATTAACTTGGTAGAAGAACGTTTAAAATAAAAATGTGTGACCTCACCTACTGAGCCAAAATAGGTGTTCCTTCATCTCCAATCCTTGAAAAGGCAGTGTCATCAGCCAAACAGCTATGATAATACTCGACCGCCACCAGGAAACAAACACAAACGCTTTTGCGTATGTGGGAAAAAAGGAAGACCCATTGGCGTTGTGTAGCTGTTCACATGTGGCACCAGAGATGCGACTCTTTGTTCCGAGCACTAACTGCCGGTCATGATATATCCCGATCTCTCACCCTAGCAAAAAAAAGGCGAATCCTATGAGCAGTAACTGGGTCCCTAAACCACTATTGACCTGATCCGCGAAAACAGCACATCACCTACTATAAGTAAAGAGATGTCCTGGTTCTGTACACATTTCTGAGATGCCAAAATATATGCACTAAGGAAATACTTACCTGATGCTTACAGAAACACAAACACGGACAAATGTGGAGTTTCTTTTCACTTACAATGGAGTGTGTTGGGTATGCAGTGCTTTATCTACATCCATAGGTGCAACTTGCCTACCTTGAAAAATGTCCATGGTCGCCTGTCTTCCTGGGGTGAAGCGGCACTGCGACGCTCTCAAACGGCTCTGGCGCTCTGGCTCGAGAACATGCCCGCACCTTTCCTGGAAGTGACCGCGCGCTCCTCGCACCTGCGTCTGAGGAGCGCTTCCTCCAGGTGCCTCGTTTATCAAGAGGGCTCCCGGCCCGCCCCCTGGCACGCCCCTTGGTAGGTCAAAATAAGGTCCTTGAAGTCCATACCAGCCGTGGAGGATGATGCATGATGACTGACTCCCCCCCAGCCGGGATGGGGTGGGGGTCTTGGGCTCGTCAAAGACACTGTTCCGACACATCACTAATTGTATCCTAGCCATCTTGCATTTCCCTGAAGTCTCTTAAGTTTATTATAAGCCAATCTGGTTCAGAGAGGCACACTACTAGCTCACTCAAACTCGGGCACCCGTTTGGAGGCCCAGAGAGGAGCCAAGAAAACAAGCAGTGAGAATATTTTCAAGGGCGCATTTTTCAATAACATAAAGATACTGATTTGCAACCTTAGTGCGCCCGGGAATTCCTAGCCGATCAAAACAACAACATGGCTGCGTCATCTGTTTTTCGTACTGACTTTCTGCCCTTGTCCTCCTGGCCCGTGCACAGGTGTTGCCCAAAACTAGTCATGGCTAGCGTAGCGGCTGTTGTTGTCATTTTCATGTTAAGGTAGACAGAAGTGAAGGAGCACGAGGCGCAGCGAGTGTTTGGAGGGCTGAGTGCCTGATCAGAGATCTGCAAGCACATCTGCACACCCATGAATTCCAAACACACAAAAAATAGCTCACAGTATCAATGCGCCTGCTCCAGGGATACGCTCGCAAATTATTTGCTGTTCATCCCTTTCAACCACAGAACGGTAGATCAGTAGGTCAATGCTCCTTCTGCAGGCATCAATCATTCAATCAATCATAGCATTTATAAAGCGTACTACTCCGCCGTGAGGGTCTCAAGGCGCTGGGGGTTGGGTGGGTTTGTATGCTGCTACTGCTCGAAGAGCCAGGTCTTGAGGAGTCTTCTGAAAGTTAGCAGATCTTGGGTCTGCCGTAGGTGAGTTTGGAGGGTGTTCCAGGTCTTGGCTGCGAGGTGGGAGAACGAGCTGCCGCCGGAGGTCGCTCTTCGGAAGCTGGGGACTATGGCGAAGGCGAGGTCGGTGGAGCGGAGCTGGCGGGTGGGGGTGTAGAAGCTGAGTCGTCTGTTTAGGTACGCTGGTCCGGTGTTGTGGAGTGCCTTGTGTGCGTGGGTGAGGAGCTTGAAGGTTATCCTCTTGTTGACGGGGAGCCAGTGCAGGTTTCTCAGGTACGGTGTGATGTGGCTGCAGCGGGGGAGGTCGAGGATCAGGCGTGCAGAGGCGTTCTGGATGCGTTGAAGCCGTTTCAGGAGTTTGGCCGAGGCTCCTGCGTAGAGGGCTTTCCGTAGTCCAGCCTGCTGCTGACGAGGGCCTGGGTGACTGTTCTCGTTTCGGCGGGGATCCACTTGTAGATCTTGCGGAGCATGCGGAGGGTGTTGAGGCAGGAGGAGTCGGCGTTGACCTGCTTAGTCATAGAGAGGGTGGAGTCAAGGATGACCCCTGGGTTGCATGCGTGGTTTGTGGGGGTTGGAGCTGTTCCCAGTGCGGTCAGCCACCAGGAGTCGTCCCAGGACGAGGGGGTGGATCCGAGGATGAGGACCTCCATCTTGTCTGAGTTCAGCTTCAGCCGGCTATTCCTCATCCATTCGGCGACGACCTTCATTCCTTCGTGGAGGTTGCTTTTGGCGGTGTGGGGGTCCTTTGTGAGGGAGAGGATCAGCCGGGTGTCAGCAGCGTAAGAGATGATGTTGAGGTCATGCAGTCGGATGACGTGGGTGAGTGGTGCCATGTATATGTTAAACAGCGTTGGGCTGAGGGATGAGCCCTGGTGTACGCCACAGATGATCTCGGTGGCTTTGGACTAGAAGGGGGGTAGGTGGACGCTCTGTGTTCTGCCGGAGAGAAATGAGGTGGTCCACTCAAGGGTCTTCTCTTGGATCCCGGCGTCGTGGAGGCGTCAGCGTAGGGTGCGGTGGCAGACCGCGTCTAAGGCGGCTGACAGGTCCAGGAAGATGAGATCTGCGGTTTCTCCGTTGACTAGCAGGAGCCTGATGTCATCGGTGGCGGCTATGAGGGCGGATTCGGTGCTGTGGTTGCTGCGGAACCCGGACTGGGACGGGTCCAGGATCCTGTTTTCCTCGAGGTAGCGGGTCAGTTGTTTGTTGACAGTCTTCTCGATGACCTTCGCCGGGAACTGGAGCAGGGAGATGGGCCGAAAGTTATTGAGATCCTTGGGGTCAGCCTTGGGGTTCTTGAGTAAGGTGTTGATCTCGGCGTGTTTCCAGCTCTCCGGGAAGGTAGCAGTCTCGAAGGAAATGTTGATGGTATTCCAGAGATGGGGTGTGATGGCAGTGCTGGCTTTGTTGAAGATGTGGTGCGGGCATGGGTCTGACGACAAGCCGGAGTGGATGGTGTTCATGATTTTGATGGTGTTGTCATTGTTTATGTTGGTCCAGGAGAGCAGGCGGTTGGTGCGGATGGTGGTCGTGGGGGCCGAGGTCTCAGTGAGAGGTCTGCGATCTTGCGATGGAAGAAGGTGGCCAGCGAGTCGCACAGGTCTTGCGAAGGTGGAATGTCGTTGGTGTTGGCGCTTGGGTTAAGGGGTGTTCTTTCATGATGTTGAAGAGCTCTTTGCTGTTGTGTGTGTTGTTGTCTAGGCAGACTTTGAAGGAGGCCTTTTTGGCGGATCTGATGAGGTGATGGAGTCTGCGAGTGGCATTCTTGTGGGCTGCGTAGCTGTACGGTGTTCGTTCACGGTGCCAGTTCTTCTCTAGCTTACGGCAGGTTTGCTTGGAGGCCTGGAGGTCTTCGGTGAACCAGCTGGCTTTCTTGCTGGTGTGGCTGTTGGAGGGTTTCTTGAGCGGAGCGAGGGTGTTGGTGCAGTCCTCGATCCACTGTCTGAGGTTGTGGGCAGTGATGTCAGGGTCACTGGGGTCGACAGGTGGGCTCCGGGCTAGGGTGGTGGTTAGCTGGTCTTCAGTGACTTTGCTCCAGCAGCGCCGAGGCATCTGATGGGAGCGGTGGTGCGTGGTGGGTTTCCGAAAGGTGAAGTGGATGCAGCGATGTTCGGTCCAGTGGAGTTCGGTGGTGTGGCTGAAGGTGACGTGGGGGCTTGCGGAGAAGATGGAGTCAAGCGTGTGGCCGGTGGAGTGGGTTGATATTGTGACGAGTTGTCTGAGTCCGAGGTTGGCGAGGTTGTCGGTCAGGGTGGTGGAGTTAGTGTTGTTGTTGTTCTCGAGGTGTAAGCTCAGGTCCCAGAGGAGGATGTAGTCCGTGGATGCAAGGGCGTGTGTGCTGACGAAGTCGGCGATGGAGTTATTGAACTGTGGTCAGAGTCCAGGGGGTCTGTAGACGAGGGATCCCCTGAGGGTGGTGTTGGGGTTGGTGTGGATCTGGAAGTGCAGGTGCTTGGCGGTGTTGAGTGTGTCATCAGTGTTGGTCGTGACTCTGAGGGTGTTCCTGTGGATGATGGCGATTCCTCCTCCTACTCCGTTGGTGCGGTCCCTGCAGGTGATCTTGTAGCCTTCCGGGATGGCAATGGCGATGTCGGGTGCCGAGGAGGGGTTCAGCAAGGTCTCTGTCAGGAAGGTAACGTCTGGGGAGGTTGTGTTGAGTAGGTCCCAGAGTTTAATGGCGTGTTAGCGGGCAGAGCGGGTGGTGAGAAGAATGCATCTGAGGTAGTTGGGTTCTTTCCTTGTTGGTGGGTTGGCGGGCCGGACGCTGGTGATCTGCAGCTCCGGCAGGAGAACGGTCCTTGGGTGCGCTTCGGGATGGCCAGGCAGCAGGTGCGTGATCGTCCAGCATTGAGTATGAGGAGGATGCTGGAGTCGTAGCGGTGCCGGGTGTCGTGGTGTTTGCGGGGGCCAGGGGTTCTGGCGCTGGGCGCGGTCTAGGCGCAGATGGGTGTTGACAGGTTTGCCTCAGGCGCGCCTTCGGCGCGGGCGCACTGCGGCCGCCATATATGCGAGGGAGGAGCATCTGGGAGGCGGCGAATGCATGCGCAGGGGGCCGGGGCCACAGGGGGCACAGCGGCGGGAAGATGAAGGGTCAAGGCGGGCGAGGGGTACAGAAGGCAAGAAGGGCACAGTTACCGGGCAAAATACAATAAAATACAGTAGAATACAAGCAAACAGTAAGGCACAGCAGGAAGCAACAGGGGGATAAGCGCGGAGGAAGGAGGCTACGCAGGGCAAACATACAATAAAATACAGTAGAATACAAGCGAACAATAAGACAGAGCAGGTAGCAACAGGGGGAGATGCGAGGACAAAGGAGGCTACGCAGGGGCACGAACCATAGCGAGAGGCAGCAGCGGGCTCAGGGAAGCGTCCCACAGGTGGTGCTGTGCGGCGAGCGGAGCCACCTGCCTGGTGACAGGGTCACGGGTCGCTCTCGTCACTGCGCAGCGGCCGCCATATGAGGGGATATGGGAGGGAGGAGCAGCTGGGAGGTGGGAGCGGGCGGCGAATGGGTGTGTAGGGGGGCGGGCCGCAGGGGGCGCTGCGGCGGGAAGACAAAGGGTCAAGGCGGGCGGGGGTACAGAAGGCAAGAAGGGCACAGTTACAGGGCAAAATACAGTAAAATACAGTAGAATACAAGCGAACAGTAAGGCACAGCAGGAAGCACCAGGGGGATAAGCGAGGACGAAGGAGGCTATGCAGGGTAAAAATACAATAAAATACAGGTGAATACAAGCAAACAATAAGGCACAGCAGGAAGCAACAGGGGGAAATGTGAGGACAAAGGAGGCTACGCAGGGGCACGAACCGTAGCGAGAGGCAGCCGCGGGCTCCGGGCAGCGTCCCACAGGTGGTGCTGTGCGGCGAGGGGAGCGACCTGCCTTGTGACAGTGTCAAGGGTCACAAGGGTCAAGGCATATGTTTCCAATCAGAATATCGTAGGTTCTTATTTGCGAAACGCCAGAGCTCACTGAGTCTTTCATCTTTCCCAAGTCCATAAAATAAGTGTATTTTGTGAGTGTAACAATAACACCAGATTTGTTAAAGTAAATCATGTTTCGGTATGAGTCGCAAAAAATGTGAAAAATAACCATCAGAATGTCACTCTTGATTACTTGAAGCACCCACCTATTAATGTAGATATTTATGTCCTCATTACATGGCCAAAGTATTTTTTTAACTCTCCATGGATCTTTGTTTTATTTTTACAGGGCTGAATTTTAACTCTATGAAAGTATAGACATTTTCCCTATGACAACCCCTTCACTTCCCAGCATTCAACATTTTATATTGCTTTACTTCCCGTCTTCTACTTAAGACAGTTTTTCGATATCTCGCCTGGTATGTATGTTGCCTTGGATAAAGATGCTGTCAATAACATTAAAGCAACACTCACCAGTTCTGAATCTGGTGTGGTGTTGATTGGATGGATTGCTTGTGGTTCTCAGGGTCTCAGGTAATGAGTGGGGGAGGTTTCTGACTCCTGCCTAAACCCATTTGCATAGGGATAGGAATTCCAGGTTGTCTGACGTTTAGTCATACATTATTTACCAAGTGCATTAAAGTTCACACCCAACGTTGAATTTTGGAAGGGCAAACAAAAGTAACAGAATTTAACAGCTAGACATCAAAAGAGGACTTATTTCCTCGGCTCTATGTGCAAGAACAATATTGACCAATGAGGTGAGAGAGGGACGATTGAACAGCCCCCGTGAACACTCCCGGAATCTAAATCCCAGAATACATCAAAAAGGGAGAGCCGAGCAAATAAGTCCTCTTTTGATGTCTAGCTGCGATATCCAATCAAATCATACTTACCTGTTCAAAATGCCATCATGACAGGTTGCCCTATCTTTTGAAACAAGAAGATGAAGGCAGAACGCCAAAATGCGTCCTTGTGATTAAAAGCATCTTTAAGCGGCCCCGCGAGTGCAGCGTGTTTCTTTCCTGAAACAGGAGCATTGATATATATATATATTGTATTTGCAGAAACGAATGAATAAAAAATCAAATATGCTTTGATCCCACGTATGGCTTTGAGTGCACTCTGTTGAAGAAGTTCCCGGGATATATATATATATATGTATATCCAAACACAAGTTCGCCTGCAGTAAGGGAGCCCACACTGGTGAGTAGATCTTGCCTCAATTTATTCAGGGAAAACAAAGTGAACAGCTCGGTGCTTCGCCGAAATAAAGTCCTGCCCGACGCGTTTCATGTCAGGGATATTTCTTCAGGGGCTCAGGGCTTGGGCTTGGTTCCATCAATCGGCAGGTTTTGGCAGTACATTTAAATGAGATGTTTCCCGCCCCGGTGGGCGTGGCCACCCGAGTGGCCTGATGGTTAATGTAGTGCCGTTTAATACTTCAGTGAGTTGCCGTGTGGTCCCATTTCACCATATAACTCCCAAGTGGGTTGCTGACACTGTCGCTGCACAGATTGCCATCTTCCTTCCTCGAATGGCATCACCTTGTCCCTATTGCCACTACGCCCGGTGACGCAGCAGCGGAGCTGCACTGGAGTGCAGCGGGGCTCACCTTGCGGCTCAGGCTGGGCCGCTTAACATCCAAACACAAGTTCGCCTGCAGTAAGGGAGCCCACACAGGTGAGTAGATCTTGCCTCAATTTATTCAGGGAAAACAAAGTGAACAGCTCGGTGCTTCGCCGAAATAAAGTCCTGCCCGACGCGTTTCATGTCAGGGACATTTCTTCAGGGGCTCAGGGCTTGGGCTTGGTTCCATCAATCGGCAGGTTTTGGCAGTACATTTAAATGAGATGTTTCCCGCCCCGGTGGGCGTGGCCACCCGAGTGGCCTGATGGTTAATGTAGTGCCGTTTAATACTTCAGTGAGTTGCCGTGTGGTCCCATTTCACCATATAACTCCCAAGTGGGTTGCTGACACTGTCGCTGCACAGATTGCCATCTTCCTTCCTCGAATGGCATCACCTTGTCCCTATTGCCACTACGCCCGGTGACGCAGCAGCGGAGCTGCACTGGAGTGCAGCGGGGCTCACCTTGCGGCTCAGGCTGGGCCGCTTAACATCCAAACACAAGTTCCCCTGCAGTAAGGGAGCCCACACTGGTGAGTAGATCTTGCCTCAATTTATTCAGGGAAAACAAAGTGAACAGCTCGGTGCTTCGCCGAAATAAAGTCCTGCCCGACGCGTTTCATGTCAGGGACATTTCTTCAGGGGCTCAGGGCTTGGGCTTGGTTCCATCAATCGGCAGGTTTTGGCAGTACATTTAAATGAGATGTTTCCCGCCCCGGTGGGCGTGGCCACCCGAGTGGCCTGATGGTTAATGTAGTGCCGTTTAATACTTCAGTGAGTTGCCGTGTGGTCCCATTTCACCATATAACTCCCAAGTGGGTTGCTGACACTGTCGCTGCACAGATTGCCATCTTCCTTCCTCGAATGGCATCACCTTGTCCCTATTGCCACTACGCCCGGTGACGCAGCAGCGGAGCTGCACTGGAGTGCAGCGGGGCTCACCTTGCGGCTCAGGCTGGGCCGCTTAACATCCAAACACAAGTTCGCCTGCAGTAAGGGAGCCCACACAGGTGAGTAGATCTTGCCTCAATTTATTCAGGGAAAACAAAGTGAACAGCTCGGTGCTTCGCCGAAATAAAGTCCTGCCCGACGCGTTTCATGTCAGGGACATTTCTTCAGGGGCTCAGGGCTTGGGCTTGGTTCCATCAATCGGCACGTTTTGGCAGTACATTTAAATGAGATGTTTCCCGCCCCGGTGGGCGTGGCCACCCGAGTGGCCTGATGGTTAATGTAGTGCCGTTTAATACTTCAGTGAGTTGCCGTGTGGTCCCATTTCACCATATAACTCCCAAGTGGGTTGCTGACACTGTCGCTGCACAGATTGCCATCTTCCTTCCTCGAATGGCATCACCTTGTCCCTATTGCCACTACGCCCGGTGACGCAGCAGCGGAGCTGCACTGGAGTGCAGCGGGGCTCACCTTGCGGCTCAGGCTGGGCCGCTTAACATCCAAACACAAGTTCGCCTGCAGTAAGGGAGCCCACACAGGTGAGTAGATCTTGCCTCAATTTATTCAGGGAAAACAAAGTGAACAGCTCGGTGCTTCGCCGAAATAAAGTCCTGCCCGACGCGTTTCATGTCAGGGACATTTCTTCAGGGGCTCAGGGCTTGGGCTTGGTTCCATCAATCGGCAGGTTTTGGCAGTACATTTAAATGAGATGTTTCCCGCCCCGGTGGGCGTGGCCACCCGAGTGGCCTGATGGTTAATGTAGTGCCGTTTAATACTTCAGTGAGTTGCCGTGTGGTCCCATTTCACCATATAACTCCCAAGTGGGTTGCTGACACTGTCGCTGCACAGATTGCCATCTTCCTTCCTCGAATGGCATCACCTTGTCCCTATTGCCACTACGCCCGGTGACGCAGCAGCGGAGCTGCACTGGAGTGCAGCGGGGCTCACCTTGCGGCTCAGGCTGGGCCGCTTAACATCCAAACACAAGTTCGCCTGCAGTAAGGGAGCCCACACAGGTGAGTAGATCTTGCCTCAATTTATTCAGGGAAAACAAAGTGAACAGCTCGGTGCTTCGCCGAAATAAAGTCCTGCCCGACGCGTTTCATGTCAGGGACATTTCTTCAGGGGCTCAGGGCTTGGGCTTGGTTCCATCAATCGGCAGGTTTTGGCAGTACATTTAAATGAGATGTTTCCCGCCCCGGTGGGCGTGGCCACCCGAGTGGCCTGATGGTTAATGTAGTGCCGTTTAATACTTCAGTGAGTTGCCGTGTGGTCCCATTTCACCATATAACTCCCAAGTGGGTTGCTGACACTGTCGCTGCACAGATTGCCATCTTCCTTCCTCGAATGGCATCACCTTGTCCCTATTGCCACTACGCCCGGTGACGCAGCAGCGGAGCTGCACTGGAGTGCAGCGGGGCTCACCTTGCGGCTCAGGCTGGGCCGCTTAACATCCAAACACAAGTTCGCCTGCAGTAAGGGAGCCCACACAGGTGAGTAGATCTTGCCTCAATTTATTCAGGGAAAACAAAGTGAACAGCTCGGTGCTTCGCCGAAATAAAGTCCTGCCCGACGCGTTTCATGTCAGGGACATTTCTTCAGGGGCTCAGGGCTTGGGCTTGGTTCCATCAATCGGCAGGTTTTGGCAGTACATTTAAATGAGATGTTTCCCGCCCCGGTGGGCGTGGCCACCCGAGTGGCCTGATGGTTAATGTAGTGCCGTTTAATACTTCAGTGAGTTGCCGTGTGGTCCCATTTCACCATATAACTCCCAAGTGGGTTGCTGACACTGTCGCTGCACAGATTGCCATCTTCCTTCCTCGAATGGCATCACCTTGTCCCTATTGTGGTATATAAATAAATAATACCGGATCTATTTTTGTCTAGGCATAGCAATAACAGATAGCTCAATAAATAAGAGTCAAGATTCGAGGTAGTAGGAGTTTGCAGGTTTATTACAGCATAAAGGACAGGAACAGGACAACCTGCATAGGAATAGGATGGCAGAGCCCGGCAGGGGGGCCGGATTGGACTAGCGTGGCCCGGCAGCTGCCGGGGCTGGATCTGGGATGAGCGCGCTAACATTTAATAACAATACACGAACATATATACTAAAACGGTTGCATTACAATACATATGATAGGCGGAGCAGTGGGTGGAGCAAAGGGTGTGACGCGTAGCAGTCGCGAAAGATAAGGGTGAAAGTAGGTGTAACAGGGCGTATACATAGACATGTGATGCAAACGTAACAGAATATGTCATAAATGGGGCGGAAACATGGAGGGGGCTACCTAAGGAGCCGGGACCTCTAACCTAATGGTGCGCGCAAACTGGCAATGACGTGTTACTAGGAGAAGCTGGGGGCTACGAACTCTGTGCTAGGAGCAGAGACTGAAGTCTGGAGAGTCAGGGCGACATGTACCTAAACAGTATCTAGTATCTGATGTTTAGAGAACATGTTGATATAAACTAGAAGTCAGGAGGGGAAAGGCTAACAGACTCTAAGACTGGTGCATGCATTATTCTACATGTAGTGCGTGATGAAGAATATTAAATGACCATTAATACAGTATTTCTCTAACATGGAGACGTAAAGGCTAGACAATGACGGTAACTATTGATGCGATTCAGTAGCTTTAGGAATGCAGAGAAGGAGGGCTGGACTGATAACTAGAATCATAACATACTCTTGGCAGACTCAGAGGCAGAGCCAGGCTGAACCGGGCACTGCGAGGCAGGAAGTAAGTGAAGGGTCAGGGATACAGGTGGGGGCCGTGTCGCTCCTCAGCGAGGGCTCAGGAGACAGGAGCTGAATCTGGTATCCAGGCCCTTTTGAGGCCTAGGAACGGGGACTTTATAATGAAATAACGTGCACACTGAGAAACGTGGCAACGTAACTTTAAATAGGCCTGATATTCGTAGTATTCACGAGAACTGGAAACTGGCATACTAGAGATGGACACAGCTATAATTGCGTCTTTAATCGAACATGGGGAATACATATGCATATTAATCATGCACACATAACATATGATGGAGGACGCGTAGGGACACAGAACATGGCAAAATTCACTTTTCCACATTCCCTCCTTGTCACTACGTTTCCATCAGGAAACATCAATATTCATGATACCATCTATCATTTCATACAGTATCAGTTGCTCGTCTCAAATTTTCTTGGAACGGGATTTAGAACGGGGCTTGGGACTAGGAATACAAGAGGTAGCACAAATGCCGCAAATCGCAGGGCCACATTGTATACAGAGGCAGCAGCTGAATATGATCGCTACTGCAATACCTAGAAAGGACAATACTTTCCATCCCCAAGCGGAAATTATATTCCAGAACCAACCGGACCATGTCCAGGTGCCTGGATCTTGGTGTAACAGATGGGCAATTTTATGGAGTCTGGTTATAGCTGAATAAACAGACGGTGCGTTATTTGGAATGAAAATGCAGCAACTAGATCCGATGACTCTACAGGCCCCGCCCCTATCGGCCAGTATGACGTCAAGGACGAGACGATTCTGTAAAACGACAAATCTCATAGCAGATTGCTCTTCAGTCAAGTTACCTAGAGCAGAGGCAGTCTCATTTACTACAGCTTCAAGGGTTCTGGTTAACCTACGGATTAGCTTACTATTCTGGATAGGGCCTATAAAGAAGAAGAAACCTCTATTGAAATCTGTATACTGTTCTAGAGCAGTTTCAGTATAATCGACAATGGGGGACTCGATCTCCCTTCTATGTCTAATGTGTACTAGATGTGTGTTTCTGTGATAATCAGATGGGGCTAGGAAAACTGGTGGCAGTAGGAAGGCAATGTAACAGGTTCCCTCCCAATCGAGGGGCAGACGAACATATGCGGTTTGACCACAAATAAAATAAGAATGACGTGAAGCTTTAAAAATAGATTTCCTACTGTCACTATACTTGACAATAGTAGTACAATCACTATGTCCTACATGTACGGAACCATTATTTCGGACACATAATTCGCCTTTGACTGGTAGTACTGAAATAGCAGGTAAGTCTGGAGTAGAATCAGACTGAACATTCAGGACCATGAAATTCGAAGAATAATTACCTAAATTGTAAACTTCGTTTTCTAGATCTAACCCTGTTCTGTGGGGAAGACCTTGCTTGTCTGGAAAACATGTACTGTTAAGAAAAGACATATCTGTTGAGGATGACGTTAACGTGGACCATGCTCCACACGAACCATTATGTGAAAATGGATAAGGAAAGAGTGGCAGAACTCCCTTCGGTGTCTGGAAAGGGGGGAGTCGACCACACACCCAACAATTAGTGGCATTGCTGGTCTGGTGTGAATAATGTAACATGCGGATAAAAGAATTGTTACGCATAGCGAGGCGGTAAGAGAGTTCATGAGGAGGCAGATCACTAAACGTGTGCTCTACTGTAACATTAGAAGACTTATTTACATGAGAAACTGGAAAATACAGGAAAAATGCATAACTGGTGCAGGAAATCATAATGCTGAGAAATAATATGAAACTTAGAAGAACGATACATCGGATTGAGTTTTGACTAACTCTCTCACTATGGGGGTCTATTTTATACATGTCAGAAACCGGTCTAACCGTTTCACCTAGGGGAGGACTTAGACAATCAAACTGGCTGACTTATTTTACTAGACCTTAACTTTTTCTTATACTCCTGTTGCGGAGTTGTCTCTAACAGGGAGGGTTCAGTAACAGTGTCTTTTGCGGGACAGTCCTTAAGAATAGTACTTTGGCAGTCCTTTAAATCCTCGGAAATGTTCTTTGAAACTGGTTTCAATCCATAAAACGTCTTGATGTGCGAAAGATGCACCCAGCCTTTGCGTCCCTCCAACTTCACGGCTGTACGGGTGGCCAGGAGGACCTGTCGGGGCTCCTTCCAGCGAGGCTCCAGCGGACTTGAACGATCGAAATTTCGCACTAGGACCATGGATCCGGGAACGATTTCATGCGGTGCCACCTCGGTATTGTCTGGAAATGCGGCGGCAACCTGTGAACGACAAGAGTTGAGGGCAGACATCAAGGAAGCTAGGTAATCTGTCAGCATATTACTTGAAACATCGGTAATACTTCGGGGTCTAGGTGTACCCCACATGTTAGGGGGGCGGCCGAAAACGACCTCATACGGGGACAGACCTGATCTGGAATGTGCGACCATGCGCATATAAAACAAAGCGACTGGCAGAGCTACTAGCCAGTCTACACCTTTCTCTTTACATACTTTGGCGATGCGAATTTTCAGGGTCTGATTATGTCTCTCTACGAGACCTGCTGCTTCAGGATGGCGTACACAATGGAACTTCCACTGGTACCCTAACAACAGGGAAACATGTTTCATCAACTCAGATGAGAATGGCTGGCCGTTATCAGAATATACAACTCTAGGGAGTCCATAACGTGGGAAGAATTCACGAACCAACTGCTTAGCAGTGGTCGCGGCTGTGTAATCTGGGACTGGATATGCTTCTGTCCACCTGGACAAAGCGCATACAACTACGAGGACATACTTGAAACCTCGACATCGCTCCATCTGAATGTAATCCATTTGGAGGACTTCAAAAGGGTGGTCAGGGGGCTGGAATCCACCTTGTTCCACCGGGACACTTTTACCTGGATTAAACTGACAACATATCATACAGGTACGGACTTTCTGCTTGGCTGCAGCTCGTAAATGCTTGTTGAACCAAATATTCTGGATACTGTCTAACATTGCTTTTTCTCCTAAATGTGCTGGACTATGTGCGTTATTAACAATGACTTGAACCATAGAGTCGGGGAGAAACCATGTGGCTTTACCCTTCGTTACCCATCCCTGATCTGTCTGGACCCCTCCTTGTTCGGACCATTTCTTGATTTCATCGGGAGTAGCATGTAACTGGATATCTATGACATCTTGAGTAGGGTCCTTAACTGTCATACATGTAGTCGGATCTGGAGTATGTGTCTGTGTTGGCTTAACTGAAATATCTAGAGCCTGTGCTGTAAGCTTGGCTGTGCGATCTGCTAGATCATTACCTTGGGAAATAGTGTCAGTAACCTTCGTATGTGCTTTGCACTTCATGATAGCAATGGATGTCGGTAAGTGTATGGCATCTAACAGAGCTTGAATAAGGAGACCATGCTGAATCTTGGTTCCATGAGAAGTCATGAAACCTCTCTCCTGCCAGAGCACTCCGAAGTCGTGTACAACTCCAAATGCGTAACGTGAATCTGTATAAACATTAACTTTCAGGTTCTTGGCGTGAATGCAGGCTTGTGTCAGAGCAACTAGCTCCGCTGCTTGAGCAGACAGGGTGTCAATACGATGTGTCTCTATAACTTCAGTGTCAGTAGTCACTGCATACGCGGCTACTAGTTCTCCTGTACTTGTTCTCATGCATGAACCATCCACATAAAGTGTCAGGTCTGGATCTGGTAATGGAATATCTGTCAGATCTTGTCTTGGCTTAGTCATAATATTAACTACTTCCACACAGTCGTGTGTGGCAGGATTTGAATTAACTGATGGTAACAGTGTAGCAGGATTCAGAACGTTGCAGCGTCTGATTTCTATGTGTGGCTGGAACAGTGTCAATTCATAACCTGTTAAACGTGCAATTTTCAAGTGCTGAGTTTGTGTTCGGTTTAAAAGAACTTCCACGGAGTGTGGAACTTGTACTGTCAGGGAGTGTCCTAAGACTATGGAATCACTTTGTCTGATAGCTAGTGCTGTGGCTGCAACTGACTTGAGGCACGCAGGCAGAGCCTGGGCTACAGGATCTAATGTGCTCGAAAAATAAGCACAAGGCTTGTATTGTCCTGCTTGATCTTGTGTGAGAACAGATAATGCTGTACCTTCACGTTCAGTGACGAAAAGTGTAAAAGGCTTACTGTAGTTTGGTGTGGCTAGAACTGGAGCTTGGCATAGGGCTTTCTTTAATTCATTAAAACTAAGTGTGTGTTCAGATGTCCAAGGGAGGACAGTCGATACGGCTGCCTCCTGTGTTGTTAACTGTATCAGTGGCTTGGCTAGAAATGCATACTGAGGAATCCATTGTCTGCAATAAGAAGTAAGGCCGATAAAAGCACGTACCTCCTTCTGGGTCTTGGGCTGAGGAAGACTCGCTATTAACTGGATACGGTCTGGTGTCAACTGCCTACCCCACTTGGACAGTAAGTGTCCTAAGTAGACCACTTGCTGGACACAGAATTGAAGCTTAGAAGGGGACACCTTGTGCCCCATCTCGGCAAGGAAATACAAGACTGTAAGGGATGCTCGCTCGCAAGCACGTTCAGAACGGGCTGTGATCAGTAGATCATCGACATACTGGAGCAGGGCAGTGTCAGTTGGCATGTGAATGTTGTCTAGTTGTCTCTTGAGTGCTTGACTGTAAATACTAGGACTTTCTGTGAATCCTTGAGGAGCGCGTGTGAACATATAGCTCCTACCATTTAAACAAAATCCGAAAAGAAACTGGCTGTCTGGATGAATGGGGACACTGAAGAACGCGTTCTTGAGGTCTATGACCGTAAAAAATGAGGCTTCGGAATCAATGGCTGTCAATAGGGAAGAGATATCTGGGACAACTGGGTACTGTGGAATAATGCATTTATTAAGTTCTCGAAGGTCAATCACTAATCGATATACTGGAGGTGCATTAGGATCAGTACGTTTCATGACAGGAATGATCGGAGAATTACATATATTGGAGTCAGTTTCTACAACTACTCCTTGAGCCATGAGCTCGTCAATAATTTTGGATAAGGCTGCTACAGCCTCAGATGGCAATCTGTACTGTCTGATTCGTGGCAGGACTACACCTGGCTTAAGAGTCACACGATGGGGTGTGATTTGCATAAAGCCAACATCAGTTGGACCTTGCGCCCATAGATGCTGCGGAACATTGGACAATCTGGGATCAAAATCTCGTAATACATAGTGACCCTTGAAGTCACGTAGGAACAATCGTATTCCCTCTGGGGAACAGCATATAACTGCACCTAACTCTTTCAGTGTTTTAATGCCTAATAAATTTTCTGGACATGACTTCGTAAGTAACAGATCAGTAGTGCGGGACAATGGACCTACTTCTAGAGTAACTGGCTGAGATATCTCATTTACGATAGGTTTTCCTGAAAATCCAAGGGAAACATTTCTAGAGCCTGAGAGCGGAGCCCCTGGAACTTCGGCGTGACTGATGGTGGTCCTACTTGCCCCTGTAACAATCAGAAACTTTCTGTCTTTCCCTAGTACTTGACTGTGAACATAGGGACCTTCTTGATCTACAGGTATCTCGATGAGAGGCAAGCCTACCTCCCTCTCTAGGCTGTTTCATGAATATGGCTGATACTCCGGATACTCTGACTGTGCATACTGGTACATCTGTTGTGTAACATGCTGTGTTGCAGCAATAGGCTGCGGTGCTGTAACTGTCTGTGGTGCATTCTGTGGCTGAGGAGTCTGTGAAACTTGCTCTTGTCTAGGCGGACGTGGTCTTTCTTTAGTCTTACCGGTAGCTATGTTGTGTTTCAGAACTGCACACTCGTTTATAAAATGACCTGGCTGTTTACAATAATTGCAGTTCCCTTTAACGGGAGCTGCAGGGTGACCGGCTTGGTTCGGACCCCTCTTCTGACTGTCTTGAGGAACAGATTGTGCAACTAGTACTTTCATTTTCGTGTCTTTCATACGCTTTCTCTCATGTTCTTGCTCTTCTCTGATTCTATTCTGGTGATATTGAAGCATCTGTAACATCTGGGACGGGGTATTAGCTTGCCAGGTACTTTCGACTTTCAAAACTCGTTTTTTAATTGGTGGACTTGAATTCTCGACTAATTTAGTAACAAAAAGGTGAGGGTATGACTCGCTACTTGTCTTGAGGCCACTGTTTATGGTAAAACATTTCTCAAATCTAGAATAAAAATCACTAATGTCTTCGTCTTGTTTCTGTTTACAGGCTGAGATTGCATCCCAGTCTTCTTTTCTAGTTGTCAATAATCTAGGCAAAACTTGTATTAATAATTCTGGTAATTCTTTACATTTGTCTCCAAGACCGGTACCTGGTACTCGTATCTTGTCTTCAGCTTCTAGAACTGCCCAATCGATCTTTTTCTCTCCCACCTCCCATTCTTTTTCCTTGAGTTTCTCATATACCCCTGCGGGCAACAGGACCTTTAACATTTTAATAATATCTGGATACGTGTATTCTCCCATACGGAGCATGTCTTTTAATTCTCGGTGGAACCCTGCTGGATCTTTATCATGACAGGGAATTAACTTTTTCATCTCTAAGAGTTCCATCTTTGTAATCGGGGTGTAAACAAACACTCGTTGCATTTCACCACCGTCTGTCTTAACTGGATGCACTTCTCGTAACGGATTCTGTCTGTCTATGTAAAAGGGCTTATTTTCTGGAGGTGAGACATGAACAAAATGCGGGTTCAAGAATATACTATATTTGTGGCGCTGTTCTAGAATGACACTAATTAAATCGGTACCTAAACCTTTCCATTTATACTGGAGTAACTCGTTCAGGACATCATGTAACGGACCTGGATCAGAATGTTGACCCTCATACAAAGTAATGAGGTGTTGAATCATATACATACCCGCCAGTCGTTGCTCGGCTGGGGGCAATTTCAGAAACATTTGTACCACTATTTCGTCTGGAAAAGTGGTAGAATCAGTAATCCATCGGACTGCTGATCGGGCTAGTTCTTGTTCATGCATAGTACTTAACTCGTTATAACCGATTCGTGATTTCAGAATGTGATCGGTAGCTTGAAATACTTGTTCTAGAGAACCTTGTTCTGGTGCCGGGTGATGGAAAGTTGACTTGTGTTCTAGGCGTAAATGGCGATCTGGAAATCTAGATTTTCCTACATACGCTATTCTGGCGGGATTCTCGTCCTCTACCTCTTCCGCAGAGTCATTTTCTTTTTCGCTTACTTGTGCTGCTTTACGTTGTTCGTGTAACTTTATTATTTCTTTACGGATTTTCTTGTACATACTCTCTATACTACTGATAGTCTTGTGTTTACCCTCGGCTACATTATCACTCCACCTTGTCAGGGTTCTCATTTCGGCTTGATCTTTGGTCGGATAATCTTGTTCTCTTATTAGACAATTAATCAGAAACTTTAATATCATGAGCTGGACTTCAACTTTTCTTTGGCACATGACGTCACTAATACTTTCTGGATCATCCCCTGTACGGATGAAACGGTATATTCTGTCTAGATCTCCTTTCATATCTGGTAGGGTGACTAGATACTCGGTCACCTTTCTTACGCGTAATGAATATAAAACCATATTATCCTCGCCTGGGACTGGATCATAGCCACATTCGTTAAGGGCTTTTCTTATTTCTGCAACAGACTGATACCTGGGCGTACGCTGTGACGCTTGTGCATGTAATTCGACTAACGTTAAACGCTTGTGTGGCGGCGGGGTTCCTGGAGGACCTCCCCCTGCGGCCCCTAAACTAGAGTCGTCTACTGATGCTCTTCGTCCTGGCAGAGTGGGAAATGGAAATGCAGGCTGGACTTGTATGGCGGGCTGGACCGGGGGTACCGTAACAGGTACTCCGGTGTCTGGAGGAGCAGGAAGTGCCTGATTTACAGGGACTGGCGGAGCGGGATTTGCATATTCTGGGACTGTGTCGTCCAAATAGGACGAAATGAAAATATCAGCTGCGGTCGGTTTGTGACGTAGCTTGGTCGGAACTAAGGGTGGCGGAAAATTACTGAATGCCTCCGGGGTCGCTTTTGGCAAGCCCTCGGCAAGAAGAGGATACATACCCTTAATAAGAGCATGCCTCTGTCTGTCTGACTGTTCGGCTTTAACTCGTTCACCTATCTCGATTAATTCTTTTTCTTGTGCTCGCTCTAAGGATTCTCTACTTAATTCAGACTTTCTGATTTCTTTTTCGGTTCTTTTATGAGATTCTTTGCGCCATAACTCAATGGCATCTTTCTGTGACTGTCTGGCTTTCTTTTTCCATAATGCTTCTTCTACTCGCATGATGCACTCGGCATCCCATGTGCCTGATACAGGCCATCTATACTTTTCCTCTAACTGTTTGGTATACTCTACCCATAAATCTAGATACAATATGGCGCTTATGCCATGTTTCTGATACATAAAATGACCTGGACTGTCCCTAGGCGGGACAGGAACTGCTTCTTCTAGCAGACCCTTTCTAGTTTTTAACTGACGTAATCTCGAAAAGAGGGACATTGCAAACTTGACTCTGAACACAATACAATACACGAGGAACAATAACAATTGAGAAAACAATTCAGGCATACCACGACATTGAAAATACATTGAATAACATTATGAAGCAACAGTTCGGACAGAATACTACCTGGAACACTGAGAACAGAAACACATGAATTTCTCGAGAACGGAACAGACTAGAATTACTGGATGCGCTGCTGAAACAGCACGGAACATACCGGTCCCATAAAGGGACGCATCAAGACCCGTATCCACCTAGGTGAACACTTCGTTTCAGATCTGCGTACCCAGACCCATCGGACCAGAGACAATTTAGATTGACCCTGTCTAGATACTACCCCAGCAACGGTACTCACCGGGCAGCAAGAACGGAAAGCCTCGGACTGGACTGGACTACTTCGACGCCGGACGGACGAACTTCGAACTTCTGTTACGGGTGGGCCTCCGGATACCTCGGACCTTGGACTTTCGGCTTGGGCTCTGGTCGGGACTCGCCGCGCTCCTCCACCGCCTCGTCTGGATGCTGGACCGCCACCTCCGTCTCCTCCGTGGGCCTGAGGGATACTTGAAGCAGAAATATCTGCCGGTGCACGGTATGGTTCCGTCACGGCTGCAGAGGGTCAGGGGGCCGGCGTGGCTTCACCGGCGCGTGGGGAAAGGGCAAGTCCCTATTCAGGCGCCATTTTGTGGTATATAAATAAATAATACCGGATCTATTTTTGTCTAGGCATAGCAATAACAGATAGCTCAATAAATAAGAGTCAAGATTCGAGGTAGTAGGAGTTTGCAGGTTTATTACAGCATAAAGGACAGGAACAGGACAACCTGCATAGGAATAGGATGGCAGAGCCCGGCAGGGGGGCCGGATTGGACTAGCGTGGCCCGGCAGCTGCCGGGGCTGGATCTGGGATGAGCGCGCTAACATTTAATAACAATACACGAACATATATACTAAAACGGTTGCATTACAATACATATGATAGGCGGAGCAGTGGGTGGAGCAAAGGGTGTGACGCATAGCAGTCGCGAAAGATAAGGGTGAAAGTAGGTGTAACAGGGCGTATACATAGACATGTGATGCAAACGTAACAGAATATGTCATAAATGGGGCGGAAACATGGAGGGGGCTACCTAAGGAGCCGGGACCTCTAACCTAATGGTGCGCGCAAACTGGCAATGACGTGTTACTAGGAGAAGCTGGGGGCTACGAACTCTGTGCTAGGAGCAGAGACTGAAGTCTGGAGAGTCAGGGCGACATGTACCTAAACAGTATCTAGTATCTGATGTTTAGAGAACATGTTGATATAAACTAGAAGTCAGGAGGGGAAAGGCTAACAGACTCTAAGACTGGTGCATGCATTATTCTACATGTAGTGCGTGATGAAGAATATTAAATGACCATTAATACAGTATTTCTCTAACATGGAGACGTAAAGGCTAGACAATGACGGTAACTATTGATGCGATTCAGTAGCTTTAGGAATGCAGAGAAGGAGGGCTGGACTGATAACTAGAATCATAACATACTCTTGGCAGACTCAGAGGCAGAGCCAGGCTGAACCGGGCACTGCGAGGCAGGAAGTAAGTGAAGGGTCAGGGATACAGGTGGGGGCCGTGTCGCTCCTCAGCGAGGGCTCAGGAGACAGGAGCTGAATCTGGTATCCAGGCCCTTTTGAGGCCTAGGAACGGGGACTTTATAATGAAATAACGTGCACACTGAGAAACGTGGCAACGTAACTTTAAATAGGCCTGATATTCGTAGTATTCACGAGAACTGGAAACTGGCATACTAGAGATGGACACAGCTATAATTGCGTCTTTAATCGAACATGGGGAATACATATGCATATTAATCATGCACACATAACATATGATGGAGGACGCGTAGGGACACAGAACATGGCAAAATTCACTTTTCCACACTATTGCCACTACGCCCGGTGACGCAGCAGCGGAGCTGCACTGGAGTGCAGCGGGGCTCACCTTGCGGCTCAGGCTGGGCCGGTTAACATCCAAACACAAGTTCGCCTGCAGTAAGGGAGCCCACACAGGTGAGTAGATCTTGCCTCAATTTATTCAGGGAAAACAAAGTGAACAGCTCGGTGCTTCGCCGAAATAAAGTCCTGCCCGACGCGTTTCATGTCAGGGACATTTCTTCAGGGGCTCAGGGCTTGGGCTTGGTTCCATCAATCGGCAGGTTTTGGCAGTACATTTAAATGAGATGTTTCCCGCCCCGGTGGGCGTGGCCACCCGAGTGGCCTGATGGTTAATGTAGTGCCGTTAAATACTTCAGTGAGTTGCCGTGTGGTCCCATTTCACCATATAACTCCCAAGTGGGTTGCTGACACTGTCGCTGCACAGATTGCCATCTTCCTTCCTCGAATGGCATCACCTTGTCCCTATTGCCACTACGCCCGGTGACGCAGCAGCGGAGCTGCACTGGAGTGCAGCGGGGCTCACCTTGCGGCTCAGGCTGGGCCGCTTAACATCCAAACACAAGTTCGCCTGCAGTAAGGGAGCCCACACAGGTGAGTAGATCTTGCCTCAATTTATTCAGGGAAAACAAAGTGAACAGCTCGGTGCTTCGCCGAAATAAAGTCCTGCCCGACGCGTTTCATGTCAGGGACATTTCTTCAGGGGCTCAGGGCTTGGGCTTGGTTCCATCAATCGGCAGGTTTTGGCAGTACATTTAAATGAGATGTTTCCCGCCCCGGTGGGCGTGGCCACCCGAGTGGCCTGATGGTTAATGTAGTGCCGTTTAATACTTCAGTGAGTTGCCGTGTGGTCCCATTTCACCATATAACTCCCAAGTGGGTTGCTGACACTGTCGCTGCACAGATTGCCATCTTCCTTCCTCGAATGGCATCACCTTGTCCCTATTGCCACTACGCCCGGTGACGCAGCAGCGGAGCTGCACTGGAGTGCAGCGGGGCTCACCTTGCGGCTCAGGCTGGGCCGCTTAACATCCAAACACAAGTTCGCCTGCAGTAAGGGAGCCCACACAGGTGAGTAGATCTTGCCTCAATTTATTCAGGGAAAACAAAGTGAACAGCTCGGTGCTTCGCCGAAATAAAGTCCTGCCCGACGCGTTTCATGTCAGGGACATTTCTTCAGGGGCTCAGGGCTTGGGCTTGGTTCCATCAATCGGCAGGTTTTGGCAGTACATTTAAATGAGATGTTTCCCGCCCCGGTGGGCGTGGCCACCCGAGTGGCCTGATGGTTAATGTAGTGCCGTTTAATACTTCAGTGAGTTGCCGTGTGGTCCCATTTCACCATATAACTCCCAAGTGGGTTGCTGACACTGTCGCTGCACAGATTGCCATCTTCCTTCCTCAAATGGCATCACCTTGTCCCTATTGCCACTACGCCCGGTGACGCAGCAGCGGAGCTGCACTGGAGTGCAGCGGGGCTCACCTTGCGGCTCAGGCTGGGCCGCTTAACATCCAAACACAAGTTCGCCTGCAGTAAGGGAGCCCACACAGGTGAGTAGATCTTGCCTCAATTTATTCAGGGAAAACAAAGTGAACAGCTCGGTGCTTCGCCGAAATAAAGTCCTGCCCGACGCGTTTCATGTCAGGGACATTTCTTCAGGGGCTCAGGGCTTGGGCTTGGTTCCATCAATCGGCAGGTTTTGGCAGTACATTTAAATGAGATGTTTCCCGCCCCGGTGGGCGTGGCCACTCGAGTGGCCTGATGGTTAATGTAGTGCCGTTTAATACTTCAGCGAGTTGCCGTGTGGTCCCATTTCACCATATAACTCCCAAGTGGGTTGCTGACACTGTCGCTGCACAGATTGCCATCTTCCTTCCTCGAATGGCATCACCTTGTCCCTATTGCCACTACGCCCGGTGACGCAGCAGCGGAGCTGCACTGGAGTGCAGCGGGGCTCACCTTGCGGCTCAGGCTGGGCCGCTTAACATCCAAACACAAGTTCGCCTGCAGTAAGGGAGCCCACACAGGTGAGTAGATCTTGCCTCAATTTATTCAGGGAAAACAAAGTGAACAGCTCGGTGCTTCGCCGAAATAAAGTCCTGCCCGACGCGTTTCATGTCAGGGACATTTCTTCAGGGGCTCAGGGCTTGGGCTTGGTTCCATCAATCGGCAGGTTTTGGCAGTACATTTAAATGAGATGTTTCCCGCCCCGGTGGGCGTGGCCACCCGAGTGGCCTGATGGTTAATGTAGTGCCGTTTAATACTTCAGTGAGTTGCCGTGTGGTCCCATTTCACCATATAACTCCCAAGTGGGTTGCTGACACTGTCGCTGCACAGATTGCCATCTTCCTTCCTCGAATGGCATCACCTTGTCCCTATTGCCACTACGCCCGGTGGCGCAGCAGCGGAGCTGCACTGGAGTGCAGCGGGGCTCACCTTGCGGCTCAGGCTGGGCCGCTTAACATCCAAACACAAGTTCGCCTGCAGTAAGGGAGCCCACACAGGTGAGTAGATCTTGCCTCAATTTATTCAGGGAAAACAAAGTGAACATCTCGGTGCTTCGCCGAAATAAAGTCCTGCCCGACGCGTTTCATGTCAGGGACATTTCTTCAGGGGCTCAGGGCTTGGGCTTGGTTCCATCAATCGGCAGGTTTTGGCAGTACATTTAAATGAGATGTTTCCCGCCCCGGTGGGCGTGGCCACCCGAGTGGCCTGATGGTTAATGTAGTGCCGTTTAATACTTCAGTGAGTTGCCGTGTGGTCCCATTTCACCATATAACTCCCAAGTGGGTTGCTGACACTGTCGCTGCACAGATTGCCATCTTCCTTCCTCGAATGGCATCACCTTGTCCCTATTGCCACTACGCCCGGTGACGCAGCAGCGGAGCTGCACTGGAGTGCAGCGGGGCTCACCTTGCGGCTCAGGCTGGGCCGCTTAACATCCAAACACAAGTTCGCCTGCAGTAAGGGAGCCCACACAGGTGAGTAGATCTTGCCTCAATTTATTCAGGGAAAACAAAGTGAACAGCTCGGTGCTTCGCCGAAATAAAGTCCTGCCCGACGCGTTTCATGTCAGGGACATTTCTTCAGGGGCTCAGGGCTTGGGCTTGGTTCCATCAATCGGCAGGTTTTGGCAGTACATTTAAATGAGATGTTTCCCGCCCCGGTGGGCGTGGCCACCCGAGTGGCCTGATGGTTAATGTAGTGCCGTTTAATACTTCAGTGAGTTGCCGTGTGGTCCCATTTCACCATATAACTCCCAAGTGGGTTGCTGACACTGTCGCTGCACAGATTGCCATCTTCCTTCCTCGAATGGCATCACCTTGTCCCTATTGCCACTACGCCCGGTGGCGCAGCAGCGGAGCTGCACTGGAGTGCAGCGGGGCTCACCTTGCGGCTCAGGCTGGGCCGCTTAACATCCAAACACAAGTTCGCCTGCAGTAAGGGAGCCCACACAGGTGAGTAGATCTTGCCTCAATTTATTCAGGGAAAACAAAGTGAACAGCTCGGTGCTTCGCCGAAATAAAGTCCTGCCCGACGCGTTTCATGTCAGGGACATTTCTTCAGGGGCTCAGGGCTTGGGCTTGGTTCCATCAATCGGCAGGTTTTGGCAGTACATTTAAATGAGATGTTTCCCGCCCCGGTGGGCGTGGCCACCCGAGTGGCCTGATGGTTAATGTAGTGCCGTTTAATACTTCAGTGAGTTGCCGTGTGGTCCCATTTCACCATATAACTCCCAAGTGGGTTGCTGACACTGTCGCTGCACAGATTGCCATCTTCCTTCCTCGAATGGCATCACCTTGTCCCTATTGCCACTACGCCCGGTGACGCAGCAGCGGAGCTGCACTGGAGTGCAGCGGGGCTCACCTTGCGGCTCAGGCTGGGCCGCTTAACATCCAAACACAAGTTCGCCTGCAGTAAGGGAGCCCACACAGGTGAGTAGATCTTGCCTCAATTTATTCAGGGAAAACAAAGTGAACAGCTCGGTGCTTCGCCGAAATAAAGTCCTGCCCGACGCGTTTCATGTCAGGGACATTTCTTCAGGGGCTCAGGGCTTGGGCTTGGTTCCATCAATCGGCAGGTTTTGGCAGTACATTTAAATGAGATGTTTCCCGCCCCGGTGGGCGTGGCCACCCGAGTGGCCTGATGGTTAATGTAGTGCCGTTTAATACTTCAGTAGATTGCCATCTTCCTTCCTCCGCTGCTGCGTCACCGGGCGTAGTGGCAATAGGGACAAGGTGATGCCATTCGAGGAAGGAAGATGGCAATCTGTGCAGCGACAGTGTCAGCAACCCACTTGGGAGTTATATGGTGAAATGGGACCACACGGCAACTCACTGAAGTATTAAACGGCACTACATTAACCATCAGGCCACTCGGGTGGCCACGCCCACCGGGGCGGGAAACATCTCATTTAAATGTACTGCCAAAACCTGCCGATTGATGGAACCAAGCCCAAGCCCTGAGCCCCTGAAGAAATGTCCCTGACATGAAACGCGTCGGGCAGGACTTTATTTCGGCGAAGCACCGAGCTGTTCACTTTGTTTTCCCTGAATAAATTGAGGCAAGATCTACTCACCTGTGTGGGCTCCCTTACTGCAGGCGAACTTGTGTTTGGATATATATGTATATATGTATATATATATATATATATATATATATATATACATATATATATATATATATATATATATACATATATATATATATATATTACCTACTGGCGGTCGCCAGTAGGTAGTTATAGTTAGGATCTTTTCCATAGGAAATCTGCAACATTCTATTGGGAATAACTTTGGCACCGAATGAGGGATCTGCCTGTAATTTTCCTTAACTTTGCCTCGCTGCGCTCCGCTCCTTCCCTGAAAGTTTCGGTCAAGCGGGGGCCGAGATAAAGGGGGGGGTCCCAAAACGTGTTTTCCCCATGTTAATTTCCATAGGGCGGTTGGACTCACTTTTAGCCCGAACAGCTGAATGGATTTCCACCAAACTTGGCAAAATTGTAGGGACTGGTACCCCGATGTGCCTTTGCTATGTCTCAAGATATATGCTCCAGTGGTTTTTACGAAAATTAACTTTGAAAAAATATATATTGGGCTACATTGGGCTATATATACATGTGGAAAATTAGTTCGATTTTGGTAAACATTATCTGCGCCATCTTGCCTTTTCCCCGGATGCCACACTTTTGCCGTGCGCGCCCGCCATTTTAGGTGCCTCGATCAGAACCTCCCTCTGCACGCCACTGGCCCCCAGCATAGCCCATCGCCCTCGCACAGCCCGCGCGCTAACAACCCCCCCCCCCACTCTCGCATGCCTTGGGCCATAAACCCCTCTCTAGCACAGCTCTGCCTCAAAGCCCCATCCTGTTCCCAGCGCGACCCCTCCCTTCATTCTTTTCATAGCCCCCCGGCCCTTGTGATGCAAAACCCCTTTTCCTGTGCCCGTTTGTCTTCCTCGTTCCCAGGCCGACACCTAGCTCTGCCGATACTGTTTATTGCCCCTCCCCGTACAGTAGAAAGCTACCCTCATCAAAGGACCCCCGAATTGATCAAAAGCCCCCGCCCTATGGGATCCGATCAAACCCCCACATTCCGTGAATCAGCGGAATGTCCAGCTGCGCGATAATCATCACCTGTTGTGACCGGGGTGGGGGACTGCTACTGTAAATGTGTGTGGGAACGGGCCCAAAGGGGAGATTCCGAGAATGTCTTTCCGTACATCAAAGCATTGCCATGAATATGTAATCTGTAATAAAGCCATAAACCAGTGTATAAGAGGCCAGGCCTCAGAAATGTAGTTAGAGCACCTCATGACGATACCTGCTGTCTAACTGAAGTGTTCTCCTCCGGAGAAAATAAACCTTGTTTCCTGCCTTCCCGTCTCCAGCGCCTGCCTCTTCATTGATTAATAATTCGTGGGTTACAGAGGCGATACCGCCGGGCACAAATATCGATTGCCTCCTGACCTTAGTTTTTACAATTGGCGTCCCAAGCGTGGGGCCCATCAGCGACTCGTGGATCCAGTGGGAGAGGTCCTGACGACAGAGTGAACGACTGCAACGATCGGGAGAGCTCTTGCCCAATGGACCCTCGTCTGGCAGCCGATCATCCGAACTTCACTAGTTCCGAACAGACCTCTCTCGAGTGATCTACGGTCCTGACTGGGAACCATTAGGAGTGCTGCGAGGAATACGAGGAAAAGAGGACGATCTGGCGCTGGATTCGGAAGACAAGAAACTGTCCATACGGTCCGGGTAAGGTCGTGTAAACACGACAAACTGCAAAATGATTATTTGATTGTTCAGAAAATACTAGTATTACTCTTTTGTTGACCCATTTGGAGATTCACTGTCTGCACACGGAGAAACAGTAGGCTCTTTCCCTTCTGCAAACAGTGAAGGATAGGTAACGCAGCCGTCGTGCCTATTTTTCTCCCCCACTGAATTAATTATTTATTAACGGTTTTCGGGAGATTCCCTCTCCCACACTGATTAACTGGGTTTTTTGACCCCGAGCTACCGTTCGCAGATTGTTTTCTGGAGATTCCCTGTCTACAAACAGGAAAGAACAGGTTCCCCTTTGCAGATAGTGAAAGGGTAGAGGACGCAGACCTTTGCGGATCTACTTACTCTCCCCACTGACCATTTATTTATTCATTGTTTTGTTATTGGTTCATGAGGTATTTACTGCGTGCAAACAACGTAGAATAGAAATATTCTGTCTAGTCTTTGCACGCAGTGATAAGATAGGCAGTGCTGACTTTTTGTCCCTCGTTGCGAGCCGTCATGTCTGTCTTCTCCCCACTGATTGATAGCTGGTTCAGCCCGGACCGTTTATTAGAGGTGGATCATCTAGCCCCTCTGGAAGGCACCCCTAATAAAGACATGTTCATAAACTATGGATTAGTTACCATAGCCTATAATAAATTGTGGCACAAGTATACCAAAGAAAGTCAAGACAAACAGTGGCCACTGGTAGGATCCTTCGACCTGGATAAAATAGAAACGTTAGAAATAGCCCTTCGTAATAATAAGACAACGCCTATTATGCTCGACAGTCTCGGTATGTGGCGCAAAGAAGCAATGCAATGAAACAAAAGAGACGAGGACAGAGCAGGTAGAGGAATATGTCAACAGGACAACCTCTGGACACCACGACCCGAAAATTATCTCCCGACACTACGCACAGGACGGCCAGACTTAGGACAAAACCAATGTGCTTTTTGTAAATACGTCGGGCACTGGAAAGCCCAATGCCCGACTCTACTGAGCGTGAGTAGGGACAGAGGGCCGACAGGAATGACAGGCCGGCAGAAAGGGAAAAGGCGCGAGACAAAGATGAATCGGACTGACTTGGACAAGCCAGATAGAACCACCACGTTTGATTACGCCCGATGGCATAGATTTCGCCAGACTGATTTCAGTGACATGCTCGAGTTTTCATAGATCGGACAATGATAAGACGGGAACCCAGTCTAGCTCTAAATTAACAGACAGAAAGAGATAATTATGGCCAATAACTGTTTTATATTTGTCTGTGGATCTTGTGTGTCATACTTTTACTGTCTCCCCGTCTGAGTTTGTGTGTACGTAATGTATGAATCTGCGTCATCCCTCTACATGTGCTTCCGTGTTACGTAAACTCTGTCAACAGAAATTTTAGCAGGAAACAACCTGAAAAGAAAGGTATAGGGAAACGAAATCAATAAGCCACTGATGAACACGAACTTTTATTTTAGCATAACAAGCAAGAAACAATAACAATACAAGAACGGTAAACTGTAGGAAATAAAAGTCAGCAGAACACCCCCCCATTCTGGAACCTTCCAAAGTAGGGCAGGGTTACGGCTACGCCCAACCGGCGGCAACCCATATAAGGCGGGCCCTGCTGCCAACTCTCGGTCAGGAAATCTTAACATATGGGGGAGCCGGAGGAGAGGCAGGGGCCAGCGGAGTCCGGCCGCAGCGGCCCTGGATAGTTGCAGGCAGTCCCGCCACATGTCCTCCCGGTCCGGCCACCAATGGCCAGGGACCGGGGCCAACTGAGTCCGGCTGCAGCCGATAACCTAAGGAGGCCCGGCCCAGAGAAGGACGGGACGCGTCTTTCTTTTCCCTTCCGTGATGGCCGCAGCAACACGCCAGGCGCCACTTCTGTCATGAACAATGGCTGCGACAACTCTGGGCGGCGGGATGTCCTGTACATACCTCCACGAAAATTAGTCCTGGTCGGGCTGGGAGGGAGAGGCGACGCGGACGAGCCCCTCCCACCTCCACAGGTAGGAGGCTTTCCAGCCCCGGCCCAACGCCGAACTCCTCCAGCCAGGCGGTGACGCCAATACTTGTGCAGCACCGAATGTGCGCCGCAGGTGGCCATGCTTCCACAGCACTGAGCATGGGACTTGTGGAGCACAGGATGTGGAGAGACTTTCGTGCAGGCCCATGAAAAAGAGCAGCATGGGATGCACCGGGAGTGGGAGATGGCGCGAACGAGTCTCCCTCGCCCTCCGGGTGAGGGCGCCACTGCCGCACCCTAGCTGAATGTCCTGCTCCTACGACACAGAGTTCCTTTTTCCTTTCACTCCAAAGGGTCTCTTCCACTCTTGCAGGCTCGATGAAGGGCGGCCCCTGCAGGGCCTCAAAATGGCGTCTGAGCCCCTGGAAAGCGGGTCTAGGCCGCTAGAGTGACTTTGAACAGCAATGTAACTCGGACGCTTGTCCGCTGGGGCACGAGCCCCCACCTCCGACAGCATCTCCACAGCCTCGAAAATTCTACAAAAGTCCCCGGAGAAGCCCATGGCCCCTGCAGGCTTCCGGTAAAGGACAACCGCCTTGATCACTAAACGAAATAAGCATGGCATAGCCACTCCTTCTGTTAGCATGAATTCTTGAACTGCCGAAAAGGACTCTGGTCCAACTGCCAGTGGTAGGAAACATTTCCCCCTGATGCTACTTCCGGACTGAACCGGCCCCGCCCAAAATGGCGCTGGTATCAATAGGAACTTACGAACACCTCGTGGTGTTCCTTCGCACTAATACAAACTTGATGTTCCAAGACATATATATAATCCTTTTGTACACTTGACAAGAAAGAAGGGGAGCTCACTCGACGAACACGTGTAAAAGGGTCCTGTTAAAAATGTTGATTACAAAATATACGATGTATTATATTTTTATTTATAGCTGATGTATAACTTCGCTTATGACGCACGCACACAGTATGCATATAGGAAATCTGATTACAGCTAGTCTGACTATGCTTCTAAATTATGAAATAAATGCCCCTGATCCCCCCCCCAACCAATTGATGGACGTTTTAGTTACCTACGAATGAATGAATAAACCTTTCTAAATGTTTCTATTGCTGCAAAACGACACTCCCACTGTACGACGTACTGAAATGATCTTGCAAAAATAAAGGTTTTCGAAACTGTGAACGGGTATTGCATGCGTTACTTAAAATGTGGGATCGGCGGGAGAGTTTTTGTGCACCCTACTTTGCTCTCTCTTTAAGGTTATTAGAAGATGGTTGCCCAGCCCCGAATGAAGGATCGGATCTAAGACACGATACTCTGCCTTCAGGCACGCGACTGACTCATGAACTCGCGCATGGAGGAAGACCTCGACTTCAGAGGATGGGTAAAACGAAACGGTATAAATAATGGAATGTAAAAGATGGGTAAAATGGAACGATGTAAATGTTATAAAATACAACGCTCAAAGGTACTAGGGAACAGAGTTGATCGAAGAACTAATAAACCTTAGAACATCACAGCGTTGAAAGAGATATAAGGACCCCGATAGCTAGATACACCCACCAACTAGATACCTCGCACTAGGCACCTTTGGTTTTCTTTTTAACGTTTTCCTACACCCGACCTATAAGAGCACACTGCCCCCCCCCGACTCCAGGAACCATACCCCAGGGATTCTACCCCGAGGAGGAAAGACGAGTATGAGGTAAGTAAAGGACTCTTGAATCCATGTAATTTGATATGCGCGAATGTTGTCCCCCTCCCTTCCCCACTTTCCCCCCCCCCCTCTACAGGATCCATCGGAAGATCACGACCGAGGTATGACAAAGATCTGAAGCCCTGCCACGTCTGATACGCGAAGCGAACTAACGCCGCAAGGTGACGCCTAAGCACACCCACAAACTACTCATGTAGCAAACGAGCCAATAAATCGTACGATCCGGTGGAAAATGGTCACCCTTGATCCATGCTGCGCGAATGAACACATGTCACGTATGTCTGAAATTATGAGAGAATGTGTGTGTGTGACTGAAGCGTTGACTCAGCTGGTCAAAGGACCGAGGATGCAAGGAGTGCGACACCGTGGTGCCCCCCCCCTTTTTTTCCTTTTTCTCAAAGCATGACCCCTCTACCCTGCCTAATGTTTACCCGTCCTGAACCGCATGCATTCAAAATACTAACACCGACCCGCAATGTTTTTGTGTCGAGTAATGCGCTGAATAACTTATCTTGATACACGGCCGCTCCCTATGTTGCACGTGTACTACCTAACCTATTGTTGCACATCTCTCTCTCTCTCTCTCTCTCTCTCTCTCTCTCCTCCACACTCTCACTCTCCCGAAGGACTAGCACCGAAATTGGCAAACCGCCACCCCTAGCGTACCACCCAATTGGCTCCAAATACCGCCGGTATTTGCACAAAAATTGTCTTTAATAAAATCACCCTGACGCCGTGTCACTACCTCTCCTTTCTGCTAAAATTGATGAAACCGAGATTTGGCCATAAGGGAAAGGACAGGTAAGACGACTGAGGTTCCCTAAATCCGACCCGAAATAAGGGAACTACATGTCAGCGGCTCCTATGTTATAAAAAGATGCCTCAGATAAACGCGACCTTCCCCGTCCCGAATTGTTGCAATACCCAAACAGTAAAGGTGATTGAAACATCCTCATGTTCCAGGAACACCCCTGTCCCGTATCAGTTGCTCTAGACGAGAGTTGTAAACCTATCCCTCACCCCCGGTTGTAAGAGATGGGTCGATTTACGCCCTTACCACCGTTTTCTATGTCTCTAGCTGTCTCTCATAAGACCCCTGTCTTTTCTAATTAAGTGGTCAGGCCGTAAGAGGCTATGTAGGAACCAGAATGATGTTTTACAAGGTTAAAGACTAGACCAAAGTGAAGAAATCATTGCAATGAACCCTGTTGAAAGCAAAAATGTTTAATTGAAAGGCAGGATGCATTGATAGAAAAGAAATGTTTAGCCTATGTTCGTCCCTCAGCAAAATACCTATTTAGTACCAAGTTGATGGCTCACAGTACCCTTTGTAAATATGAAACCCTAGAGAACGATATAGCTTTATAAGGCTCGTATCACGAAGGTGGGTCTCCATCAGAAGAACTGTTGTAACTGTAATTCAATAAGAGGTGCCAAATCCCGCACCACGACCAACAAACACCAGAGAAATAGTTGTGAAGGAAAGTCATAGTAAATCCAGCAGGCCTATCATCAATCATTTATCTGTTAGTTGTGAACCCTAATATAACGGACATTTTCATTTTTGCCTGGAGCTGGGAGAGAAATAGACTTATGTGATTACCTTCCTCTGCCAATTCTCTAAAGACTGTCTTTTCAAACTCATTTAAGGGTACGGCTGTCGGAGGAAAGAAGGACCGGATGTGGGAGCACGTGGCCTGACTACAGACTATGGAACATCTACGACATTGGCCAAGGCGAGACCACAACAGTAAGGAGCTGCAGGACAAGGCACTGTTTTCGACAAAATGAGAAGAAAGGGCTGACCTGATGCCCCTGCTCGATGTCCAGTGTTTGCCGACAAGTCCCCGCTCTCTGAACTCGGTCATGAGCCCGCCTATCTGAAATTTTCCGTCCCCCTAGTCTGTTCCCGATCTGGCCCTGCTCCATCCCCCCTTTTTTTCCGACCTACCCTAAAGGACTGCTCACACGCACCCTTCTTCCATCTGAACTTTTTGACAATCACCTCAAAGAACACAGGGCGAAAAAGGACCTTTCCGACCAGGAATGCGAGGGAAAGGTCGTGCCCTGCAACGCGGGACCTAGAATAGAGCTGGACTCGTAGCTCCACCGCCGGCGCTCCACAGCGCCAACAAAAGACGACAAAGAATACTGAGAACTCAT
This sequence comes from Lissotriton helveticus, assembly GCF_964261635.1. Taxonomy (NCBI): domain Eukaryota; kingdom Metazoa; phylum Chordata; class Amphibia; order Caudata; family Salamandridae; genus Lissotriton; species Lissotriton helveticus. The sequence goes on along the minus strand of NC_136068.1, from coordinate 1,362,060,899 downwards.
TAACTTCGAACATGTGACACCCTCAATCATCGTTTCTGCTACGCCTCATTTCTCTCCCAGCTACCATTGTATTGATTATGCTCCAAGCCAAATCTGATACATGTAATAACCTATCTGTTCACATTATGAAATGTACCCACTGCTCTCGCTACAGAATCGTTTTTGTATTACATTGCTATGACTTTCCTGCGAACATGTTTTTCAATAGGCCCGCCTACCAAGATGAAAAATTTTAAATGTACTGTTTATAGCTCCTTCACCTGGGTTCCTACTTTCTACTTATGACTGCCACAATAGACATGGTTAGGAAATAGACCAACAAGATGTCTTGGATATGTTAAAGGGAGGACTGTGGAAAATTAGTTCGATTTTGGTAAACATTATCTGCGCCATCTTGCCTTTTCCCCGGATGCCACACTTTTGCCGTGCGTGCCCGCCATTTTAGGTGCCTCGATCAGAACCTCCCTCTGCACGCCACTGGCCCCCAGCATAGCCCATCGCCCTTGCACAGCCCGCGCGCTAACAACCCCCCCCCCACTCTCGCATGCCTTGGGCCATAAACCCCTCTCTAGCACAGCTCTGCCTCAAAGCCCCATCCTGTTCCCAGCGCGACCCCTCCCTTCATTCTTTTCATAGCCCCCCGGCCCTTGTGATGCAAAACCCCTTTTCCTGTGCCCGTTTGTCTTCCTCGTTCCCAGGCCGACACCTAGCTCTGCCGATACTGTTTATTGCCCCTCCCCGTACAGTAGAAAGCTACCCTCATCAAAGGACCCCCGAATTGATCAAAAGCCCCCGCCCTATGGGATCCGATCAAACCCCCACATTCCGTGAATTAGCGGAATGTCCAGCTGCGCGATAATCATCACCTGTTGTGACCGGGGTGGGGGACTGCTACTGTAAATGTGTGTGGGAACGGGCCCAAAGGGGAGATTCCGAGAATGTCTTTCCGTACATCAAAGCATTGCCATGAATATGCAATCTGTAATAAAGCCATAAACCAGTGTATAAGAGGCCAGGCCTCAGAAATGTAGTTAGAGCACCTCATGACGATACCTGCTGTCTAACTGAAGTGTTCTCCTCCGGAGAAAATAAACCTTGTTTCCTGCCTTCCCGTCTCCAGCGCCTGCCTCTTCATTGATTAATAATTCGTGGGTTACAGAGGCGATACCGCCGGGCACAAATATCGATTGCCTCCTGACCTTAGTTTTTACATACACACCACTACACATACTTCTACAGAAACGGAAACATATTTACTCTCTTAAACAATCAATTATAAAAACACATACTCACTAACCCACCCATACACACAATCATCCACCCATACAGTCTTGCACACATGCTGTCTTCAAAATACATACAAATAGTGAGTCACTCATTCATGCATCTGTGCTCTAAGTAATATCCCCCACCGAACCATACAGACACTGATACTGATACTCAAAAAAACAACTAATAACCCATATACACACTCATGTAGCTACTCACCAACCCATGCAGCCACTTATACACAAAGTGAGACACAGATACAGATATTTAAATATTTAAACATTACTCGCTAATAGATGTATTCACTACGATACATTTAATACGTCAGTTAACCAATCAATTTTACACAAAAAAAACATCCATTTAGACATTTATTTACCCATTTATTCTTCCATCAACCTTTAGATATACATATATAAAAAATATTTATTTTTCAGAAAGATACACATTCACTGGATGATGTCATCAGTGATGTCATTTGAGATGTCATCAGTGATGTCATGAGTGATGTCACTGACCATGTCATGAGTGATGTAATATGTGACGTCATCAGCAGTGCATTGCACGCGCAAGTTATAGTGAGTCCAACTAACTATAACGTGGGAATTTCAATGGTTTTATGCGAGTAAAATTTCCACCTAACTATAACTGGTGTGAAACCTATGGTTTTATCAGTGAATATATATATTGACTGCATCTACCACAATGCAATGCTGGAATACGCCCACTGGGGCGGGACTTCTACTCTATTAAAATGGTTTCCCAACACAGCGCTGCCTTCGTGTCTCTACTTGCACCAGTGATCAAGGGCTCACCGCCCGAAACGCGTTTGGTGAATGAGGGGAATGAGCAAGTGCAGCGACTTTGTCACCGCCAGGGATGTGTGTGCGGTAACTCCTCTCTGAGTGACATCTCCATCGGGGGCAACCTTTGTTTTTTGATGTTATGCGGCCGGCCCGGTCGCGGAGATGTCCCGCCGCTAACCATAGCGGCTCCTGGTGTTTCACAGCAGCACCGTGTGGAAGAGAGGAGGCCTCATCTCTGGGAGATATTGGTGCCAAACGAACTGTATCCAGCCCGTTTTCAAACTTGTAACGGGGGCAGCGGCGCCCACTTAGATGTACTTTGGATAACCTGGGGTCCTTGCCTAGCATATTGACTGCATCTACCACAATGCAATGCTGGAATACGCCCACTGAGGCGGGACTTCTACTCTATTAAAATGGTTTCCCAACACAGCGCTGTCTTCGTGTCTCTACTTGCACCAGTGATCAAGGGCTCACCGCCCGAAACGCGTTTGGTGAATGAGGGGAATGAGCAAGTGCAGCGACTTTGTCACCGCCAGGGATGTGTGTGCGGTAACTCCTCTCTGAGTGACATCTCCATCGGGGGCAACCTTTGTTTTTTGATATATATATATATATATATATATATATATATATATATATATATATATATTAGAAAGGGTTCTCCCCACACAGTAAAGATCAGGAACCACAAACGACTCGCACCCCAGGGTCCGTGTTTGAAAAAAAAGTTTATTGGCGACGCGTTTCGACCAGGCGGTCTTCTTCGTTAGCCAGCCACATAAACACACAATCACCATTTTTAAAGTGCACAAGGGTAGTAGTGGAAACTGACATAGGACCACAATACCCATTTGGGACTACAATTCTTGAAAAACTACAAATGTAGTGAAATTAATGGTAAGTGACATATATGAATTTTAAATAAATAAACAATATAATAGTGGCTTACATATCTACATATGTTATTTTATTTAATTCAAATATAAATTGAATTAAATTAAATTAATCTACATTACGGCCAAGTGGCCTAATTCAGGCACTAGATCAGTGTTCACATAATTGCACCATATTGAGTCCATATTAGCATTAAATCCAAAGCAATGTGGTTTAAGCGGCCAAGTGGTCTTATAAGGGGCACATTCTTGTGTACGGCCATGTGGCCATTAAATCCATTTAAAAGTTAAACCAATTGCAGAAAGGAATGTATCAGAAATAGTATGTCCTCTTGGGTTCGCAGGAATTCTGTCAATGCCAAAGAAGGAAAAGTGATTAACATCGCTGTTATGGAAGCGTAACCAGTGACGTGCAGTGGCATAGCTCATGTCAACATTCTTGATTGCCCTCATGTGCTCTAGTATACGTTTCTTTATTGGGAAGATGGTACTTCCAACATAGAATTTTGCACACGGGCAGACAATCACGTAAACACAGTGGTCAGTATTACAATTCATGAATTTCCCAATCAACTCGCTCCTGCCTGTGGGAAGGGGATAGGATTTTACATTTTTGCTGGTGGCACAGGCCTTACACTTGCCACATTTATAAAAGCCCTTCTGCTCCTTCAGCCAATTCTTTTTCTTCACAGGGGCCTCGAAGTAGCTTCTCACTAGCATATCTTTTAGAGAGCGTGCCTTCCTGTATGTGAGTTGTGGTTGCTTGTTGATCACTTTCCCTATAACTGGATCATTTGTTACAATGTGCCAGTGTTTCTTCAGTATTTCCCGTACTCTACCTGCTTCTACACTGTACGTCGTTATCATCCTGACATTACTGGATCCCAGGTTGTCATGGTCTCTTACTGTTTTCTTATTTGTTAAGAGTGTTTCCCTCTTCCTCGCTTTCGCTTTTTCTTTAGCTACCAGCAGTACCTGGTCTGAATATCCCCTGGCCTTAAACCTCTGGGTCATGGTGGTCTGCTCTTCCTTAAAAGCGGCATCTGAGCTGCAGTTGCGCTTAGCCCTCAGGAATTCTCTATATGGGATGCTGTCCTTGAGGTTGTTAGGATGGTGACTTCTAGCATGTAAAATGCTGTTGCCTGAGGTGGGTTTCCTATATAGGCTGGTCTGGATTGCTCCCTCCACAACTCTCACTGTGACATCTAGGAAATCCATCTCGATTTGGTCTATTTTGTTGGTGAATTTTAAATTCACATCATTCCTATTGATTTTAAGAAGGAATTTATTCAACTCATGCCATCCCAGATCAGGAAGATGTCGTCAATATATCTGGTGTAGAAGGCAATGTGACGAGTGACATCGATATTACCCTCTGACCACAGGACTTGTTCTTCCCACCAACCCATCAGCATACAGGCAAAACTGGGAGCAAAGCAACTTCCCATCGCAGTGCCCACCTCTTGTTTAAACCAATTGTTCTCAAACAGAAAGAAATTATTCATCAGACAGAATTCCAACATTTCAAGCAGCCTTTCAGTTTGCTGTAAAAAGAAAATAGACCTGTCCCTCAAAAAGTGTCTGCATGCTTTCAAACCATCAGCGTGTCTGATACACGTGTATAGTGAGACCACGTCTTTTGTAACCAACCAGAAACTGTCCTCCCATCTGATACCCTCTATCTTGGTGATAAAGTCCGTACTGTCCCTGCAGTACGAGGGGAGGTTAAGTACATATGGGAAAAGGAAGGTGTCCAGAAAAATAGATGTGCTTTCCAGAAGACTGCCATTAGCAGATACAATGGGCCTACCAGGTGGGTTGGTCTCGTCTTTGTGGACCTTGGGCAACATGTAAAAACAAGGGGCGACTGGCTGCTTCACACATAGAAATCTCAGTTCTGACTCAGTTCTGACTCAGCTAGCAGGTTCTTACCTCTCCAGTCTTTAAGTTTGTCATGATAAAGTGTGATGCTTGCTACGTATTCCTCCCTGTTCGATCTCCTGTAATTGCCTGATAACTCTAATTGTCTTTTTGCCTCCTGTCTGTACAGATTCACATCCCACAAGACAACATTCCCACCTTTGTCTGAAGGTTTAATAATGCAACATTGGTCAGCATTAAGTGTGCCAAGTGCTTTCCTCTGGTATGCCGAGAGGTTATGTGCGTGTTTCTTCTTATTTTTCTCCCATAGAGAGAGAAGGTCTCTGGTAACAACATCATGAAATGTCTCTAGGTTGTCATGTGGTGTGATGGGAATAAAAGTTGATTTAGCTCTGTGATTTGTCACACTACGTCCTCCTAACGTTAATCCCATTCTGTCAAGTTTCTCCGAGTCATTCAGACCACTCGCATCTTCTCCACACAATTCAAACGCACTTGCTAGACTGTCAACATCCTGTATTTGTAATACATTAGACACCTGTGTGCTCCAATCTGTATCATTGCTCCTTTGCTCAAGCGCACGTTTTTTCTTTAGTAAAAACATTTTCATTAGCTTTAGTTTGCGGACAAAAAGAAATACATCGATTCTAGTTTAGCTATAATCGAAATTGGCCATTGGGCAGAAACTCAAGCCCAATATATATATATGCAATGACTTCCGATTCCTTCGCGCTGCCGTCTCACATTCAGCCACGAACAGGAACCAGGCACGGACCACAGTTTTCGGATGGTAAATTACTTTATTGCTGCCGCCATAACGTTTCGGCTCGCTTGAGCCTTGATCACAGGCGCTACATTGGAGGTGATATGGTGCCGGTACAAGGAAGTTAACTCATGCTGCAACCCATTGTGGTAATATTTTAAGACTATAACAACTGCGGATGGCACTTGACCCACTAGGGAAGCAATTAGCACTACAAGTACCAAGATGCCTGTTGGCCATGCCCACTGAGGCGGGACTTGAATCGTCAGTGTTAAAAAAAGCGCCATCACGCAGAAGCAAAATCCTTAGTCCCTGATGAAATGCAGAGAGGCATGAAATGCGTCGGACCTCAAAAAGGATAATTGGCAGGCGTTTTGTCATCACTCGTACACGGCAACCTCCAATAAAGAATTGAAGCATATCTACCTGCTGTGGGCCCTTCCTTAGCGGGCAGCTTTCTGATTTATATTTTGCGGCCATGCCTGGGTCGCGGAACGACACCACTGTTTGAATACGGACCAGCAGTCACGCATAACAACGAGATCGCGTTTGGAGCAGGCGCTACATTGGAGGTGATATAGTGCCGGTACGAGGAAGTGAACTCATGCTGCAACCCACTGTGGTAATATTTTAAGACTATAACAACTGCGGATGGCACTTGACCCACTAGGGAAGCAATTAGCACTACAAGTACCAAGATGCCTGTTGGCCACGCCCACTGAGGCGGGACTTGAATCGTCAGTGTTAAAAACAGCGCCATCACGCAGAAGCAAAATCCTTAGTCCCTGATGAAATGCAGAGAGGCATGAAATGCGTCGGACCTCAAAAAGGATAATTGGCAGGCATTTTGTCATCACTCGTACACGGCAACCTCCAATAAAGAATTGAAGCATATCTACCTGCTGTGGGCCCTTCCTTAGCGGGCAGCTTTCTGATTTATATTTTGCGGCCATGCCTGGGTCGTGGAACGGCACCACTGTTTGAATACGGACCAGCAGTCACGCATAACAGCGAGATCGCGTTTGGAGCAGGCGCTATATTGGAGGTGATATGGTGCCGGTACGAGGAAGTGAACTCATGCTGCAACCCACTGTGGTAATATTTTAAGACTATAACAACTGCGGATGGCACTTGACCCACTAGGGAAGCAATTAGCACTACAAGTACCAAGATGCCTGTTGGCCACACCCACTGAGGCGGTACTTGAATCGTCAGTGTTAAAAACAGCGCCATCACGCAGAAGCAAAATCCTTAGTCCCTGATGAAATGCAGGGAGGCATGAAACGCGTCGGACCTGAAAGGATAATTGGCAGGAATTTTGTCATCACTCGTACACGGCAACCTCCAATAAAAAATTGAAGCATATCTACCTGCTGTGGGCCCTTCCTTAGCGGGCAGCTTTCTGATGTATATTTTGCGGCCATGCCTGGGTCGCAGAACGACCCCACTGTTTGAATACGGACCAGCAGTCACGCATAACAGCGAGATCGCGTTTGGAGCAGGCGCTACTTTGGAGGTGATATGGTGCTGGTACGAGGAAGTGAACTCATGCTGCAACCCACTGAGGAAATATTTTGAGACTATAACAACTGCGGATGGCACTTGACCCACTAGGGAAGCAATTAGCACTACAAGTACCAACATGCCTGTTGGCCACGCCCACTGAGGCGGGACTTGAATCGTGAGTGTTAAAAACAGTGCCATCAAGCAGAAGCAAAATCCTTAGTCCCTGATGAAATGCAGAGAGGCATGAAATGCGTCAGACCTGAAAGGATAATTGGCAGGCATTTTGTCATCCCTCGTACACGGCAACCTCCAATAAAGAATTGAAGCATATCTACCTGCTGTGGGCCCTTCCTTAGCGGGCAGCTTTCTGATGTATATTTTGCGGCCATGCCTGGGTCGCGGAACGGCCCCACTGTTTGAATACGGACCAGCGGTCATGCATAACAGCGAGATTGCGTTTGGAGCAGGCGCTACATTGGAGGTGATATGGTGCAGGTACGAGGAAGTGAATTCATGCTGCAACCCACTGTGGTAATATTTTAGGACTATAACAACTGCGGATGGCACTTGACCCACTAGGGAAGCAATTAGCACTACAAGTACCAAGATGCCTGTTGGCCACGCCCACTGAGGCGGGACTTGAATCGTCAGTGTTAAAAACAGCGCCATCACGCAGAAGCAAAATCCTTAGTCCCTGATGAAATGCAGAGAGGCATGAAACGCGTCGGACCTGAAAGGATAATTGGCAGGCATTTTGTCATCACTTGTACACGGCAACCTCCAATAAAGAAATGAAGCATATCTACCTGCTGTGGGCCCTTTCTTAGCGGGCAGTTTTCTGATGTGTATATATATATATATATATATATATATATATTTTTATATTCTCCAAAACGCCAGTTCTCAAATATCTATATATATATATCTATATCTATATCTATATCTATATCTATATCTATATATATATATATATATGTAGGCTCGCGTGTCAAAGAACACATGTCTCACTCGCGGGGCTTCTTTAACAGGGCTTTATTCCGTCCACAAAAAAGCTAGGATAGCTTGACAAGCGGGGAGAGTACATTTCAAAATCTGTATCGTCCAATAACCCTGACGCGTTTCGAAGGCGGCTGCCTTCTTCCTCAGAGGGTGACAAAGTAATTAACAGGTGGGCAGCAGGACAGGCCTCTTATATAACGATGGCACGCCCCTGGATGGGCTGTGCTAATGCAGCAGTGCCTCATGGTCCTAGTAGTCCTGCCAATAATTTTTGTCGCATATTGCGTCAATCTCCCCCTTTGTCAACTGTGGAGGCAAAGTCTCGTGCGGAAGCCCCTCGACTGCCAGGCGGCGTCTCGTTTGAAGAGCTGGAAATCGGTGTATACCGTGAAACCAACGAGCTGTATGTTCGTCCTTTCAGGGCTCCTCCCTCGACGATGCCTGGCGGTGCTTGGCGTGATGCAGTTACCCTGCGGCGCTCCTTTCCCCACCAAGGCGCTAGCCCTCTTCAAGGCGGGTGCGGCTGGGAAGGTGATGGGACCGTCCATAAATGTAGGCTCGCGTGTCAAAGAACACATGTCTCACTCGCGGGGCTTCTTTAACAGGGCTTTATTCCTTCCACAAAAAAGCTAGGATAGCTTGACAAGCGGGGAGAGTACATTTCAAAATCTGTATCGTCCAATAACCCTGACGCGTTTCAAAGGCGGCTGCCTTCTTCCTCAGAGGGTGACCAAGTAATTAACAGGTGGGCAGCAGGACAGGCCTCTTATATAACGATGGCACGCCCCTGGATGGGCTGTGCTAATGCAGCAGTGCCTCATGGTCCTAGTAGTCCTGCCAATAATTTTTGTCGCATATTGCGTCAATCTCCCCCTTTGTCAACTGTGGAGGCAAAGTCTCGTGCGGAAGCCCCTCGCTTGCCAGGCGGCGTCTCGTTTGAAGAGCTGGAAATCGGTGTATACCGTGAAACCAAAGAGCTGTATGTTCGTCCTTTCAGGGCTCCTCCCTCGACGATGCCTGGCGGTGCTTGGCGTGATGCAGTTACCCTGCGGCGCTCCTTTCCCCACCAAGGCGCTAGCACTCTTCAAGGCGGGTGCGGCTGGGAAGGTGATGGGACCGTCCATAAATGTAGGCTCGCGTGTCAATGAACACATGTCTCACTCGCGGGGCTTCTTTAACAGGGCTTTATTCCTTCCACAAAAAAGCTAGGATAGCTTGACAAGCGGGGAGAGTACATTTCAAAATCTGTATCGTCCAATAACCCTGACGCGTTTCTAAGGCGGCAGCATATCTACCTGCTGTGGGCCCTTTCTTAGCGGGCAGTTTTCTGATGTGTATATATATATATATATATATATATATATATATATATATTCTCCAAAACGCCAGTTCTCAAATATCTATATATATATATCTATATCTATATCTATATCTATATCTATATCTATATATCTATATCTATATATATATATATATATATATATATATATATATATATATATATATATATATATATATATGCAGTAGAGAATCGTCAAGCATCCATCAGAAAGACGACAGCGGACCCAAACTTGAAGGTGCTATATTTTTATTGTGCTGAACCCCGCACCTCCGACATGACGCATTTCGAGCCCCAACTGAGGTAACGGGTTTTTAGGAACCCGTTTGGTGCCAGGGGATAACACCCGAAGACCTCTGAGTTCTCCCTGTTCCGGACCACAGAAACACGGAGTCTTCTAGTCGCAGTCAGAGATCAAGTTTTATTGGCAGCTACCAAGTAACAGGTGTCCTAGAAGCACGACAAACACGGGTCATGTGTTCTCAGGAGACTGTTCGTTTTTACAGAACCAGCCTTCTCCTTATATACAAAAATAATAGCTGCAAGCAAGAATTCTTAAGTTTATGATATGGCTATACACATATTTCTACAATAATACAAAAGAGCGAAGTCATGTAGGCAAGCCCGTATTTTAGACGTCCAATTCGTGATAGATTACTCAGCCAAGCCCGGAACTCCCATCAGATATCGGTGAAGCCCCAATAAAAGAAGGCACCTCCTAGTCATAAAACTGGCCATAAACAGGGAGCATGGACAGGTGTGTATGTGTGTAGATAACATGATCTGTGCGCGGTGAATGGTTTATGGTATGTTGTACATTGATGCTATCGGGTTTGGCCACTGGGCGAGGAGCTGCCTAAACAGGTTTGGCTGGAGGCAAGGGAGTCAGTTGGGACATGTCAGGGGGAAGTCAGGGAAGGTGGACGTGTCCTTTTAGATCAAGCTCGACCTTTAATTGACTTATCATGAGGGCAAGACACAAGATGGGTACCGTTTACAAAATGGAGTCTGGGGGTTGGGACGGAAACTACGATTCAGGGGTGTTAGCATGCCTCGATCATGACGCAAATGCATAGGAATGATGTCCGATTCATTATCGGTTCGTTGACACCAAATTCGTCATGGTACGTCGAGGTTTCGGGACACGGATATCGGGCCTCGATACCGGGACAACAGTAGGGTCCAGAATTTCAGAACCACAGACTCTCCTTTTGCCCTCATATAAGGCAATGATTCATGTTAATCCGAGTCTAAATCTGTATGAAGGAACTCGTGGAGATGCTGCTGTAGCATTATTCTGTTGCTCAGTTCGTCCCTTGACACAGGCTTCCGTACACATGAGGTAGCACAGAGGCCACATAGTGCAGGAGCGCACTGTACACATAGGCAGAACATAAACAGAAGTGCTAAGATCATCCCAATGAAGATCAGTGTTTTCCATCCCCAGGTAGCGATCAGTTCCCAGAACCACCCTAGTAAGGACCAGTCCCCTTTTTCTACGTGAAGGGAACCAGATATCTCGTGCAACTTAGAGATGGCCTGGTACACCGTCGGTGCATTATCAGGGATGAAAATGCAACAACTGGATTGGATCACTCTACACACACCACCACGATCGGCGAGTATGATATCTAGGGCAACTCGGTTCTGAAGGGTCATAAGTCGATCCGACTGAAGTTCGGTCGTCAAATTTCCAAGGGCTCCGGCCGTTGTACTCACGGCCGATTCAACTATCCTCGATAACTGGCGAATATTCCTGCTGTTTACCATAGGCCCCCAAAATGGCAGAAAACCCTTTGCAAAGTCAGCGAATTCCTGACCCGCGGTGTCGTCTTTACTCACGACACCTCTAGCTGTCCTTGTCCGATGGTAATCTGCTCTGGCCGTGTAGGTGGGAGGCAGCAGAAATGCGATAAAGCATGTACCTGAGAAGTCAGGGGGCAACCAGGTGTAAGCTTGGTCATGGCAGACGAATTACGTGCCTTTGGCTGCTAATAATATAGGGGAAGTTCGGGAAGCGAACACATATGTTTCCGCGCATATACTCTTTCCTAATTGAGCTTTGGGATCCCTGCCGATACCTTGTAAGCATAAGTGACCTCGGTTGGGTACTATCCAAACTGGGCGGGATTTCTTTGCTGTCTGGCTCTTACTCAGGTAAACCCCGTATTTAGTTACGTTCCAACGAGTGTATGGAGTGAGTTCATCTTTGGGAATCGTTATATATGTGTCGAACTCTCTACTCATATTTCTTATCCCTGCTACTAGTGCCTTGTTACAGGAATCGCTTTCAACGGAACGGGTTGGGTATGGTTCTAGGGCGAACAGGAACATGGTCTGAAAAGCCCACAGAGAACCATAATAGCTGAATGGCAGGATCAAGTATGGGATACCCTTATCAGTCGTGTGTGGCATGAGTCCACATATCCAACAGTTCGATGTGTTCATTATGGACTGGTGTTGGTGTAGAAGTTGAATGAATGAGTTATTTACAAATTCGAGTCTTCTTGCAGACTCGTGCTCAGGTAGAGGGTGAAAGTAGTGTGGAGACATAGTAGGAGGAGGCGGTGGCCGGGTGTCATTTGAAAAAGTAACTTGGAATACGAATAGGGTATAACCAGTCAAAAACATTGTTATGCTACACAACATTAAAATACATGTTATCAAAAACCTTCTTTTGGCCGGTACAGTGCATAATTGTCTTTCAAAGTTTGTGAGTCTGGTAGGTCTCTTTACCCTAGGAAACTCCATCCTCTAGTTGCAGCCCGCGGTGGTAGGTTGGTTCTGCCAGGGAGTGCGCTCTGTTCAGTCCGGGGTAACTCCCTTGGACCAACCAGAACCGTTGACCTAAACGTCCCCAGTTGCACTCCCCAGCCTTCAACCGCGACCCTAGCAGCAGAACCGGATGGCGGTTCGAAAATCAAAAATGAGCAAGTTTCCTGAGAGTGAGAGAGCTGAAAAATCAAAAAAATAGTTCTTGGGGGAAGGGAAATCACATTAGTTCGTTTTTATTTAGTCTCTTCGTTTAGACCTTAAATTGTACCGTCGTTTTCCTGGCACGGTGTGGTCTTCAAACAATGTCTCAGGTTCGGTAGTGTCCAACTGCATAGACTGTGGCACAAATCCTTGTAAAATATGATCACTCTCTTTTTCGGTACCAGTTTCTTTTAAACGTGCATCGCTGAAAGGGATGAAACGAGGTATGGATTCTGTCTCGGAGTCGGCAATTCCTTCGTTGACCCACCGGTCGTATGGAAGGGGCAGAGGGACCCGTTTACAATGGGTCCCGTGCACCCAGTTCTTTTTGCCTTCCACCCGAACCGCTGATCTCGTGGAAAGAAGTACCAGATAAGGTCCGGTCCACCTCGGCTGTCCGTTGTTTGTGCGCTGGAAGTTCCGCACCAAGACCCACGTGCCGGGTGCGATGGAGTGACCTGGATCGTCAGAGGCTGGCGGAGAGGAACTGTGAACCTGTTGGTGTAAAACACGCAATTTAGTTGTCAATTCGCACAAATAGTCAAGCAGTACGGGGTGCTCTATTTCGCTAAGTTTGTTTGGCCTTGGCACGCCCCAGACGTTGGCTGGGCGGCCAAACACTATCTCATGGGGGCTAAGTCCTAATCTGGAATGGACTGTCATTCTGGTTGACAAGAGTGCTAGGGGCAAGGCGTCAGGCCATTTAAGACCTGTGCAGGCTTGGATTTTGGCTAATTTGAGCTTCAAAGTGCCATTGTAGCACTCTACTAATCCAGCTGATTGGGGGTGATTCGCAGAGTGAAATTTTTGTTGTATGCCTAAACATTCACACACTCTCTTCATCACGCGTCCTACGAATTCACTTCCATTATCACTCCAGACGATTCTAGGCATGCCAAATCTCGGGAAGAACTCTTTGACAAGGGCTTTGGCAGTTGACAAGGCAGTATTGTCTTTAAGGGGGTACGCTTCCACCCACCTGGAGAAAGCGCAAAAAACAACGAGCACATACTTCAGATTGTTGCATCTCTCCATGTGAATGAAATCGAGCTGCAAAACCTCGAACGGATACGTTGGAGGCGCAAAATGACCAGCTGGAGTTGGGGTTCCCCTACCGGGATTGTACTTCAAACACACCATACAGTTTCTGACCACATTCTCTGCATATTTCGGGATATTGCTATTTTGCCATACTGGGGCCAATACTTTACAGATTCCTCTCGAACTGATGTGTGCAAATCCGTGAGCCATTGTTACTACTGCAAGTACATAGGCGTTAGGCAATAACCATCGCTGGTGTTCTGACAATTCGACCCAACAACCATTCGTATCTAATCTACCCTTACTTTCTCTCCATTCATTCACCTCTTTCTCAGTTGCCTCGGCTTGTATAGATTTCACGCTTTCAATGGTGTCCTCACACATTCCCACATCAGTAATCCATCTAGCGGGACCTACAACATACATCCGACTCATTGTGTTCCTTGCAGTCTCTTTCGCAACCTCGTCTGCAAATGCATTCCCGCGGCCAACATCATCCTGAATCTTTTTGTGTGCACTGCATTTTATAATGGCAACTTGTAGTGGCAAGGTCAGTGACTGGAGGAGCTCATTAACTAGCTGACCATGTTGTATCTTTGCACCATGTGACGTAAGAAACCCACGTTCACGCCACAATCTCCCAAAACTGTGAGCCACACCAAAGGCGTATTGGCTGTCAGTGTACACATTCACTCGTTTTCCTTTTGCTAACACACATGCTCTGGTAAGCGCAATTAGCTCTGCAGCTTGTGCAGAATTATGGGAAATGCGCGCAGTCTCTATAATGGTGTGTAATGTCGTTACGGCATATGCTGCAGTCGTATCACCATTCGGCAACTTGAAGCATGAACCATCAACCCATAAAGTATCGTTGCATTCAGGAAGGGGAGTGTCCTGTAAGTCTACTCTCCCTTTTGTCTCTTCTTCTGTCCTAAAACAGCAGTCATGTTTATCAATCTCGTCTGTTCCTGTCGGAATGGGTAATAACGTTGCGGGGTTCAGTGTATCACACCTCTTTATGTGGATGTGACTTGCTAGCAGTGTAAGTTCGTAACTGGATAGTCGAGCGCTAGTAAGGTGTTGTGTCTTCGTCCTGTTTAGTAAAATGTCTACTGCATGCGGAACCATAACGATCAGAGTATTATTCATGACTAATCCAGCGGATTGTCGGATGCAGACAGCTGCTGCGGCGGTAGCCCTCAGACAACTTGGTAGGGCTTTAGCCACAGGGTCTAGAGTTGCCGAAAAATACGCGCATGGGCGCTGTCTGTCCCCAAAATGTTGTGTTAAAACTGATAATGCACAACCTTCCTTCTCATGGACGTATAATGTAAAAGGCTTAGTGTAGTTGGGGTTTCCCAACACAGGAGCCGAACACAATGCATCACGCAACTCGTGGAAACTCGTCTGGCAATCTTCAGACCAAGGCATAGGATTTGGCGTGTCTTTGCAGAGTAGTGCCAGCAAGGGTTTAGCTAGTAGTGAGAAATTCGGTATCCATTGTCTACAGTACGATGTAATGCCCAAGAAGGCTCGAACCTCTCTCTGTGTCCTTGGGGCACTCAGTTCTGCGATTGCCTGTATTCTTTCTGGTGTCAGTCTCCTTCCCTCCTTCGACAAGATGTGACCTAAGTAGGTTACTTCTTGTCGGCAAAATTGTAGTTTGGAAAGAGAGACTTTGTGCTTCATGTCACATAAGTTACGTAATAATGATAACGTGGCTTTCTTGCAAATTTCTTCAGTGTCTGCAGCGATCAGCAGATCGTCTACATACTGAATCAGAGTTGAACCATTCGGTAGAATAATCGTGTCTAGTTGTGTTTTCAGGGCCTGACTGAATATTGATGGGCTCTCGCAGTAGCCTTGAGGAGCGCACTTGAAGCGGAAGCTTCGTCCTCCTAAATTGAATCCGAAAATATCTCTACTCTCCTCAGCAATCGGGATGCTGAAGAAAGCGTTCTTCAGGTCGATCACCGAGAACCAATTTGCTGAAGCTGGAACCATCGTCAATAAAGCAGTAATGTCGGGGACAACTGGAAACTGTGGGATAACTATCTTGTTCACTTCTCTGAGGTCGATCACGAACCTATACACAGGGGGCTGTGAAGGATCGGTACGTTTTAAGACCGGTAAGACTGGACTGTTACAAACATTTCCTGTTGTTTCTTCGATGACGTCTTTATCAATCAGGTCATAAACAATCGTCAATAACGCCTTTTCACATTCGCTAGATATTTTGTATTGGGGAATACGTGGCAACCTAACGTTGGCTTTCAACGTTATGACATACGGTGCTATCTCCAAACGACCTACATCATTAGAACCGTTTGCCCAGAGTACATCAGGAAGACACGACAATTCAGTCGCAATATTTTCTTTTGACACATACATTGGAGAAACGATTTTCTTACCTAAAGTAAGTTGTACTCCCAATGGTGAACAGTACAAAGTCGCATATAACCTTTTTAGCAAATCCAAGCCTAACAAATTTTCACCGCAACCTGTGGTAAGAATGAGGGGTGCCTCTAATTCGCATGGGCCAATAGAAAGAGATACAGGACTGGAGATCGGGTTTCTAACAGGGGGCCAGAGAAACCTACTGAAACATTCATTTCGCCAGACAAAGGTGCGCCAGGAAGTTTTGAGTGCATGATAGAACTTTTTGTAGCACCAGTATCCAGCAGAAATGGCTCTGACACTCCTGAGGCGATCACCTCGACATAAGGTCCATTCTGATCTACTGGAACTGAAACAACTCCCTCTCTTTGTCCATGGCTGTCCTAGCAATCGTTACCCTCATATTCATGTTCGGTGTAATAGTCGTCAGCATAGTACTGAGCTGACCTGGTCGACGCATTATTCTGTTGGTCGAAGCTGTTCATCGAATTCTGAGGCGGAAAAGAAGTTGTATTCTGCGTGAAATTTCCACGGCCCCTACCTCTAGGGGCATGTTGAACACCTCTTCCCCTTACACCTGAAGCACCGCTCAAACGTCGCGCAAGAGCCGGACAATTACCTTTAAAGTGACCCTCTTCTTTGCAATACGCACATTGATTCGGGCCATAAGCAATACGCTGGTGGGAAAACTCGTTTCCTTGCGCGTTTCTCGAATACTGCTGTTGTGGTTGATAATTGGGCTGACTAGTCGTGTGAGGCGGATAGGCTTGCTGGAGAAGAATTTTAGTTTTTAAATCTTTCGTCTTTTTGTCGACTTTATCTAGCTCGTCTTTGCGCCTATTTTCATAGTACTGGGCTGTAGCTAAAATTTGAGCTGACGTAGAGACAGCCCAAGCACTCTCTGAATCTTTCAGTTTATTACACAGTTCAGGGATTAAATTATGTACGAACTTGTCTACAAACAATCTTTGGCCACCCTCGGTAGCCATATCCTGACCACTATGATCGGTGAAAGTCTCCTCAAATCTTGTGAAAAAGTCAGACACATTCTCATCTTTCTTCTGCTTGCACGCAGATAGCTTGTCCCAGTTTACGCGTACTTCAGGCATTATTGTTTTCATGTACGCGATAATTCTACCGGGAAGTTCAGCTATTAACGGCTCAGGTTTAGAACCACCAATTTGTCTAGCATCGATAGCGGCAATGTTCGCCCATGAGTCACCTAGTTCTTGGTCATGGTTCGTATGACGTATTTTGCTCCATAGAGGATGTGGAACAACGTTCCCAAACAGTATGTCTATGTCCGCTAAATTCATTATACATGAGCTTGCAGTTTGCGATAACTCCTTATAATACCCAGTCGGGTTTTTACGAGGATCAGGCAATGTCTGCTTGAGTGCTAAGACATCGGATCTTTTCCAGGGGACATGTACCCATACACGCTGGAAATGAGGCAGAATCGGTGGATTCGCATTCGCATCACCTTCCCTCCAAACCGGAGGAACCTCTCTCATGGGGTACTGTCTCGCTCTTTTCCCGTCTGGTGCATCATCTTCATGACATGATCTAGAGATGTTTCCTTTACTCCTATAAGAGAGCAATAATTTTTTTTTTTTTTTTTTTTATATTTTTATTGAGATGGATCGGAATATAACACAATTTACAAATACCAACTGAATCCCATCAGACATTTACACATATGGACATAAACTATATTGCATATGATAAAATCAGACAATTAATATGTAAAACATCTCAGCAAACAGCAGAAGGGCAGCAAAAATACACAAGAATGTTACAGTCCAAATAATACAGGGGGATCGTTCTTACATCAACTCACGGTCTATTCATCTTAGTTCTCTCCAATTTCTAAGAGGAGCCCAAATCCTTTTACCATATTCTTTCGTCCTTTTACCCTTAAAGTTATATAGGCATTCCTCTATATTATGGATCCCCAGCAGCCTGGTTAGCCACATCTGAAAAGAGGGCGCAATCGGGTCTTTCCAAGCCGCGGCAATTAAGATTCTAAAAACAGCTACGGATAGAAAAATAAATGCTTCAGCTTCATGTCCGATTGCTAGGTTTTCATCCCTACCAAGTAAAACCATAATTGGGGATAGAGATATTTGAGACTCTAGCAGCCCCGATAAAATTTTTTCCATTTCTGTTAAAACAAGTGTGAGATTCTGACAAGAATAAAAGATATGCAGAAGATCCGCCGGGCCTTGATTACACCTTGGACATTTATCGTTGTCTCTTAACCCCCATTGAAACAACTTTGCAGGGGTATAATACAAATTGAAGACCATCTTGTAATGCTGTGCTTTTAAATTAGTTGCTCTTAATACCTTTTTGTTCAGTGCGAGCGTGTAATCTATGTCTACATTTGGATCCCCTATCCTTTGAGCCCAAGCAGACTCTATCTGTGCAATATCATTACCCAACGCCTTCAAGAGATAACTATACCCTACTTTGATCTTCTTGCCGCCATTTATTACATACTTTATAAGAGGATTTATCTCCTGTAATGCTAATCCCGGTCTGAGTGATTTAATCGTTTGTTTGACTTGATTATACAGGAGCCAGTGGGTGGCCGGAATACCAAATTTCTGTTGTAAAATATCGAACTCCAAAAAATCATCCCCACACATGACATCCCCCAAATATCTAATACCCAGCGCCTTCCATGAGCTGCTATTTCTATTCTCTCCAAGATGAGAAAAAGGTCTTGAGCTCCATAGGTCAATCATACCATTGATCTTCGGGATTTTCAGGAATTTCAATATCGCCTTCCAAGTACCCCATACACTTAGCATTACTTTACTTTTACTCCTTTTAAAGTATGAAACATTAATTTCTCGTGTTAGGAGCCCCCGAGCCCTTTCTCCTACTAATACTTCATAAATTGAAGGAATTCTATAAAAGCCAGGTGGAGTTTCTAAAACATCATTTCTCAACAAATAATTCATTTGCAGCAGTAAACAAACCCAGTGGTACAGCCTCAAATTGGGTGCAGATAGCCCTCCTTCCTCTAATGGTGCAGAAAGTCGAGCTAATGATCTCCGGATTTTCCCATACTGCCACACGAATTGTACAAAAACTGCTTCCATTTTTTTAAGCAAACCCTCTTCTACTAGTAAGGGTATGGCACGGAATAAATACAACAATTTCGGAAACATTGACATTTTCAGTACATTCACCCTCCCAATCAAAGATAAATGTAAGACATCTAATCTTCTGAGTTCTCTATCTATTGAGGTAAGTAGAGGCAGATAATTTTCCTCGATAATTTTCCCAACATTAGCATTGATTCTTACCCCAAGATAAACTGCAGAATCCACATATCTTGGATCTCTTTTATGGATATTTCTTGTCCCAATTATTATTGTTTTTTCGGTATTAAGCCTATAGCCAGAACATAATCCAAACTCATGCGCAAGATGAGTTAGTTCAATCATTGCCGTTTGCGGATCCTTAGTGGTGATTGCCAGGTCATCCGCATATGCCAATAGTTTAGTGCTATGACCATTGGTTATGACTGGGGATATGGTATCAGAGGCGAGGATTTTCCTGATAAAAGGGTCGATGAAGAGAGAAAAAAGTATCGGGGAACAGGGACACCCCTGTCGAGTTCCTCTCCTAATCACCACTTCTTCCGACTGCAGACCCATTGCGTTAATTCTGGCTACCGGATCTCTATACATAGCTTTAATTGCATTTCTACATTTTTCTCCAAAACCCCTTCTAGCTAAAACCTCCCACATAAAATCCCATACTACACGGTCAAAGGCCTTTTCGGCATCTAAAAGGATCATGGCCATATCTCCTCCCGTAGCAGCATTCGAGTCAAACAGCGAGATTGCTCGCGCGATGTGTTCCGTTGTCCCCCTACCCGGGACAAACCCATGCTGCCAAGGTGAGACAAGTTGGCCAATTACCCTCCCTAGTCTTTTGGCCCATACTTTCGAATAGAGTTTTGCATCCGAATTTATCAATGATATTGGCCGATACGAGCCAGGGTTTTCCGCAGGTTTTCCCTTCTTATGAAATATTACGATATTGGTTTGTTTCCATGTGTCGGGGATCATTCCAGTGCAGATTATTCCATTAAAAAGGTCTACCAACATAGGAAGGATTTCGTCTTCCAGAGCCCTATAAACTTCTAATGGTAGCCCATCTGGACCTACTGCCTTACCCGCTGCTAGTTCATATAAAGCGGTCTTGATCTCTTCTGATGTTATGTCTAAGTCCAGTCGCGTCTTCTCCTCCTCCCCCAGCGATGGGCATGATGGCCCATAGTTATGCAAAATTGGTACCAACCCAGTCTCTTGATCATATAATTTTTGATAAAAATTCTGGAATACCCCCATTATAGCTTTAGGGTCTGTATGCTCAACACCATTATATTTGATCTTCGCAATTTTATTTTTATTCGTTTCTTGCCTAATACGGAGGGCTAGGACTCTTCCAGCTTGCTCGCCTGTCTCATATCTCCTTGCTCTATGTGTCTGATAATTACCGATCTCCTTCTGCGTAATTATTTTTAGGATCTCCCCCTTGATCAAAGCCATAGTTCTAGTCGTTTCCGAACTATCCTGACCTGAAGCTATTTCCAATATGTGGCATTTCTCAGCTTCTGCTAACTCTAAAGTACGTTTCTCCAAGATACTTCTATCCTCTTTCCTTAATTTGGCTGCACAGCTGATTGTCTCCCCTCTTAATGAAGCTTTAAAGGATTCCCACACACTATTTCTAGATGCACTATATCTGTTCATTTCAAAAAATTCTTTCGCCCAGTGTTTAATGTGTTTCACAAATCTTTCGTCATTTAGGAGTTTCCTTTCAAACGTCCACTTTGAGATTTCCCTTTGAGTACTAGGGATTTTGGGCCCGATGTAGGTGGCCGTTTCAGGCCATTTACCGACCGGTAACGGCCGATTTCGGCCGTTACCGACCGGTAAATGGCCAATCGGTATGTAGGGGCCTAAATCCAAGGCCACATGTAGGTAAATCTACATTTACAGAATCGGTAAAATTACCGATTCGGTAAAATACCGAATCGGTAATTTTACCGATTCTGTAAATTCCATATGTAGGTGGGACTCTTCTGAGTCCCAAAGGCCTTAACGAATCGGTATTTTACCATGAAATCCAACTTCATGGTAAAATACCGATTCCGGTGTGCATGCACATGTATGCATGCACACCTATGCCATGTGGCAGGCTAGGGCTTGTATGGCTGCCACATGGCACCCAATCCTGTTTAGGGGGTGCCAGGGGGTGTCAAAGTGACACCCCCTGCACCCTTGTGAAATTCGGTATTTACCGATTTGGTAAATACCGAATCGGTAAAGCCTATTGATTCCTATGGGCTTTGAAGCCCATAGGAATCAATAGGCTTTACCGATTCGGTATTTACCAAATCGGTAAATACCGACTTTTACCGATTCGGTAAAAGGGAACATCTGGATTCCCTACATACCCACCCCTCACATTTACCGATTCTTAATTACCGAATCGGTAAAATTCGGTAATTTTCGGTAATTAAGAATCGGTAAATGTTACTTACCTACATCTGGCCCTTTATATGTTAATATCAAAGGATTGTGATCCGAAATAATTCTTGGGGGTTTGGTAATTTTAACCTTACAGATTTCTCCCTTTGTCACAAAGAAATAATCTAGTTTAGAATATTTCTGTGCGGGATGTGAGAAATATGTATACCCTGGATCCCCGGGCATCTTGAGTCCCCAAACATCCCCCAGGCCATGTGACTCTATTAGAGAGTCGAGAGCCCTCTTTACCTTCCGTTTACGCCCTGTGTATCTGCTTCCCTGTTTCCAGTCAGCTGTGATGTTCATATCCCCACATACTATCATCGGGGTTGCCCAATTAGCCAGTTCTTCCTCCAGCTTATCAAAAACCATTGGCTCATCTTCATTTGGGCCATAAATTACACACAGCGTAACCCCCATCTGCAGTTCCACTATGGCCCATCTACCAGACCCATCCGTTTTGCTACGTTTCGCTCCCCCCAGATTGCATTTAGCTAAAATAGCCACACCTCTTATCATCGATGTTTGTGATGAACACCCTATCAGCGTATATCCATAGATATCCAGCAGCTTCCTTTTATCCCAGGGTATATGAGTTTCTTGAATACAGAGTATGTCTATATTATTAGATCTTACCCAGTGTGATATCCTTTGCCTTTTTTTCCAATCATTTAACCCCCCTGCATTTATGGTACAAATCCTAATGTCTGACATTATTGCTGTAATAGTCGTCAGCATAGTACTGAGCTGACCTGGTCGACGCATTATTCTGTTGGTCGAAGCTGTTCATCGAATTCTGAGGCGGAAAAGAAGTTGTATTCTGCGTGAAATTTCCACGGCCCCTACCTCTAGGGGCATGTTGAACACCTCTTCCCCTTACACCTGAAGCACCGCTCAAACGTCGCGCAAGAGCCGGACAATTACCTTTAAAGTGACCCTCTTCTTTGCAATACGCACATTGATTCGGGCCATAAGCAATACGCTGGTGGGAAAACTCGTTTCCTTGCGCGTTTCTCGAATACTGCTGTTGTGGTTGATAATTGGGCTGACTAGTCGTGTGAGGCGGATAGGCTTGCTGGAGAAGAATTTTAGTTTTTAAATCTTTCGTCTTTTTGTCGACTTTATCTAGCTCGTCTTTGCGCCTATTTTCATAGTACTGGGCTGTAGCTAAAATTTGAGCTGACGTAGAGACAGCCCAAGCACTCTCTGAATCTTTCAGTTTATTACACAGTTCAGGGATTAAATTATGTACGAACTTGTCTACAAACAATCTTTGGCCACCCTCGGTAGCCATATCCTGACCACTATGATCGGTGAAAGTCTCCTCAAATCTTGTGAAAAAGTCAGACACATTCTCATCTTTCTTCTGCTTGCACGCAGATAGCTTGTCCCAGTTTACGCGTACTTCAGGCATTATTGTTTTCATGTACGCGATAATTCTACCGGGAAGTTCAGCTATTAACGGCTCAGGTTTAGAACCACCAATTTGTCTAGCATCGATAGCGGCAATGTTCGCCCATGAGTCACCTAGTTCTTGGTCATGGTTCGTATGACGTGTTTTGCTCCATAGAGGATGTGGAACAACGTTCCCAAACAGCATGTCTATGTCCGCTAAATTCATTATACATGAGCTTGCAGTTTGCGATAACTCCTTATAATACCCAGTCGGGTTTTTACGAGGATCAGGCAATGTCTGCTTGAGTGCTAAGACATCGGATCTTTTCCAGGGGACATGTACCCATACACGCTGGAAATGAGGCAGAATCGGTGGATTCGCATTCGCATCACCTTCCCTCCAAACCGGAGGAACCTCTCTCATGGGGTACTGTCTCGCTCTTTTCCCGTCTGGTGCATCGTCTTCATGACATGATCTAGAGATGTTTCCTTTACTCCTATAAGAGAGCAATAATTCTATCGCTTTCTCAACATCTGCACCTATAATCATACCTTCATAGAACTTAAAGCGTGTACGCCATAGTTCGTTCATTGTGTATTTGGGATCATTTGTCTTTACATCTTCGCCTAGATATACACACATTTCTTCGAATACGTATCTCTGAGTGGGTGCATTCCATTGACGGAAAACTTCCATAACAGACTGAACATCATATCTAACAGTATCCGTAATCCATTGGCGTGCTAATTCATTCAGCACTCGTCTTTCCTCGTAATCAGGCAGTTGACTACGTAACTGTCTATCTTCTGTTTTAGTGGTCGTTCTAGGCGACCCGAAGAAAGGTGAAAGCAGACCAGTGACGGTACCTGTCACTCTTTGTCTAATAGAAGGAGAAGCTTGCGGAGGAGCAAGTGCATCGGAAAAAACAGGCTGAGGCAAAGAAGAAGTAGAGACAATAGTAGAGGAAGTTGAAGTAGTAGCAGACGTAGTATCATAGACAATAGCTGGAGCTGTAGGCAAAGTCGTAGAAGTAGATGGAGTAGGTGGCAAAGATGGCGGCCCTTGAGAAGGCTACGCCGGAGAAGTAGGAACCAGCTGAAGAGTAGCTGGCGTGTGTGCAAGAGCTGTGTTTCGTGCGCCGGGGCGTGGTATAGAAAAACGCTTTGGCGTTGTAGTAGCGTCTAACGCATACGGTGGAGGTGAGCTTAATAAGTGGGACATTAATGGATCTTTCTCGGATCTTTCCTCTTGACCTTGTCCCTTATTTGGTAACATCGGGTAGCATTTATCTACTGCTAGTTTCTTGCTCCTAAGTATTTGTTTGCTTTCTTGCTCTTCCTCGTTATCCCTGTATTCAACGGCAGCTTGCACCATTGACATACCTCTTTTATTCCTTTTTGCTAACTTTATTTCTTTCTGTTTGGCTTCTTTGCGCCATAAGCGAAAAGAGTCAAACATCGCCGGCCGGGCTTTTCTCTTAAATAATTTGACCTCTAGGTTATCTAATATTTCTGAGTCGAAACTACCATATTGGGGCCATTTTAAAACACCATCCTTGCGGGTGTATTTTATCCACACTTCATTATATGTGATAGGGCCCACGCCGTGCTTTACGTAGAGCTCATATGTTGGAGTTCCAATCGAAGGAACCGGACAGGAATCCTCTAATCGGGAGTCCTTACTATAACCAAGACAAAACAAGTTTCCAAGTCTGCTAAAACCAGGCATCTTTGCTCACTAGTCTAGCTTCAAACTTCAAAGGATTATCGATTACGATATTTCTCGTGAAAACACAAGTCCTTCGGCTTTGGGGCTTGCAAGTACCAAATCAAGGCGTATCTCAAGGATACCAAAAACTAAGGACAAACTAAGGACTGGGAGACGCTCCACTTATACTTAACTGAAGTATTTGAAGATCGGTGACGTCGCTAGAAGACTCGTCTATCGTTTCGCTCTACCAAGGATCACTGGGTCCAAAACAAGGCGATAGTCAGGGCAGCAGTCCTTCGTAGCCGTCGGGACGCGGGGAACCTCGCAGCAAAGACCTTCGGAACCACGTCGACATACAGGGGTCGCTGAAGTGGCTGGCCGTCCTCCGGAATTTTCACACGAAGCTCCTCACGAACATCTGGCTTGGACCGTCGCCGCTTGATACCGCCCCGAGTTGGGCGCCAACTGAGGTAACGGGTTTTTAGGAACCCGTTTGGTGCCAGGGGATAACACCCGAAGACCTCTGAGTTCTCCCTGTTCCGGACCACAGAAACACGGAGTCTTCTAGTCGCAGTCAGAGATCAAGTTTTATTGGCAGCTACCAAGTAACAGGTGTCCTAGAAGCACGACAAACACGGGTCATGTGTTCTCAGGAGACTGTTCGTTTTTACAGAACCAGCCTTCTCCTTATATACAAAAATAATAGCTGCAAGCAAGAATTCTTAAGTTTATGATATGGCTATACACATATTTCTACAATAATACAAAAGAGCGAAGTCATGTAGGCAAGCCCGTATTTTAGACGTCCAATTCGTGATAGATTACTCAGCCAAGCCCGGAACGCCCATCAGATATCGGTGAAGCCCCAATAAAAGAAGGCACCTCCTAGTCATAAAACTGGCCATAAACAGGGAGGGTGGACAGGTGTGTATGTGTGTAGAAAACATGATCTGTGCGCGGTGAATGGTTTATGGTATGTTGTACATTGATGCTATCGGGTTTGGCCACTGGGCGAGGAGCTGCCTAAACAGGTTTGGCTGGAGGCAAGGGAGTCAGTTGGGACAGGTCAGGGGGAAGTCAGGGAAGGTGGACGTGTCCTTTTAGATCAAGCTCGACCTTTAATTGACTTATCATGAGGGCAAGACACAAGATGGGTACCGTTTACAAAATGGAGTCTGGGGGTTGGGACGGAAACTACGATTCAGGGGTGTTAGCATGCCTCGATCATGACGCAAATGCATAGGAATGATGTCCGATTCATTATCGGTTCGTTGACACCAAATTCGTCATGGTACGTCGAGGTTTCGGGACACGGATATCGGGCCTCGATACCGGGACAACAGTAGGGTCCAGAATTTCAGAACCACACAACGGCCCTTGATCACATGACACGCTATGGAGTGTGCACAGGATATTTAAAGTGACAGTGCTAATTACTACTGTGAGCGTCATCATCGACATAAAAGTTAATTCAATTCTGGATGTCGCCTTCAATTTTAAAACAAGTATTGTTTCAAAACACAGAAGCCTATTTACAAAAGCTTAATAATTTTCATTCATAAATAAAACATGGAATAAAGCGGGAATTAGTACTAAAATAGTATTAAAAAGTCAACCACAGTATCATCAATAGTCCCAAATCGCATTGGCTTCATTGTGCATAACTGTAAAATACATATAGGGTAGGCAAATAATTAAATTGCCATACCCTGTGCACAATCTGTCAAGTGTTATACATCTATACACTTACTGCCAGTAATTGAACAATTTACCAGCCCCAATGGGCAGTCATTTGATGATGCGCATAATAAAGTGCAAAAGTGTGCATGTTTTTTATAGTGCAACTCAACCTGTGCAAAATTGTGAATGATGTGCAAAATATGCAATATTATGCTAAACATTAACCAATATATACATAAAAGGAAAAGACATATATATTAAAATATCATAGTTCTAATTGCCAACCAGTCTGAAACAACAAATCCAAAGCAAATTATTCAGCCACATTTTTCTGAAATGAATTCTCACTCACACTGTGATCTTAGACACATGACAATATGCCTTGCAATTCCCTAAAATGATTACTACAGTGAAAGAGAGTCTTGCTGGGAGTGCTATTTCACATTTTAGGACAGTGCAGTGGGGTTGTATGACGTTACAATGCATACTTGTACAACGCACACCTTTACAACGCATTTTTTACAACGCAACATCCATTACAACTCATTTCATTACAACGCATACCATTATAACAAATTTTTTAAAATACCTGTACAACGCATTCCATTACAACGCATACTACCTTTACAACGCATACCATTACAACCATAACATTACATTGCATGTATGGTAAGTATTGCATAGTGTAGGGGTAAAAATTACTATTCTAACTCCAGGGGGTGCAACAGTAGGGTAAGTGTTGGATAGTGTAAGGGTAAAAATTTATATTCTAACTCCAAGGGGTGCAACAGTAGGGTAAGTGTTGGATGGTAATGGTATGCGTTGTAATGGTATCCATTGTAATGACTGCGTTATAATGACATGCAATGTAATGATATGCGTTGTATTGTCATGCGTTGTAATGGCATGCTATGTAATGGATGTTGTGTTGTAAAAGTTTCGTTGTAATGGTAGTGCGTTGTAAAAGTTGCGTTGTAAAGGTTGTTTCCCTTGCAGTGGTGTTCAGGCAGTATAGGGGCTCAAGGTGGGACTGAGAATGTAGAAATGAGAATTCACTGAAATAATTTCTACATGCTACTGAAAAAGTTGGTGTGCAATTTCTACAGCACACCCAGGATCTTTATTACACAGCATGGAGACTATTTTGGAATTCAGAGGCCTGGCACACATGCTGCTTTGAACTTTCTAACACCAAATGTCCTAAGGACTGACACACTCCATGACTACATGTTTTGCCATATTTTAAAACACATCATCTAATCAAAATTTTTTGCCACATTTTTCTGAAATAAACTCTAACTCACACTGTGATCTTAGACACATGACAGTATGCCTTGCAATTCCGTAAAATGATTTTTACAGTGAAAGAGAGTCTTGCTGGGAGTGCTGTTTCACATTTTAGGACAGTGCAGTGGGGTTGTATGACGTTACAACGCATACTTTTACAACGCACACATTTACAACGCATTTTTTTCAACGCAACATCCATCACAACTCTGAAACACTTTTGAATGTGTGTATCAAAGATAATATTAGGGTGAGAGGAGGTCTGCCACTCTTTCAGAAGGATGATGTCATCAGTGATGTCATCAGTGATGTCATTTGAGATGTCATCAGTGATGTCATGAGTGATGTCACTGACCATGTCATGAGTGATGTAATATGTGACATCATCAGCAGTGGATTGCGGGCGCGCGAGTTATAGTGAGTACAACTAACTATAACGGGGGAATTTCAATGGTTTTGTATGAGTTAAATGTCCAGCTAATTAGAACTGGTGTGAAACCTATGGTTTTTTCAGTGAATTTCTAAGGTTTTGTAGTGTAGTTCCTATTATCCCAATAGGCTCTGCGCATTGGAATAATACCTCCAATAGTATAGACCTAGACCAGACGTTAACTAGGTCTTCAACTGTCGATATTAGACTTAAAGTTTTGGGTTTGCCAGCTAGCTCAGAGTTCACTAGAAACTTTCTCGAATAGGCAAGGAGGAGTTGAACCTCCCTGGATAGACAAGAAGGGATTTAGTTTCTGACAACCATAGAACATGACAACTTTGCTCTCCCCTAATCAAGAGTATATCTCTAGAGTCGTGTGAAAACAAAAGACAACTTATTTTACTCAGTCAGTACGTGCATTCTTAGTTTCACCAGTTTGTAGAGAAAAGGAAGAGACGGGCGTGTTCAATAAAAGATGTTATTTATTGATCAGTCTCTTTTCTCGTACAAGAGAAATGGATCGATATTATAGCAATACTTATGGTTAAGTAAAGTGCATACAATAAAAGCAGAAGTATAAAACAAGCATTGGAAATGCAATAGGTCTCGCATTAGAAAAGTTGGAGCTATTTGTTTTGTAAATGACAATTTTTTTTTATGTGTTGGTCTTGAAAATAGCAAAAATTAATATCTTTGTCATTTACAATGCCAATACTTTTAACTTTTTCAAATGGGACACCTATAGCATTTGTAATGCAACATGTTATGTATGTACGTGACTTACATGTATTCATATAACAAATACAAATGGCTTTTAATTTTTTTAAATAATTAATACTTAAATAAAAGTTCTTGTAATTTATAATAGCAATAGCTTAAACTATTGTAAATAACTTTTGTGAAGAATATGTTCAGTGTATTTTATTATGACGAAAATGCAAGAACAGAGGTGAAATATTAATTGATTTTACAAATAACAATGGCTTTTAAATTTTTTTCAAATAATTAATACTTAAATGAAAGTTATTGTAATTTATAAAGGCACTAGCTTAAAGTAAATCCAAAAAAAACAAGTTATGGGTGAGGCAGTTTGCTGCCAGTTGCTGCTGCCACTCTGATAGCAGCCGCAATTTTCTTTATTAATTTCTCCATCGGACCATAAACTGTATGTAAAGGGGTAGAAATAGAGTTGGAGTCGCGGCGATTGGGAGGTGCACTGTAGTGGAGTATTCCTTAAATACCGGAGCTGACGAAGTGTGCTCAGTGTACGAAGATAGATGCCCCTTTTGAAAGCTGCTGTAACGCCTGCAATACTACTGCTGGTCCCTAGATGGAGTGTTAGGTGGAAAATAGCAGCCACAATAAAAACAAGGTTAATTAACGTGAATAAATTACAACCAATACACTTGAAGACGGAGGTCAAGGAAGGGAGGACGAGGGGGCAAACAAAGGCAAGAGCGAGGGAGAGGAAATAAGAAACCCCACCCCTCTGAAATAGAACAATATACAATTGCATGAAATAAATAAATACCCGATTGTTTCTAAGAAGTGCTGGTACTGTCCAAGTAAAAGTATCAGAAGGAGAGCTTCTTACATAACCGAGGGCAGGACAAGAGAGGTGGTGGTGGTGGGGGGGGGGGGAAGAGACTGACAGAAGAAGAGAGACCGACATACGAGGAGAGAAGGGGGTATCTTGAGGGAGAGAAAAAAGAAGGGAAAGAATCAGAGGAGCGAGCAAGTTGTATAAATATGAGAGCGAGAAAGAACGAGGGTGAACTATAGAAAGAAAGAGGGCTGACAGACAGATATAGACGGAAAACGAGAGTACGAGTGAAAGGGAGAGAGAGATAATGAGTGAATGGGAGAGAAGGGAAAATATATAGAAAAAAAAAAAGAAAAGACACGGCCGACCGGCCGTGAAACTGAAAGCACGGCCAGCCGTGAATAAGCCTTTGATGCAGCAGGGGGTAATTAGGGGAGGAGAATGGCTGGGCTGAGGCAGAGCGCAAAGCCTTTGATGCAGCAGGGGGCGGAGCGGGAAGAGCTGCTGGCGGCACCAAGCTGACGATTTGATGCTGTGCACGCGCATTTTAACTAATTGCGCTTGCGCATTGAGTTAAAAGTACACATGCACTGCATCAAATCGCCAGTGTAGGTAAGCTCTGTTTAAGCCCCTATAGTCTCGCTCTGCTCAATGCGCATGCACATTTACAGGCGAGACCTAAAAAGGAGCTCAACACTAATATCGAAAAATAACAGGTATCTTTATATATATATATATATTTTGAACCTTCGAGCTTCGTTATCAAGCAAGTACATTTTCATAATAGACTTCACAGTTTTAGCAGTTAACCAACAGTGCGTTTTTAGTTGTAATGCTTTCCTATGGGGGAAAGAACATTTACTGCATGTATATATATATACTTGCGAGGCGTTTCTGTGGCACCCCTTTCAGTCATGAGGTGGTAGAGGGGCGAGCACCATAGTTCCATCAACAGATCGGTTGTATCTGCCCTGGCAAATGAGTGCAGAGGTGCTGGACTGGTTGTAAAGCTTGCACGCTACGCGGTAGAAAGGAAGGGGCCAGCCACCTGGAAATAGGCTGCGGGGGAGGCAGTCTGTTTCTTAAGACCTAGGTGACTCTGGTGCAGAGTGCTCACTGGAATCAGTCAGGCAGTAAACGGGACAAAAACAGGACAGCCAGGCCACTCTGCGCTGGCCTCTGCGATGCACAAGTCCCTCAGCGACTGGTAGTCTGATGCCACTGAGAATCCAGACTGGACTTTCATCAGGCATTGGTTGCTGCAAGGGTCTGGTACCCCGGATATTGGTGGAGGAGGGCTTGTGGAGGTCCTGCCGTCTTAAGGCTTGGCAGGAAGACTGCTCTGACCTCCTTGAATGCGCTGACCGTCACCTGGGTGGCTACTGCTTGGTGGACAGCAGCTTCTTTAAACCAGACGTATCTTGATTCCAGATGTTGGTGCCTGCTGGCTGCAGGGGAGGACAGTCTCTACCCCAAGGGAGATGCTGGCTTCTGGGAGTGCTGACAATGTTGCGGGCCATGTGGAGGTTGCACAGCAGCAGGACGAGTCGGGTCTTTGCAAAATATCTGCGCAGCAGGCAGCGTTTGGCACTAAAAGTCCACAGCAGTCTTAAGTTCTCGCAGGTTCGGCTCTTCAGGGTCCTCTTATTTTTAGTCAGTGGAATCTGAAATTCTGGAAGCCCCTTTAATACTACATTTAGGGGAGTTAGGAGAGTAGTAGCCTACTTACCTTTGGGGTCTCTATGCCCTGGATATGACACCTTCCAGCAGAAAGTGGGCATAATCCTGTCCCAGTGTTCTAAATTCTGCCATCACCAAAAGAACTCTTCAGTTAGTAATAAATGGAAAGTCTATCAGCATTTCTTTGAAAGCTTAATGCAGAATAACTATTCCTGTGCAGCTGAAAAGGGAGAAGTGTCTGAAGCTCACTGCCTGGGTCTAAGGCTGGATAAATACTGCCCACTCTGCAGCCATCATGTCACCATTGAGGAGATCCTACACATCGGTGTTGGCCAGATCCACTGGGAGGGACAAAATGCTTGTTAGAATCTGTCCCCAAGCGTGAGAGTAAGCCTGGTGCTTTGAAATCCTCTTTACAAAGGTATATAGCAAGCCTTGAGCTAGATTTCTAGGTGATAAAAGGGCCAAAAGAGAATAAGGAACAACTGTACAAGGCAAAGCGGACTAGAGGCTTGCTTGGAGAATGCCTCACAGACCCATGATTGTCCAGATGCCATCAGGTCCCAGTAGCCAAGCCAACTTGTAAGAACCGGTGACCAAAGATCACAGATTAACAATTGTGGAGACGCAGCAGTATACCTGCAACTGAAATCTTCCACAACATGGCCCAGTACCCTCAACTGCTCGTTGATTGGTGTATTTTGGGGAGTTGGGGGGTTGGATTATTTTGGCTGATAAGTCAACAGATAGGCTTCAGACCTCGGTGCCTGACAGAATTTCAACTAAAGCCA
The DNA here is from genome assembly GCF_964261635.1 of Lissotriton helveticus. Taxonomy (NCBI): domain Eukaryota; kingdom Metazoa; phylum Chordata; class Amphibia; order Caudata; family Salamandridae; genus Lissotriton; species Lissotriton helveticus. Next base: position 1,362,028,954 of record NC_136068.1, on the reverse strand, counting down.
CATAACAAGGAACCAGGGCCCTAAACCTACCACATTAGAGATGCTATTTAGTATTTAATTAAATAGCCACTATGACCTACAGGCAGAGATTTTGTGGATAAACACAATATTTAGGCCACTGAATCTTAAAGTTAAAGTTCATCCGAGTGCCGTTCCATACGAGTAAACTCAGTGCAAGGACAAATTTATCAAATCTAGAGCTTTGAGTGGAAACATTAAAAGTATGTTTCACTTAGAGTCTCTAACCCAGAAATCGTTTTTTAGATGCATATTACAATATGTTATTTTTATTGTGGAGATTGATTAATATGTGTGTGGTACCTCACACTTAAGCCTTCGTAACTTTTTTCCAACAAAAAGCTATTTAGGTCAAACTTGCACCAGACTCCCACTTCACTCACCTCCATTCCCTCGTTAGGAAATCTAAAAGTACCCAAGGTTGTGGATTCTGCTGGATGGAAAGAAGAAAACAGGCAAACTATACAATACTGATATTTTACTTGGGAAGGGGGGAGCGAATATGCCTTGAAAGAAGGTGCACAGTTGTAAAAAGTCATGGTCAGCTTACAGTAAGCTTAGAGCCCATCCACGGCTTACCATTTTACTATTGATTGACTTTAGTATAACTCATTTAGTTGCTTATGTGGGCTTCCCTTCCTCGTGTTTGACTGCTCTCCCATCCATGATTTATGTTGCGCTCTCTCTCATGTGCTTCTCTCCCCCGCCCCTGGTGTGCATCTCCTCTGTGTGATTTTACACCCAGCGCCAAGTTGCTCTGTCTTGCCAGTTTGCTTATCTTCTGTCACCCCGTGCTCCACATTGCTCTCTCCGTGGTGTCCCGCTGCCTACCATGTTGCTTGCCCCCACTCTTGGACTCTATGTTTGTTCTGCACCTCCTCATCCTGTGTTGCTACCCTCACCCATGCTTTCAGTGTTGTCTCTCATCCCAAACCATGTGTTGCTCCCTTCCTCCACTTGCATAAAAAAACAAGGGAAAGGTATAATATCTCCCAAAAACGACAATGCCTGAGCAGAAACCAAATACCTGTACTGTGAACTGTGGTCTAGTACTCTATCGACTTCATTACAGAGTGCCTACATTAATGCCAGAGACCCAGTTGGCATGGAGAAACAAGCCATGAACATCAAAACTAATAAAGGTCTTTAAAACTAACACAGACAAAACTGGCAAAGCTGTTTACACAATCTGAAAGGCTCCATCAGCAGAGCATGTGAAATCACACTAGTAGACTAAGGCCTTGAAACCCTTCACCTTCGTTTCACAAAACTTAAACTGTACCGGAAACTTAACAATAATTAGCCTAACGGAGTGATTTACCTGGTTCTGACTTCAGTGTTACTTGTGATTGACACATCTTTGACTGGTGAGGAGGAGATAAGACACCTGTTTCTGTGGTGCATACATGTAGAACGTTAGTAGGACTACACGAGCACAGGACACATATATTGGGGAACTACATTTGTCAATTGGGGTTGTACTAACACATACCCTAATCTGTCACTTCACTGTAGAATTTAAATGTCCCTATTAGTTATGTGAATATACACTGGCACTCTTTACGGCACTTCCGCAGAGATCATCCTGGTATATCTACACATACCCATACCCAGTACAAATGCCAACATGTACAGCAAACAGCAGCCTCTTAGAGTGTGTGTTACACTGTGCCACATTTACAAACTTGTAATCTTGTTTTCTTGATAGAAATCAACTGGCCTACAAATACCAGAATGCACATGTACATTCTGAACCAAATGTGTCACGCACACATGAATATGGGACTCTTAAGACCTCTATATCACTGGCAACCAAGTGACCAACCCCTAAGCCATATGACGATGTGAGCTACTCTGAGCTGTTAGATTACCAATGTAAAATAATCTGCTAACCTCCTGGCATTGGCTCTTTGCATGGCTTGTAATGTCTGTATGTCAATCAGGCCCTGTTTTCACACACTTTGCTGCTGCTCAAACAGTGCTGGAATCTCTGGACTGTGGGATATTCAGATTTGTGAGGCACACTGGAAACGTATTGCCAACCATGGTCTCCTCTGCTCCCACTCCATGCAAACCTCGAGGATGGCGGGTCACAGCAGGTCATCCAGGCACTGGTGAAGTCATTAATCAGTCCAGGCCTGGTATCCTGATGCCCAATGTTCGTTCCCCTTGCCCAGCTCAGCAATTGAAGTGCGCGGCAGCGGCTTAACGCTAAATTGATGGTGCCCGACTGCAGAATATGCGAAGAGACTCACCAGTTCTTCCATATGTTACAGATTGTTTAGGCCTAGATAAATGGGGAGCCGCACAAGGTGTGAGGCCAGCAGGCACAGCCCTAAGCAGAATGCTAATAGGAGGAGTTGGGGTGCTGTGAACCATGAACACCACATGTCGCTGGCAGTTGTAGGCAGCAAAGCGAAAGAAAAGTTTGCGTTTTTACTTTTTCCTCACATGCCTTTACGTTACATTTGCCTGTGGTCTCACAGCCTACCTTGCCTACGTTTAGCAATGATCCAGCCCTCATCTGAAATCTTCCAATAGGAGGGCGAAGACAGGCTGTATCAAGCAAGGGCATGGATGATTGGATGCGCAAACCCTGCTCTGTTTATTCACTAATTGACGAGGGCCGAGACAATCACAGAATACAAATACACACTCATAATGCCGGAACAGTAACGCCGTGGTGGGCCAGTCAGTGAAAGCGGTGGGCCAGTCTGTGGAGACATATTAGGAATTCCCTCAGGCAGTTATATTCGCAGGTATGTTTATTTTATTTTAAACAGTTATCCGAAATTTTGACCGCAAAAGAAGGAATTTATACTCCCGGCCCTCTGAATTAACTGCCGGTGCTGAGCACCGGCACAAATTAAGCACTGAAAATGTGTTTCAAACTGGGCATTTCTGGGCAATAGGCTACTAACATCACACCAGTCCATGCACACTCCTGCCAGGTACCGTATCCCAACCACACATACAGCGCACTCCACCCCTGCACCCCAGAAATCCTCAGCCAGGCCAGGACTGCAGGTGTAGTCTTAATATCAGCACTACATCAACCGTGCAAGGGCAACCAGTCAACATGTCACATGCACAATCAGCATACCACCAGCACAGCCGCCAGCTTCTCACGAGGACAGTCAACATGTCACACACACAGCTAGCATGTTACGGGTGCAGAGAAAGCAAGTCACAGGTGTAGACACAGCATGTCACGGGTGCAGACACAGCCCTCTTCTCACAAGTCAATTGAAAGCCGAGATTCAGGGGTGCAAGGACAACCAGCATCTCGCAGGTGCAGACCTAGAGAGCGCCTCGCAAGTGCTGCAAAGCCTAGATCTCACAACTGTAGGCACAGGCAACATCTCAATTTCCAGCAAACCTTCACAAATGCAGAAGCAGAAAGCATCTCAAAGTGCAGAGACAGCTAGCACCTGACAGGCGCAGAGACAGCTAGCACCTGGCAGAGACAGCTAGCATCCTGCACATTGATTTATATACTTGCATAATAACGCCCAAAACCTTTAAGAGAACATCAGGCCAACGAATGTTGTTCGCAACAGCACAGTGAACCCATCCGCCGGAACACCGGACATTTTGCAACTTGCTTTTCTATGGTGTATGCATAATTATACATGTGCCACACTTGCCCCATACCATCATCTCCTGAATATTTTTCCTTTTCTCGCAAAATTTAGCCAACCCTGCCACTTAGACTATAATAAAGTAAACAAACTAAACAGTTCACAGAACTTACCCCAGTAAAACAAGCGTCTTCAAATAGGTTGTGCCTCCAATTCTCGCAAAATTTAGCCAACCCTGCCACTTAGATTATAATAAAGTAAACAAACTAAACAGTTCACAGAACTTACCCCAGTAAAACAAGCGTCTTCAAATAGGTTGTGCCTCCAATTCTCTCAAAATTTAGCCAACCCTGCCACTTAGATTATAATAAAGTAAACAAACTAAACAGTTCACAGAACTTACCCCAGTAAAACAAGCGTCTTCAAATAGGTCGTGCCTCCAATGAATGTCCGCTGATTCGCCTTCTAAAATGTTCAGTGCTGCACGTTTAAATAGAGCATGCCGCCCTAATTATGCAGCCTTTATGACTAATGAAGGGTGGTGGTGGCCCCAGTAATATGCCTGCTCAATTATCACAGCATGCCGAGAGGCGCCCCACGCTGCTGGAGCACTCAACTGTGCATTAATTATAGTTGAGTGCTCCAGCAGCCTGAGGCGCCTGTTGACATGCTGGGATAAGTGGGCCTCATGCTGTGATAATTGTTGCTGGCGCCAGAGGAAGTGGTGACTCATGCTGGGATAATTGGTCTTGCTGGCGCCTGAGGAAGTGAAGTCTCACGCTGTGATAATTGGTCTGGCTGTGCTTGGGACGTCTGAAGTGCAACAAACGTGCACAAGCTGCTCCACTTTCAAGCACGGCGCGTTCACAGACCTGGGTCGGCTCGTGCCCAGGTCTGTATCTGCTCGCTCACTGCTCTGACTCCCTTGGCAGGGAGCAAGGCAGCTATAAGTCTCGTTGGCGGCAGGGCTTCGCCCTGCAACGCCAGCGAGACCTAATAATACTGTAAAAACATGTATATGGTTTCTAAGCCATATGGTGTTTTAAAATGGATAAAATAGATACATACATGTAAACATTTGACTAATCGTACTCAACTGGTGCTTCTAACTACGCCTACCCCAGTGTACCTGACCTAAGCCTAATATGTGGGCGGGGATAGAAAGTAGCAGTTTAAGTTAAGTTTGTTTTGCCAAGTGCCTGACTCAAGAATTCTCTGCAAAGGGTTATTCAGTTCTGTACCTTGAATCTAGGATGGTTGAGGGATGGTATCTCTCGTCTGTGGTCTCGATATTCCAAGCTGGCTGCGAGGGCTGCTCGGAAGCGCCGGAGCTGGATTTCTCGGCAGGAGAAAGCAGCGTCTCGTTCTCAGCGCGTCAGGAAGGCGGGGCAGCGCCAGTGGGCTTCGCTCTCTGCTGGGCTTCGGCAAGTCTCGCTGCTCCGATCTCGTCACCACCGCGTGTGTTTGCTTAAGGCAATATCGGTAATATTTATACCTGTAAGGTGCCGAGATTGACGTAAGGATGGACATAGATACGTCAATAAGGATGTCATACGAGCTGGTCGTTAGCACATTCTTTTACTGAAGTTCTTTGAGAAATCAAAACAATGGCCGCAGGGATTTTCCCAGGTTGTCATAGGTTTGATTTGTTTTGAGAACTCCGTATGCCTTATCAGGGGCTGGAGGAATATTGCTTGCCTAATTAGATGGCAAGCGTTATGACCTAATCAGATATCGCGCTCCTGTGCCGTGGTCTGGCTTAATCAGATAACGGTTTCTGCATCATGGGATGGCTGCTAGTTAATTTGTTAACCAGAATAGGGTCAGGAATAGGGGGATCTATACAGAACCTATAGGAATACATCACAGTTTTTTAAATGCTAATTCCTAACTATAAAGTGTGTGAAACCTATGGTTTTTTCAGTGAATATAGATATATATATATTATAGAGAAAGAGAGAGAGGGATGGAGGTGTGTATGACATACTTATAGGGGCTTTCTTTCAAACAGTCCACTTCATCCAATGGTCTGTTGTGTCATTCACATTTTGCTAAGCCTTACGTCCACCACTGCATGGGGCAATAGGTCAACCCACTTCATCGATTTTCTAACCACTCTGAGTGACGACATTCTGCTCTTTCACTAACGGACACATCGACACAAATGAGTTACCTTCAGCACCCGGCACTACTAGGACAGTGTGCTTGTATCTAATATATCTGGACTCATTCTCAATAACAAAGTGAAGATGATACACAACAAACACAGCGCAGCGCGACAGCTCGTGAAAGGTATTATTACTATATAATTATAGTTTGAAGCTTGTGAAGCTTGTGACGCTGCTGACGCAGGAATAGAGAGCGTCAGCCCGGAATCGATCATAAGTCTGCGTGGATTCCCCGAAACACACGCACAGTGACCCTTTAGGCCCGCGTGCCGCGCTCACTTGACCCTGCACATTTCTCCCCTGCAGCCCTGAATCAGTGGCGTCAACCTTTTGCCGAGTTTGGATACACAACATCATCTTACGTAGGAGCAGCTCCACTTGAGGTTAAGGCTGAGCCTTCCAGGAGATGAGTTATTGTGGATGACGAGGTCAACATACTTTCAATAGGTTAATCACATTCATGTGTTACTATGGCCCGTGATCACAGAATAAGAGGTTTTGGTCTTAACATTACTGTTAATTTTTCTCTCAATATGTTTTCCAGAAATATATATGTTTGTTTAATTTCAGTAAGTTAAGTTATCACTAGATTGGTAATTAGTAACAAAAAACAGACATCAAGGGATGTCATGCTGGATAGTTCTATGACAGAAATAACACGCTACTTTATCCTGTCACCAAAGGACCCAGCTTGAATCCACTGAGCAAGTGAAAACCATGAAGATGGGCAAGACATTGCTTCCTTAAAGCTTATTGGCAGGGAATGCTCACGATTTTTTATTTCAGAGCAAGATGGATTTTTCTAATATTTTAATTACAGATAAGACGAGGCCCAATAAAACACACTCAAGTACGAAGCAAAGGAACATTGAGGATGAAGTCAGGTTGGTTGGAGGGTCAACGAGATCTCAACCCTGAACTTAACTAGATAGCAGGTCCAAAGCCAGAATATAAAGATAAAAGGGAAGACTCAACAGATAAAATCCCAGGACCCAAAGCTCCGGGCATACACGGATAGGTAATGGAAAAACGAGTTTAGGGAGAGAATAGAAGAGAAGAGCCATGGGAGGCATACTACAATATGAAATAGCTATCACTCAGGCCTGCTTAGAACCTAACTTTGTACACGAAGAAATCAGGAAAAAATATGTGAGATATACTTTATCAGAAGGAACTGTACCCCAAAAGAATTTAACATGTGATAACAAACATTGATACTAACCATGGTTTCGATTGTATGCACACTATGGGGCTCATTAGGATGGCGGACGGACTTGCATCCGTCCGCCACCCTTGAGGAGGAGGGAACGTCCGCAGGGGCTGCGGCGTTCCCTCCGTGCTGATTAGGATGTGACCGCCAGGGTGGCGGTCACATCCTCTATTTTTATCATTGCGGCGGGTGCAGCTTCAAGCTGCACCCGCCGCAATGTTAAAAATGCATGTGTTGCATTTACATGCACAAAGCGGCAGGCACCGCACGGTGCCTGCTGCTTTGTGTACGCAAATGCAGGGGGGTACCATAGGTACCCCCCATGTGCACCCCCCATTCACCCAGGGGGCACGCAACGGGCCCCCAAAGTGAATGTCCGTATGCTTTTCAATGGCGGAAAAGCCGCCGTGGAAAAGCATATTTACACCAACATCATAATATGGCGGACGGTGTCTCATAGACACCACCTGCCATGTTATAGCTTTTCCGCCGCGGTCGGAAGCCGACCGCGGCGGAAAAGCGGCGGACGGAATTCCAGACCCACCAGCCATCCTAATTTGGCGGTGGGTCTTTGGAGTCTCCGCCTCGGTTTTTCCGCATTCTCCAGGCCGGGGGACACTTCCGCCGGCCCGGAGGATGCGGAAAAACCGCCATCCTAATGAGGCCCTATGTGTTACTTTTTGCCTAGAACAAATGTGGATAGTAGTAGATTTAGTGACACCAGGAGGATGAAAGGCGGAATTCACTTTTCTAAGATTAGAATATATGGCTGTCTGATGACTGCAGATGCCTATGGCATCGTTTAACCCACTTAGCCAATATGTTAGTTTATTATAGCTCTTCAAAATACCCTGTTCTTATTTCCAGGATTGACAATTTAACAAAACTCTTTTATCACTACAACTACTCAAGTTTATTCGATAGTCAATCCCCTAAAACATGGGGGATGTTGCAAAAAACAAAATTATTAGATGTGATAAACAGACAAATATGAAAAAAAGTATGAAATGTATGAAATTATTAACAGGCAGCCTGTGTACAAAAGCTTTTTAATGTTTAACAATAAACTGTTAGGCCATGAATGAATATAGAGCTTTGTATGAAATTATTAACAAGCAGCATGCTTACAAAAGCTTTTTAATGTTTATCAATACACTGTTAGGCCATGAATGAATATAAATGTTACTGTTTATCAATACGCTGTTAGGCCATGAATGAATGAATCAATCAATCAATCATAGCATTTGTAAAGCGCACTACATTCCCGTGAGGGTCTCAAGGCACCAGGGGGGGAACGCTGCTACTGTTCGAAGAGCCAGGTCTTGGGAAGTCTCCTGAAGGTTAGGAGGTCTTCGGTCTGCCGTAGGTGGATGGGGAGGGTGTTCCACGTCTTGGCGGCGAGGTGGGAGAATGATCTGCTGCCGGAGGTCACTCTTCGGATGCGGGGGAGAGTGGCAAGGGCGCGGTTTGCAGAGCAGAGCTGGCGAGACGGGGTGTAGAGGCTGAGTCGGCTGTTGAGGTACGCTGGTCCGGTGTCGTGAAGTGCCTTGTGTGCGTGGGTGAGGAGCTTAAAGGTTATCCTCTTGTTGATGGGGAGCCAGTGCAGGTTTCTCAGGTGTGGTGTGATGTGGCTGCGGCGCAGGATGTCGAGGATCAGGCGTGTGGAGGCGTTCTGGATGTGTTGGAGCCGTTTCCGGAGTTTGGGTGGGGTTCCTGCATAAAGTGCGTTGCCGTAGTCCAGTCTACTGCTAACGAGGGCCTGGGTGACCGTCCTTCTAGTTGTGGTGGGGATCCACTTGAAGATCCTGCAAAGCATGCGGAGGGTGTTGAAGCAGGAGGAGGAGACGGCGCTGACCTGTTTCGTCGAGAGTGTGGAGTCAAGGATGACCACCAGGTTACGTGCGTGGTTGGTGGGTTTAGGGGGAGCTCCTAATGCCATTGGCCGCCAGGAGTCGTCCCAGGCTGAGGGGGTAGAACCGAGGATGAGGACCTACGTCTTGTCTGAGTTCAGTTTCAGACGGCTGTTCCTCATCCAGTCGGCGACGGCCTTCATTCCTTCGTGGAGTTGGTTTTGGCGGTGCAGGGGTCCTTGGTGAGCGAGAGGATCAGCTGGATGTCGTCAGCGTAGGAGATGATGTTTAGGTCGTGCCGTCGGGCGACATGGGCGAGCGGTGCCATGTATACATTTAACAACGTTGGGCTGAGGGATGATCCTTGGGGTATGCCGCAGATGATCTCGGTTGCTTTGGAGCGGAAGGGGGGAAGGCGGACGCTCTGGGTTCTCCCGGAGAGGAAGGAGGTGGTCCAGTCCAGGGCCTTCTCTTGGATTTCGGCGTCGTGGGGGCGTGCTTTTAGTGTGCGATGGCAGACTGTGTCGAAAGCGGCTGACAGGTCCAGGAGGATGAAAGCCGTGGTTTCTCCGCTGTCGAGCAGGATCCTGATGCCATCGGTGGCGGCGATGAGGGCAGTTTCAGTGCTGTGGTTGCAACGGAACCCGGACTGGATTGGTCCAGGATGTTGTTCTCTTCGAGGAAGTTGGTCAGTTGTTTGTTGACGACCTTTTTGATGACCTTTGCCGGGAACGGGAGCAGGGAAATGGGTCGGAAGTTCTTTAGGTCCTTTGGGTCCGCCTTGGTTTCTTGAGTAAGGCATTGATCTCTGCGTGTTTCCAGCTCTCCGGGAAGGTCGATGTCTCGAAGGAGATGTTGATGGTTTTCCGGAGGTGGGGTGCGATGGTGCTGCTGGCTTTGTTGAAGATGTGGAGTGGGCAGGGGTCTTCTGGGGATCCGGAGTGGACGGTGTTCACGATCTTGATGGTGTCGTCGTCATTGATGTTGGTCCAGGCGAGCAGGCGGTTGGTGCGGGTGGTGGTCGTGGGTGCGGGGGTGCCGGCGGTTGCCGGGGTGCTGACGGTGTCGAAGCTGTCGTGGATCCTCGATCTTGAGGTAGAAGAAGGTGGTCAGTGAGTCGCACAGGTCTTGTGATGGTGGGATGTCGTTGGTGTTGGAGCTGGGGTTGGAGAGTTCCTTCACAATGCTGAAGAGCTCTTTGCTGTGGTGTGCATTGTTGTCTATGCGGTCTCTGAAGGTGGTCCTTTTGGTGGATCTGATGAGTTGGTGGTGTTGGCGGGTGGCGTTCCTGTGGGCTGTCTAGCTTTCCGGTGTTCTCTTGCGGGTCCAGTTTCTTTCCAGTTTTCGCCAGGTTCGCTTGGAGGCCTGTAGGTCTTCGGTGAACCAGCTGGCTCTCTTGCTGGTCTGGGTGTTGGAGAGTTTCTTGAGCAGGGCGAGGGTGTTGGTGCAGTCGTCAATCCATTGTCTGAGGTTGCGGGCGTCGGGGTCGGTCGGGTCTGCGGGTGGGCTCTGGGCAAGGGCGGAGGTTAGCTGGTCCTCAGTGATATTGCCCCAGCTACGGCGAGGCATCATCTGGGTGCGGTGGTGGGTTTCCGGAAGGTGAAGTGGATGCAGCGGTGGTCAGTCCAGTGGAGTTCGGTGGTGCAGTCGAAGGAGACGTGGGAGCTTGCTGAGAAGATAGGGTCCAGCGTGTGGCTGGCGGTGTGAGTGGGTGTTGTGATGAGTTGTCTGAGTCTGAGGTTGTCGATCAGGGTGGAGGTGTTGGAGTCGTTGTTCTCGATGTGGAAGTTCAGGTCCCCGAGGAGGATGTAGTCCGTGGAGGCGAGGGCGTGAGTGCTGATGAAATCGGCAATGGAGTCGCTGAACTGTGGTCGGGGTCCGTGGGGTCTGTAGACGAGTGTGCCTCTGAGGGTGGTGCTGGGGTCAGTGTGGATCTTGAAGTGCAGGTGTTTGGCGGTGCTGAGGGTGTCGTCGGCATCTGTCAAGACTTTGAGGGTGTTTCTATGGACGATGGCAATTCCTCCACCTACTCCGTTGGAGCGGTCCTTGCGGGTTATCTTGTAGCCTTCTGGGATGGCTATAGCGATGTCGGGTGCTGAGGTGGGGGTCAGCCAGGTCTCCGTCAGGAAAGCAACGTCTGGGGTGTTGGTGTCGAGTTGGTCCCAGAGTTCGACGGTGTGTTTGCGTGCGGATACCTTCAGAGAGTCAAAGAAAGCAAGGGAGTCGTTAGCGTTCCATTTGAAACTTGGATTGATGGTGTGTTACGTGATTGGAAGAAGTTGTAACCGAGAGCTGGAAGACAAGGAGTTTCCTGCCCTTCATCAGTTAAAGTTGACAGAGCTACCTGTTAACCGCCAGGCTTCCTGTACCTTGTCTCTGCTTGATAATGACCGAAGACTACCATTCCCATGATGCACTGTGACGGGTGCCAGACCGTATGCTTTCCCATGCTACACTAGTTTAAGGTCAGGTGACCTCTACAGCATATAGGCACTCAGCTCCGGTTCTCAGGTGCTTGGTTTTCCCAGCTAGGACAACGCTCTTCCTAACTGTTTGAAATAGTTTGGGAACCTTCCAGTCCCTGTGCTGCTGTACCTTTGGTAATTTTTCTTGCCAAGGGGGGCTTGGGGGAGGGAGCCGACCGCCGGGAGGTCTCCTCCCCCGGGCGGTTTGGGAGGGCTGCGAGGGGTTTCCCTTTAAGAAGGAGACAGAAGTTTCTAGACTTGGGCTGGTCTGGTAGGACCAGTATAGCCCAATTATAAACTCTCCTCCCACTGCCTACCAGCCACCATTTTAGGTTTGGTGACCTGGTGGCTAGGAGGGCTTGTAGCTTTTTTGTGGTGCGTTTATTGTGAGTTGGTTATTAGGCTATTGTCTTTAACTTCTTATTGCTAGTTTAAAATGGAAGATTCTCGTGTTGTGGAAGCGATGCGGCTGCTGGCTGAGGCAGGGCGTATGGATTTAGTTTCTGGAGGTGTGCCGGCGCGTCCCCAGCGCCAGGCCTCCGCTGGCGTGGTTGCGGCGGTGCTGGCGTGCTCGTCGCCGAAGAGGAGACGCCCGAGCCAGGTAAGCGAGAGGGGCCGGTCCCGTACGAGGAAGCCGGCCCCTCAGAGGGTTGCGCGTGTGTTTTCCAGTGAGGCGGCAGCTCCGGCGGTATGCGGCTCCTCTGGTGAGGGCGGTAGGGGGACGCGCGTAGCTCCGGCGTCTCAGGTAGGTGTTGCAGTGGGGGCGGGGGGGGCTCCGAATACGTTTGGCGCTTTGGTGGGGCAGGCGCATATTTATAGTGACGCGCTGGCGGGGGGGGCTCCGAGCACGTTTCGCGCTTTGGTGGGGCAGGCGCATATTTCTAGTGACGCGCTGCTGCCCCCTCCGGTATTTCAGGCGGGCGCTCCCCCTTTCTCTGGTCCGATGATTTCAAGGGCCGCCTCGGCGGGAAGGCGGGGTAGGGGGGGCCGGGGAGGGAGCAAAAAGCGCTCCGCTTCGGACCCGCTGGTGGAGCGGCGAGCGCAGCCTGAGGAGCCCGCCCCGGCGCGTAGTGCGCGCAGAGGCTCTTTTCCATGTGTGGTGCAGGGATCAGGCCAGGAGCGTTTGGTACACGGGGTACATAATGTGCAGTGGGCTGTTGAGGAGTCTCAGTTTGCTCCTGAGGCGGCACATATATTGTTGGGGACACCTCCCAGCTATGTGGTTTATGAGAGGCAGGCTGGGGAGACGAGGGAGGCAAACGTGGTGTTTTCTCATGGTGAGTTGGGCTGCAAGGATTTGGCACCTGGTATGAGTCAAGCTGTTGTGGGACAGGCTGCTGATACGGACATGGGGGATGTGGAGGGTAATGTGGGTAGCCCATTGTTGTTTTCTACCCCTGGCTCTGCTGTGGGTCCTGCTTTGTCTGTGGGGGGGGGCTCGAGGGGAGAGGGTGAATGGGCCCAGATGGGTGAAGGGGGTTCTGTTTCTGGTTTGGTTTCGGGGCAGGAGGTTTCCGGGTTGGGTGGTTTTGGATATTCTGGTTTCATGGAGTTGGATGACAGTTTGCAAAAGGAGGGCAGGAGCATATCACAGGTGGGCCGTGTCCAATTGCCTTGTGATATCAGTGTGGTAGGACATACACGCGGTGCAGGGATTTCAGGGTCTGGAAGGACGGTTGTGGGTGCAGGGGCAGGTGTTTGCCAACCTGTTATGAGTGGTTCAGGGGGTTCTGGTTTGCATGGATCAGGGATGGGGCCTACTGGGGGTTTTCGGCAGGGGCGTGTTGGGCCTGTTCAAGGGGTTGGGGATGTCCCAAATTGGTCAGGTGAGGCGAGAGGCCCATATGTCATGTTTGGTTCCCCTGGGTGGGATCATTTTGGTACTGCAAGTTTGGCGCAACGTGGTTTACAGAAGGTGGGTGAAGGCCAAGTTTGGGGTGCGAGGGCCCCTCTTCTGGCTTCCTCTTCGGCGGTGGCAGAGGGTAACTTGGATGTGAGCGATGATGATGAGGTGATAGGTGATTCTCCGGTCCGGGGACGCCCTATGAGGGGTTGTCCTAGAGGGAGTTCTTTGGACAGGTTGCAAGGGATGGTTGTTGAGGCTAATTTGCAGAGGTCAAGGTCTGTTTCAGGTGTTGTATTCAGGGACCCTAGCACACCAGTCCAAACTTTTTCTTTTCAGGATAGGAATAGGTGCGGAGGTCCAGACTTGGCAGGGCGCGGTCCAGTCCCATCTCGCCAAGGGGAAGTGAGGAGAGTGCCTAGCGCGGCCCTCTCTGTTCCACCGAGGGATCCCGCCGCGGCCAGCACACGAGGGTCTGGCGTGACCCCGCTGGCCCCAACGAGTAGCAGGTATAGGTGGCAGGCCTTGCCGGCGGCTATGGAGCTGCAGAGTCAACGCGCAGGGAGGTACAGGCGCGTACAGTCTGCTCCCCCTCCTGGAGTCTCAAAATCATTTAAATGTACGGTGGTTGATACCGGGTTGGGTAAGACCCGTGGTGATTTGTTACATACCAGTGTCGATTCAGTGGTGTTGGACTACGACGAAGAGAGTCCTGAAGAAGGTGAATTGCGGGATCCGGAAGGGGGGGTGCCCTCTCATGTTTCTTGTAGTGTGTTACAGGCTCCAGTGGTCCAAAGTCAAGTGCAAGGGAGAAGAGAGCACGGCCCATCGAGTAGGGCGCCTCGCAGACCGGACGCATTGACCTCGGCGCCGCGGGCGGAGCCATCGAGAGTGGTCTCTCTGTTGCCAGGTGAGCAATCAGCCACACAGGCCAAACCTACGATGGTGTCTGTGGGTACAGGTGGTGAAACCGAAGTGGTTAGTGGTGATGGCCGTCTGGTCAAAGGTCGATATGTAAAAGACACTGCAGTTGGTACAGATGATGTGGTAGACGTTACGAACAAGGTGGAAAGTGGTGTTATGGCTGGTGCTTCCAGCAAGGTTAAAGAGCCTGTGGCCAGTAAAGAATTAAAAATCAAGAAAATGCCTTACATGGGGGTTACGAAACCGTTAGGTGCTCATCTCATGTTAAGTACCAAGGAACGAATTTGGAATGGTGAGTATGTGGAACTACTTAAGCTACTGCACCGGGAAGTCCGGTCTAAAGAGGGGTCTAAGGAGGAGGAGTTTGAGCTGGCTAAACGCCCCAGAGTGCCTTTGACTATTGAAAACTGGACAGCTGCATTTTTGATTTATGCCAGTGTATATTGCGAAAAGTTCCCTGAGCGCAGCGTGTCCCTTTTTAAATACATGGACGTCATTCGCAAGGCGCAGATCACCGGGGGTGGTTTTGCTTGGTCTCAATATGATGAAGAATTTAGGGCCAGGATGGCTTGGGACCCTGAGGCTAAGTGGGGGGAGCTGGATAATGACTTGTGGCAACACACAATGGGGTCGGCGTCAGGGGGGAAAACCATTTTTACGGCCAGTGGTTTGCCGTTAGTTTATCGGCCCTTTCAGGGGAAGCCCACCCGGGGAGGGGTGGGGGCCACTGCAACCTTGCACTCAGGGTCTGGTTTCTGTTGGGAATTTAATAGGGGCTCCTGTACCAGGGAGTATTGTAAATTTAAACATGAATGCTCAGGTTGTGGTAGGAAACACCCGTTGTCCAAGTGTTGGGACAATCAGCCATCGGAGGGTACACATGGAAAGCAAACGGTTTCAGGAACATCTAATACGACTTCACAGTTTTCAGGAGGAAGGGGATACAGAGGTGCTAAGGGTGCTGGGTCCAAGGGCTCGTACGCCAGTTAAGTTAGAAAGGCTGCGCATTGCCCTCCATGGTTTCGAAGATCAGTCAGCAAAAGTTACACTGTTGGAAGGTTTTCAGTTTGGGTTCCGGCTCGGTTACTTAGGTTCTCGGGAACGGAGGTGGTCTGCCAATTTAAAATCAGCTTCTGAACATGCCACAGTGGTACAAGACAAACTTAATAAAGAGGTACAGGAAGGGAGGATGGCTGGCCCATTTCACGATTGGCCGATCCATAACTTGATTGTTTCACCGGTTGGAGTTGTCCCGAAGAAAGAACCGGGACAGTTTCGACTGATTCAACATTTGTCATGGCCTGAAGGGTCGTCTGTTAATGATTTCATTGACCCAGAGGCAGTGTCTGTCTCTTACTCTTCGGTTGACGTGGCCATGTCACTTGTTGTGACAGCGGGCGCAGCCGCTGAGATGGCTAAGTGTGACATCAAGTCTGCTTTTCGGTTATTGCCTGTCCACCCGGACGATTGGAGCCTTTTAGGTATTCAGTTCGCTGGTAAATGGTACGTGGACAAGGCTCTGCCGATGGGCTGCTCCATATCATGTGCCTTGTCTGAGTGTTTTAGTACTTTTCTGCAATGGTACTTTTCCCATCAGTCCGGTCATACACTGGTAACACACTATCTCGATGATTTTTTCTTTGTCGGATCCCCGGGCTCCGCGGAGTGCCAGAAGGCTCTGGACACATTCCAAGGGCTCATGGAGGATCTGGGAGTTCCTTTGGCTCCCGAGAAAACAATGGGCCCTGCCACTGTCCTCTCCTTTTTGGGTATTGAAATAGACTCTGTGGTTATGTCTGCTCGACTGCCCGAGGACAAAAGGGTCAACATGATTGAATTACTGGATGTGATGTTGGCAAAGAGAAAAGTGTTGGTGAAAGAGATTCAAGTGCTTTTGGGTCATTTGAATTTTGCCTGCAGAGTGGTGAGAGCGGGCAGGACCTTTTGTAGGAGACTGGGCAGGGCTTTGGCAGGTCATCATTTGCCCCACCATCGTGTTCGTCTGTCTGCTGGTGTTAAGGAGGATTTGAGAATGTGGAAGTTTTTCCTGAACTCCTTCAATGGTGTCCCCTTGGTCAGAGAGGTTGACTTTCAGTGGGATGTACAAATGTTTTCGGATGCTGCTGGCAGTGATGGTTTTGGGCTCTTTTGGAATGGCAAATGGTGTGCGGAACGTTGGCCTGATGAATGGTTGAATGGAGGTCGCAGCATCACTTTCCTGGAACTGTTACCTTTATTGGTCGCCTTGACACTGTGGGGGGAGGAATTGGCGCACAAGAAAGTGCTGTTTCGTGTGGATAACATGGCGGTGGTGGAGATAGTGAATCGCCAATCGGCCAGGGACGAACAAGTGTTGAAACTTATGAGAGTTTTCGTTCTTGGTTGTTTGAAACACGATATTAATTTTCGTGCCTTACACATTCCTGGCGTGGACAATGACATTGCGGATGCTCTGTCTCGTTCACAGTGGGGGAGATTCCGTGGACTGGCGAGGGACGCGGACAGATCCCCGACTCCGATGCCGAGTCATCTGTGGCACGTCGGCGAGGTCGGGTCGTACAATTGGTGGTAGGTTCTCTGTCTGTGTCCACGCGTTCTGCGTATTCTCTTGCGTGGAAGGAATTCCTGGAATCTGGTGCTGTCAGAAGGGAGGATCTGTCGCGTCGGTCGGATGATGTTGTCAACTTTATACTGGACCTCATGGATAAGGGTTTGACCAAAGTAACCATTGCTGGGAAACTGGCGGGGATTGCTTTCATGGGGAAGTTGTGGTGGGGCTATCCTCCATCTGCGGGGGAAATTGGTAGGAGGATGCTTGAGGGCTGGGCCAGGGAGCAAGGGCACGTTGGTAGATCCAGAGCCCCCCTATCTTGGCAAGTTCTTGCCAGGTTAATCACAGTTTTGCCTTTAGTTTGTTCGGATGATTTTGAGGCATGTGTTTTCTCAATGCTGATGGCGTTCATGTTTTTTGGTGCTTTCAGGGTATCGGAGTTGTTGGGTTCAAAATATAAGTGTGGATTGTTTTGGAAGGACGTTTTTTGTTATGATGAGGGAGTTCACGTCTGGTTGGCCAGTTCTAAAACTGATCAGACGGGTAAGGGGAAAGGTGTGTGGTTACAGGCACGTGCTCCGAAGCTTACTTGCCCTCTACTGCTGGCGCGGCGCTGGCGTTCCTTGTGTGGGGGTGGCGATGAAGTCCTGGTTTTCCAACATATCAATGGCACTCCTGTAACACCTTATCAATTACGTATGGTTTTGCGCAAAGCACTACAGCACATAGGTCTCGATGGCAATCTTTATGGTACTCACTCTTTCAGAATAGGTGCAGCCACTGAAGCTTTTCACAGAAGTTGGTCTGAAAGGGATATTAAGCGATTGGGGCGCTGGTCTTCTAACTGTTTCCAGCGTTATGTGAGGAGCTCGGCGGAGGAGGCGCATGCGTCATCCTCCTTCACATGATTCTAACTCTCTTTTCTTTTTCAGGATCCGTTGCTGGGCCTCGCTCCTCGGTGGTAACGGTCTGGATAGTGGGGCATTCCTTTGTCAAGTGGGCCAGGGTCCAGGCAGCGAGGAGTTACTTTGGAGACCTACTTGGTTTCAATGATCGAATGTTTAACGTTCTTTGGAAGGGTAAAGGCGGGATGCTCTGGAGAGAGTTAATCCCTTGTTTGAACAACAACATGGTGGGCGGGTTATGCCCGGATATTTTAGTCATTCATTTGGGAGAAAATGACCTATGTGCAACGAAAGGTGTAGTCTTGCTGCGAGCTATGAAACGAGATTTAGGCCTCATTAAGGAAATGTGGGCTGGGTGTCATGTTTTTTGGACAGAGTTAATCCCTCGCAGGATATGGAGAGGAGCGGTGAATCCCAGGGCTGTCGATCGGGCTAGGAAGAAAGTGAATTCGGAGGTGTCTCGTTGCTGTAGGAGCCTTGGTTTCAGCAGGATTTCACACAGGGACATTAAGTTTGAGTCTGTTGAGTTCTTTAGGGATGATGGAGTTCATTTGTCCCGTGTGGGCATGGAGCTTTACTTGTTGGAGCTTCGTGAGGTCTTAGCCCGGGCATTGGCCATGCAGCGCTGATTTTCTGGTTTCTCTTTCGCTTCGCGGTTGGGGGGGCAGAAAGGGAGGCGTGTCTTCCCCGCCTACCTTTCTGGGTGGCGGTGTTTTTGGGTATCATTACGGTTTTAGGCAGATTGCTGGTTGAGTATTAGTTCGAGTATTTCTTTGACAAGTGCTGGGGTATGTTGGTCATGGTTTGACCGTTCAGTTTTGTGAGGGGGGTATCTGCAGGAGTGCAGGGTCAGGCAGGGTTTATGGTTATGGAGGACCTGACCGTTGTTATTGCAATTGTGGTTTGACGAATAAAGTTTTAACGATGACGTATGTTTGTTCAATGACGAAATGTTTTATTGATGATGTAATGTTTTATTGATGACGTAATGTTATAATGCTGTTATATTGTTTATTGATGTATTGTTGGGAGCGGGAGGGCTCAAATGTTTTAGGGGTGGGGGAGGGTTCGGGGGGCTGAGTTTGTAGTTATTTATTTATTTAGTGAGGTTTAGTTTTGTAAGGCGTTGCCAAGGTTTGTATTTGTAATGTGCACCTGTGTCTTAATAAAGCGGCCTTTTACACACACAAACAACTTTTGGTCTACTTTTCTCCCACCCCTCGCCCTCCCTCCCAAGGGGGGCTTGGGGGAGGGAGCCGACCGCCGGGAGGTCTCCTCCCCCGGGCGGTTTGGGAGGGCTGCGAGGGGTTTCCCTTTAAGAAGGAGACAGAAGTTTCTAGACTTGGGCTGGTCTGGTAGGACCAGTATAGCCCAATTATAAACTCTCCTCCCACTGCCTACCAGCCACCATTTTAGGTTTGGTGACCTGGTGGCTAGGAGGGCTTGTAGCTTTTTTGTCCCACCCTCCCTCCCTCTTTTTTGCATTAATGTTCCTTTTTCCCCTCGCTGTCTCGTTTTTTCCCATTTTTGGTGCTTTTTGCTCCAATTTTCTTTTTTAAGTAAAAGGCTGTTTTGTGGGCCACCGGTGTGCAGGGGTTTTTCTCTTGTATTTGTATTCGTCGCTAGACACAGGTGCTGTGCGGTGTTTTTGGGTATCATTACGGTTTTAGGCAGATTGCTGGTTGAGTATTAGTTCGAGTATTTCTTTGACAAGTGCTGGGGTATGTTGGTCATGGTTTGACCGTTCAGTTTTGTGAGGGGGGTATCTGCAGGAGTGCAGGGTCAGGCAGGGTTTATGGTTATGGAGGACCTGACCGTTGTTATTGCAATTGTGGTTTGACGAATAAAGTTTTAACGATGACGTATGTTTGTTCAATGACGAAATGTTTTATTGATGATGTAATGTTTTATTGATGACGTAATGTTATAATGCTGTTATATTGTTTATTGATGTATTGTTGGGAGCGGGAGGGCTCAAATGTTTTAGGGGTGGGGGAGGGTTCGGGGGGCTGAGTTTGTAGTTATTTATTTATTTAGTGAGGTTTAGTTTTGTAAGGCGTTGCCAAGGTTTGTATTTGTAATGTGCACCTGTGTCTTAATAAAGCGGCCTTTTACACACACAAACAACTTTTGGTCTACTTTTCTCCCACCCCTCGCCCTCCCTCCCAAAGCACTTTTGTGTGTACACTTTGTCTTGGATCAGTTCTTTATTGATTTATTCATCCTGAACGCGCTGAGTTCCGCTGTTTTCCTGACTACCTAGAGCGCGAGGACGCGCTAGAGCCTGTTCTCCTTGCTGTTTACATTATACGCGCAAGGACGCGCTGAATTTTGCTGTATTTGGGAATACTGTGAGCGCGAGGATGCGGTGAAGCCTGTGTTCCTTTTTTGTTTATTTGCAGCGTGATATTGCGCTGGGGAATCTTTTGTTTCCCCTCTTTGAATTGCCTCCGTCGGACTGCCACAATTGAATGACCTTTGCAAGTAGAGCGCGAGGAGCGCTACTTCAGTAGTGACTTTCCTTTTTTGTTTTCATTTTGTATGCGCGCGGGCAGAGAGCGGTTGATACATTGTATCTCTCTGTACCCGCTCGCATCTCCTGGCCAATTGAGTGCTATTCTTTCGTTAAGCAATCTAGTGGGATACACGGACTGCTGGAGAACTTCTAGCTTGCTTTTCTATGCCTCTTGGTCTGCCATATCCATTCCTATTCTGACTGTGCGGACTGACTTGAAGCCAGCTTATGCCTGATACTTGTGGGTTGCATACACTGACAGAGAGTACTTGTAACTACAAGTCCTACCTTAAATTTTTTTGCATTTTTTGGAGAGACCTGATTTAAACCTGAGGCTGGTATTACTGAAGTGAGTACAGGGAAGCATACAGTCTGAGTATTTACATGTAATGTGCCCTATATCTATGTCTGTTCAGCTGCCCTTTTATAACGTTAGTTTCTTCTGGTTTGTCTGTTTCCTGCGGGAGTACCCTGTCTACCAATCCCTCCTCCTTACTAGAAGAAGGTTCTGGTGGTCCTTCCTGGTCTCTTCACTCCCTGGGGGTCTTAGTCTATCTTTGGTGTGCCTAGTTGGCTAGAGGTGACCCTACGTGAGTGAAGAGGCTCAATCTTTGCTCCCGTGGAGACTGTTTTTTCTGGCCTGGGACAAGAACCCGACACTACCTGAGGTGTACTATATTCCAATCAGGTAACAACTGTCTGACTTGAAAAAAAAGGATTCAGAGAATTATACAGTGTTGGCTGACATGTAGGTAGCTGTTACACCTAGAAAGCAGACCCTAGGACAGAATGCAGGGAACGATGTCAGTCCGCCTGCCGACCCACAAGAGACATCCATACTAATAAATTCGAGGATATGGAGGGTTATTAACCTGTTGCAACTACTATCAGGTAGTGGGCACAGTTGTAAAGTACACACATCAAAAGATTAAGAGGTTATTAAGCTGTAAACCTAAAGGATTGAAACGGGAGCAGCTGAAACTACAACTCCCACGATGGCTAGCATGTGTCTGGCTCGCACCCCTCATGGTATGAAGTTTAAAAAACACTAAATCCAAAAGGGCTATAAAAGGCATTTTCACCCTTATCACGGGACAGATTATTCCTACATTCATTGCACGTTCTAAGAAAGAGAAAGTATTTGGGAAAGTTCAAACCTGTGGAGTAAGGGTGTTCTGCACTAAACGCTTTTGTATATTTCAAACATGTTCCAGGATTCTAGGTCGCCATTTCATGTCTATCTGCTGTGCGGAGTACATTGCTGCCACATTATATACCGGCATTGGAAGCCGCCAGTATTGTCTGTTGCGAGCCCAAGGAGAGGGCTGGTACTGAGGTTGTGATTACCATATCTCGCACATGGGGACTCGCAGACAGAAGCGTCTGATTGGATCTACAAGTTGGCTGTTCGAAGGGGCCTGTCGGATACATGACCCACCCTGAAGAGACCCACCCCGAAGAGACCATGCACCAATTAGTGCAACAGAACTAGTTTATTCCTCACTGAGAGACCATAAGTGAGAGGTAGGACCTCTCCATAAACATATTCTTTCTCTATGGGTACTCTGCACTGACTACTTGAAATATAGGGACTCGTAGGCAAAAGGGCCAACGGAAGTCAGAAACGTGTTGGCATGAATTTTTACTCATATGCAGTGGCGCATATTGGTCATTACACCCATATATGCCTCATGTAGTTTCACCTTTGGTAACTTTTTAATATGCAAGGATACCACATGAATAGAGGATACTTTTGTGGTCTATCCTAAGGTGTTTTTAACCAGTCGATTGGATCATAGTATTATCTAGCTAAGATAAGTAATATCGAAGCACTCCCTCAGGTTAGCGCCAGCCTGAAGTCGAGTCCACCCTGGCAGTGCCATCTTACCAGGGTGGGACTAGGTGGCAAATGATAAAGCATGTCACATTACGTGAGTGAGCTATCCTTGTCCAATTCTTAGAATTACCAATAAACTGGGAGTGGAGTAGGTATCGGTAGCAGGGATGTCAACACATTACTCTCTCATGTTTCGCTAAATTGCAAACTGAGATTAAGTGCTAGGGTATCATGCCATCTTTGTGTTTTGATTAGGGACGAAAGGCAGTCGTGAGCCCACTAATGCCCTGAATCTCTCCGTTTGTGTGATAAATAATCTGATTGGAGGTTTCACTTATTTGGAGGGCTACTTCCGCTATTCTTGTGTGATAAAAATGTGTGACTGTATACCTTACTTATCCTAGGGAGCAACGCGCTGTGCCTTTAACATTTGGATTCTATATTTCAATTCAGTAGCACACTATTGAGAATCAAGACATATTTACCTGTAAAATTTAGTATAATTCAGTGCGCAATGTGGATGAGTAGCACGGTTGATTTTGGAAATGATGATACTGGATGTTATAGGCTATGCTAAAAATAAGCTCACTATTCTTTGAAGATATTTATGAGAGTATATCATTTTGCTATTTTAAATGGGGTTTCCTAAGGGTTGGTTCTCCCCCTGTGAAGCACACCTTTTTATTGTTTCTGGTGGGTATCATATAAGCAAGCACATTACACAGTTTATTTAACGAGACGTGTATGTCATATTCAGTTATATTAATTAACACTCTCCTACTATTTCAGCTCACAAAGAAAATCATTTTTAGGAGCTTAATGACCCATGATAATGTTACATATACTACTCTGCTGATTCAAAGTTAAAATATTTTATTTTGTAGAATTTTATTTTGTGGGAAAACAGGTGATAGAACAATATCTATAAATGTGTGATAGAAGGTGTCCCAGAGAATCTGATGATGTTCTTTCCTTTATAGGTCTCTTCCCAGCTGTTCCATTCCCTACATTCCCTCACTTGATCACCTCAATCTTCTGTGCTATCAAAGCAATCAGAATTGAGGCTGTAAACAGGTGGCCCTTATTGAGCAACAAACCGACCCTGAGGGAATTATTGCTGACTTTAGGTAAGAGGTTAGCAAAAGGCTGAAGCAACATGGTTGTCAGATAGAGCGAAAGAGGAACTCTCAACAGACTGTCCTTTCTTATACCTTTGGAAAGTGCCCTTTGCCTTACTCTCTGGTTTGGAACCAGAGGCAAAAAGGCAATTGGCTTCAAAATCAGAAATACAAGGAAAAGGATGAAAGAAAGGTTCTTCCAAACCCAAGGTGATTACTTGTCATATGTGTCTTAAAGATGGCCATTTATTTTATTTTATTTATAAAGTTTTATATAGCACAAACAAGACCCTGGAAGGGTATTGGAGTTCTTTACAAATGTTACATCAAATAGAGTGAGAACTAGTGATATAAAAAATAAAAAAATAAATATGAATAGATAAAACCACAGACCCCGACACCGCCAGAACCAGCCTGCACGAAGGGATGAAAGACGTCGCCGAGTGGATGAAGAACAGCCGCTTGAAACTGAACTCAGACAAGACGGAAGTCCTCATCCTTGGACCATCACCCTCCGCCTGGGACGACTCCTGGTGGTGGCCCCCTGCCCTGGGCACCGCCCCCAAGCCAACAGACCACGCACGCAACCTGGGCTTCATCCTGGACTCCTCCCTCTCGATGACCAGACAAGTCAACGCCGTCTCCTCTTCATGCTTTCACACCCTCCGCATGCTCCGCAAGATCTTCCGATGGATCCCGATCAAAACCAGAAAGACTGTCACCCAGGCCCTCGTCACCAGCCGGCTGGACTACGGAAACACCCTCTACGCCGGAACCACAGCCAAGCTACAAAAAAGACTACAACGCATCCAGAACGCCTCCGCCCGACTCATCCTGGACATCCCTCGATGCAGCCACATCTCCGGCCACCTGAGGAACCTGCACTGGCTCCCTGTCAACAAGAGGATCACGTTCAGGCTCCTCACCCACGCACACAAATCTCTCCACAACCTGGGCCCCAAGTACCTCAATGACCGCCTGACCTTCCACACGCTCCCCCACCAGCTACGGTCCGCTAGCCTCGCCCTCGCCGCCTTACCACGCATCTGAAGAGCCACCGCCGGAGGCAGATCCTTCTCCTACCTGGCGGCCAAGACATGGAACTCCCTCCCCATCCACCTTCGGCTGACCCAGGACCACCTCGCCTTCAGGAGACAACTCAAGACATGGCTGTTCGAGCAGTAGCGGCCCCCTTCCCCCAAGTGCCTTGAGACCCTTCCGGGTGAGTAGCGCGCTATACAAGTGTTATGATTGATTGATTGATTAAAAGGAAAAAGTAAATGTTGTCACAATTTGTTGTAGATCCGGAAGGTATTCAAGAGTGCGTTAGCCATTCGCACTTAGAGTCAAGCGCAGATCCTGGTAGGTTAGAAATAAATCTCCTAGTCATTTCAGGAGCAGATAGAAATGACTTAAAGGTTGAGAAATGTGCCATTTTGGCATCACTGAAACCATTATAAATCAAAATCCGTGAGACCGGGATAGGTCCACAATAAAATCACATGAAAATGTGTACCATGGTTGAGGAGGAACTAGTGGTAAGATACAAATACTGTTTGCTATACATGTACCAATACCAAGTGTTACTAAAATATAAGAAAGGAAGAGAAAAGATGGAAAGGAGTGAGAAAATAAACCATAGATGGAGAGAAGAAAAGAAAAGAAAGAAAAAAGGACAGGAGGAAAAAGAAGGGAGGGAAGACAAAACGAAACTTCAAAGCAGGGTAAAGAGGGCAGGGAAATGGATCATTCAGATGAATCCCAAGTATAGTAATGCTGGGGGGGAGTGCGGTAACAATGACGAGCCAGAATCAAATGACAAACTGGGGGAGGGGCATACTGCAGAAAGGAATACCACATGAGAAGAAAAATATCTGCTTTGTCCATTAGGTTGTAAATTACCTTTTCACAGGATGCAGTCTAGTACATTTCCGCGAGCCATCCTCATGCAATGGTAGTAGTGGAGTACACCAATGTCGTAAAATACAGATTTTGCCAGCTGCAAGGGCAGTGATGAGCAGGCAACGGGCATGGAGGGTCAGCTTGGAATGGTCCAATAAGTCATGGAGGAGAATTAGGCAGTCCGGAATTGATGAGGTCAAATCCATCGACTCTCCAAGCATATACCCCCTTGCTGTCAAGAAGGGATGAATAGCATGACAATCCAATAATTTATTAACTATGTCACAGGATGCATCATCACATCGCTAGCAGGCAGAGTGAGGGAGCAACCCTGCAAGTTGAAGCTGTGCCGGGGTCCTGTGCCAGCCCTGAAGAATCATAAATAGACTAAACTTGATCCGTGCTTAACTGACTTCCCGTTCCAGGACTTAAAAGAGTTCTACCCAGTCCTCCTCATCATATTCCACCTGCTGGCGAATGTGCCAAGAAACCCTGAGACTAGCCAATTGCGTCTGGGAGTATGAATCAGAAGATTGTAGAACCCGGACATCACACCTTTAAAATGACCCCAAGTGTTAGGGTATCGGGGAACAGGGGATGACGTAATTGTGTGTAATGTCATTTTTTAGTATTCAGCAGGCAAAATTCCTCCTGTAGCATCTCAAAGGACTTGAGTTCACCATCAGAAATCAGGTGTGTGAGTGTTAGAATCCCATCTCTATGCCAGGGGCCCCAGTCAAGCATGCCCACTTAGTGAATAACAGTATTGTTCCAGAAGAGAGACTTGCCATGGAGATGCACATCAACCAAAAAGAGCTTATGAGCCCGTATTCAGGTGACGTACATGGCTTTCAGCATATGGTTGGGGGGGTCTGGTTGTTGGGCCAGGATGATAGAGGACCTTTAGTTCCAAATAAGGTTGGGCTGAGTTTGCGTAGCAACGCTATGCGGAACACCAAAAGTGGCAAAAAACCTCTGCTGTGCTACGCGGAGTTCCTCCAGCGGACGGAGTTCCTTGTCCCGCTTGTTCCGTGACGTTTCCGCCATACTGCAACACAAATTGCATTTTTGGGTGGAAAAATTGCACGGACTGCACCACGCGGTCGCGCATGGGTGCCGCCATCTTGTTTCTCACTCTGTTTATAGTGTTGGGGTCTACTTTTTGATCCATCCTGAATCTTTGCAATCTTTGTGTTCTAGAACACTTTTTTCCATCTTCTTTATTTATCTTACCCTTTGTATGTGTGTATTTTATGTTTTTTCTACTTTTTGTGCGTTTGTTAGGTTTGTACTTTATTTTTGCACTTTACTTACTTCCTAATTTTTTTTTTTACTTCCTTTCTTTTTTATTCCTGTTTCAGTATTTTTTTACTTTTGCCCCCCCCCACCCCAAGCACCATGGCAGAAAAAGGTGTTCCATAAACACCTGCAACAAGGAACTGCCTTCCTTGCATAAGACGGTGCCAGGAAGGCATGTAGCCCCAGTCCTTGTTTTTGGAGGTGGAGGTGGCAGCGCTGGTTTTTTACATACACCACCTCCTTTCCACCCTGGCAGCAGGCCTGGGTCCAGGTACAGATTCTGGGAGTGCCAGCAGCACTGGGCAAGGGTACACCTGGCAAAGTATCTCTGCTCTGGTGTCCGGTGCAACCATAATCAGCTGTTGCACTAGTGGTCCAACATCCTGAAGCGAGAGCAGGACCTGCTAGGGGTTCAGGTCACGGGGCTCGGTAAGTAGCTAATTAATTTTATTATTACTTGGGTGTTGTATGATATCGCTAATATTTTTTTGCCAAATAACAAGTATGCTGCTCACATGCAGGTAAGTTAAGTCCAAAAATATTATATTATGTGATCGTTATTCTAGACAGGTGCTTGGCGCTACCTAATCGTAATTGTTGGCACTCGCTTGGGCTGATTATGTAAGTACGTACGTAATGTAGAGACTCCTTTGTCCTGTCACTAAGATAGTGGTAGTTAGTATTAGTAATTTAGCGGCGCGTGTCCTCTCATTTCACTTCTTTGAGACTTTTTTGTAGCTCGTACAGTGACAAGCAACCAATTTGGTGTTTGCATTTAAAGAAAAATTGAAGACTTAGTGAACTGGCCAGCAAAGGGGGTTGAGATTGTGAATGAGATGAGAAGAATCAAACATCATTTGTTGCAATTGATTAGTAATTCCAAAATCTTTGGAATAGGGCTTGGAAGATTTCGGAAATATTGAATAGGTTAGGACGGTCGATGATACTAGTCTACTACTAGTCGATCTGGTTTTAAAAAAGTTCAATGATATTGCGATTGCCTGTTCCTGTCAGAAAATCATTTTGGAGAGATTATTTATTCACCACCAATCTTTTATTGTCTTTAGGTCTTACATCAGCATCCAAGGGCACGAAGAAGACTGAGGCGGGTGAGGAAGGTGGAAGTTCCTCCCAGTCCCAAAGTTCGTCGGCCGATTGCTCTGCAGGCCCTAGTAAGTCCTCCTGTTGTAAACAATATTTATTTCTCTAGCTTTTACCGCTCCTTATTTTGAATTATTTCTAACCGTTTTCTAATTTAATCCCAAATCCTCTTCGATCTATCAGTTTCTAAATTAGTGTTATCCCTGCATTATCCTATTTACTTATTTTCTATATTCCTAGTGTCTGTACTTTACTTCAAATTGCCTCTGTATACTAGTCTGTATGTAGCTTCCTTTCTTCTGCTTTGGCACTGTAAGACTCAGAGAACCCATTGGTCACGTACTATTACTTCTACTCTGCTGTGCAGATTACATGCCCGAGCAAGGTATTCTATGCATGTTTGTTGAGATGAGAGGGCTTACTGTAATTTTCTCATGCTAAATCAGTAAAACAAGAGAGTAGCCATGGTCATGTTGGACACCCCAAAGTTGTGCCTTCTTAGCTAGTCCTAGTCTTATTACCTGCAGTTAGTGAACAGATGACCATGCACCATAGCTGGAAGGAAGTATCAGAAGGACAGCCACATTACATATGTAATGTTTTTTCCAGCCACACCGACCACCAATGCTGAGGCCAGCAGTGATGGCTGCGCAAGTCAGTCAGCAGATGCGGCAGTGGTAGGCGGTAAGCCAGCAGCAGTGGTGGGCAGTGGTAAGTCATATTGCTTGCTTATTGAAAATTAATTATATACTCACTGCAAGGGTGTATTGTTGACTTGTGAACAGTTGAACACACCCCTCTTTATATAGCATATACAGCAGGAGTTGAGTAACTAATGGCCTCTTCTATCTTCAACTCAGCAGAGAAAGCTTCATGAAGACCTTTAATTATGATGGAAAAAGGAAAGAATGATGGAAGGAGAAAGGATGGGTGAAATGTAATATGACTGGAAGAGAAGGATGCCTGGGTGAAAGGACCCATATACTAAATGTGGCTGATAGGATGCATGGGTGGGTGAAGGATGGATGAAAGGTGAAAGGGTGCCTGTCTCGGTGGGTGAAAGTGTATGGTTGAAAGGATGCCTACTTGGGTGGGTGAGAGGAACCCTCTGGTGAGCTTGATGGATAAATGACAAATGTATGTTGGTGAAAGATTCGTTGAGACTGAGAGCCATGTTTGGATGGATGGATATATGGATGGATGGATGGTTTTCAATGATGAAGACTGGATTGAGATAGTGTAAAACTTAAATAGTGCGTAGCAAAGCCAATGGTGGAGATTAAAAATACTAAAAGAACAATGCAATGATGAATGGAAAAATCCTTGAGAAGAAGAATAAACAAGGGACGAGGATGCTCCTCTGTAGTGGCATTCTTCTCACCTTTACTTGCTTGGAATGGTTTTTATCAGGGTTTATTTATTCAAAGGGTTGAGGTGGTATTTCAGACTACTCCCTTGACTCAGAGTATTTTTCAAGCGCAGCATATATTATGTATCATACCTACCAACCCATCATCATCAATCACCTCCCTCCTTCCCTACCAATGACCTTTCGCCAGTGACACCCATTGATGACCTATCTGCTGCGCGGTTACATCGGCGACACTGCATTGTTAGCTGTGCAATGTGCGTTTGCCTTAGTTAATGTGTAGGCCCATTTACAAATTTCAAGGCAATGCGAAAAATAGTTGTGTATCCCTTCACTCCCAGTGCCCACTCGCTCACTTCCTAGTACATAACTCCTTTACTAAGTTCCTTCTGGCCCAGCCTTCCAGAAAATTTGAAAAAACATTCTTTGCATGCGCCACTTTCCTCTGGCCAAGTGATATATTTTATTATAGCTTCCATAACGGATTCCATCAGTTCAAATTTTTCCCTTTCAACAATTGCCGAACAAAGTGATTTACTATTAGCAAAAGCTTAAGCACTTGATGATGATGATCAGTGAAAAGTCTACCTATTAGACCTTATCCCTCTAACTTACATGCAGTAGACTAAGTGAACAATTATTTTCCTTAATGCCAAGCAAATCTATTTTGTTGGAAAAAAGTAATGCCAAATGTGCTGACGGAGGGTGAGGCCAGTGAGTAAAGTGGGACTAAGAGAAAGTGCCTTTGCATTTTGTGGTTTGGATAGTCTGTGATGAACGTGCCAAATACAATATTCTGTTCCTTTATCCTTTCACTGTATTGTTCAATGCTTTTCTACATATTTATTTTTATATAGTACCTCGTGTGACGTATATCATTCATAGTAAGTACCTATTCATTTGCCTTGTAGTCAGGGTGAAATTGAGTCCTTTATCTGACCATGGCCATGATAGCACTCCATGGTGCATAATGCCTGAAACTCTAATCACAGCAAAATCGAATGGCCCGAGGATACCAGCAAATGTACTGCTACTGTGCCACTATATAATTTTATGTTTTTTGCTCAGAGCATTGCTACAGTTTTTCTATTTTCTTTCTTGATATAGATACTCCTGCCGATCCGACACCTAACAGGCAGGAGAGAGCAGCCCCGACCGAGCTAGAGGAAGCTGGAGGCCATCAAGGACGAGGACCAGCGGCTGGTGGCCCCGGAGGAGGAGGTGGCAGCAGCAGCTGCAAATGCCCTGGGCCCCAGTGCTTTCAGTACACCGTCACCGAAGTCAGCTGCCCGCCGCCATTTTACCACTGCTGCTCCCACCAATTTGCATGCATTTCAGCGCTGTATTATGCAGAGGCTGGCGTGCCTGGAAGCCAGGCAGAAGGAACGT
This sequence comes from Lissotriton helveticus, assembly GCF_964261635.1. Classification (NCBI taxonomy): domain Eukaryota; kingdom Metazoa; phylum Chordata; class Amphibia; order Caudata; family Salamandridae; genus Lissotriton; species Lissotriton helveticus. The sequence continues at coordinate 1,361,998,909 of NC_136068.1, read as the reverse complement.
CTGGATACATTGGAGAGGCAATTAAAAGAACCTACTAGGCCGTCGTTAGGCCTACTATTCTGCCACTTTTTCAATCGTTTTTCAGTGGGTGGGACTTGTTGGGAGAGGGTGGAAATGTGGGAGTTGGGGCTTTTTTGGGGATTTTCTTTATGGACAATTTCTTTTTTGGACTTGGACTCTACTTGGGTCATTGGTTGGCGTTAGGGAGATGGGTGGGCCAGTTGTGGGTTTACTAGTTTATCTATATTTGTTAGGGAAATACATTTTTTATAGTTGTACATTATAATTTAAATCATTTTAGGAGGGTTGTTGTTTTACTTCACACTGCTGTCTTTGCCACAGCCAGTTTTTCAAATCTGCTGACAGTGTAACAACAAAATAGTTATGTTGAACCCTCTCCTATCCTACTACTCTTTCCTCCTAAGCTCTGCAGTCTGCATAAAATATATAAAACCCTAAGGACTCCGAGGGGTGGGTGTATGAATTTCCATTGTATATAGAATGATTGCAGTTCAACAATAAATCAACCACAGTTCTCTTACCTGGTTAGATGAAGCAAGGGCTGCATGGCTTCCCAAGGTGCCATGGTGGTGTTAGTAGTAGCAGCATGCTAGCGCCTCATCTAACAGTGAAGGCATCAGAAGCAAGGTCCCACTCAAATTCTAGGACTATTCATCACAGGGAACTAAACAAATTGAAATAAAAACAGAGTTAATGTTAATATATGCAAGCTTTAAAAAAAATTGCCAGTCACCAGAGACGGGACTTCTAATAGACAAGAAGAGAGACAATAGAGAAAAGTTGACTTGAGCTACGTAGTGGACAAGCACATATACCTTTGATGCAATGCAGTGCCTGAATGATGATGCTGGCAATGATATTCCTCTGAAAGAAATATTGAACACTGTGCATGGGTGGCTAATATAATATTGCCAGTGTGGGCTATGCTTAGAGCTGAAGATCCTCGCCCTCCACTGAGTTGGTGTTGTTTTCACCACATCCGCCCCACCAAATGTGTGATTGTGACGAGGGGGACCCGGACTCAGGCCCCCCTGGCCTGCCTATTCATGTGTTTCCTCTCTTTACACAGCACACAGACTCATGGAAAACCACAGACGTGGTCAGCTGCCATCCTGTGCCGGACTCTGAGGGACCCTGCTTCTTTAAGTGGGCGGACCCGGATCTGGGACCCGCCCTCGGCACCTCGGTAAAACCCTGCCCTGAAACCACACAGGTGTGTGTTACACCCGGAGGAGGAGAGTGGAGACTGGAGAGCGAGGACGGAGCGGAACGGAGTAAGAGCGAGGAGTGGTGGAAGATCGAGGACGAAGCGGAGCGGAGGAAGAGCGAGGACGGAGAGGAGTGGTGGAAGAACAAGGACGGAGCAGAGGGGAGAGAGATCGAGGAGCGGAGAATTCAAACCAACCCAGGAGCAGAGAACAGCGGAGTAAATCCTGTGGAGGAGAGCGACTGCAGCGACACGCCAGGAGGCCACCGAGAAAGCGCATCGCCCAGCCACGCTTCCCGGGAAGTGTGGCTAGGACAGGTACGGTCTCGTTTCCTGGGCTGGGCGGGACGTAAACGGGACAAACCCCCTTGACCCATATGGTGTACAAGTTAAGGCTATCCCCCTTCCACTCACTGTCCCTCACGTTGAGCGGGGTAGATAGAGTGCACGTGTGCGTCCTCACCACCCCTCCCTTACCGCTGTTCGGCTGAACAGTCGAGTAATACTGGTCTTCTGTTTTCTATTCTTTTCGTTTTCTTGTATCGACTCCCGGACCCCACGCGACAACGGCGGAAGCTCGGACTACCCCTCCCAGAAGACACCGGGAGACGAGACGACGGGGAGGCACTCGGGAGGCGGCGGAGGAGGCGACCAATCCTCTTCCCTACTACCGGATACCGGTTCTAAAGCGAAGACTGTATAAAATAATAAAACCAGCACTTCCTAAAACCCCTTTGTCCGTGGATTTGTTCGGCGATCCCCCGGAGTCCCCACAGTGATCAATTAAAGGTGTAAATTATTAGGTCAAACCTCAATAAATCATAGAAGATTCAGGATTTGATGAATGGATGGGAAGGGAGATTTGGGGAAAGGTTTGACAAAGACAAATGCTACACAAGGGCAACATTCATCTTAGCAGTGAGCAGCCGACCATTATAAATCTGTTATGGGAGGAAAAGGAAACTAAGGAATGATGAGTAGTACAGGTAAACTAAACCAAATTGTCCATCTGCCCATAGAGAGACCCAAGTTACATTATATATCTAAATGTACATTTCTATAAGCAGATCAATCAGACATGGAGAGAGAGGACATCCCTTTCCTGTGCCTCACTTCAGCGCCATTTCCCTTACTTGCATGTTGTTGATAACCAGTTTAGTCTAAGTATAGTCTAACAACCAACAAGAGGGAGAAGCACTTCTGAGAGCGTAATAAACAAGAGTCCAGTAAAGGTCCAAATTCAAATGAAAATGAAAGTAAGAATAAGAACATAACAAGTAACAATGGATATAGACATCACCAACTACATATACCGCAAAATGTCCCTTCCTTATTTCTCTGCTTCTACTTTAAAAGCAAGGACAAGGACACAGTAACGCATTTCGTCCCATGACCTTGGGACTTCTTCAGGGCTGTTAAAAACATGTAGGACAAAACTTCAAGGAAACTAACTATACACAAACCAACTATAAGTTAAAAACAATGTATCAATCAATCAATCAATCAATCATTAACATTTGTAGAGCGCGCTACATACCCGTGAGGGTCTCAAGGCGCTGGGGGTCAGGGGGGGGGGGGGGGGGTAGCTACTGATCGAAAAGCCAGGTCTTGAGAAGTCTTCTGAAGGCCAGCAGGTCCTGGGTCTGACGTAGGTTGGTAGGGAGAGTGTTCCAGGTCTTGGCGGCGAGGTAGGAGAAGGACCTGCCCCCGGCGGTGGTTTTCCGGACGCGTGGAACAGTGGCGAGGGCGAGGTTGGCAGAGAGGAGGCTGCGGGTGGGTGTGTGGAAGCTGAGACGGTTGTTGAGGTATGATGGTCCGGCATTGTGTAGGGCTTTGTGTGCATGGATGAGGAGTTTGAAGGTGATCCTGTTGTTGACGGTGAGCCAATGCAGGCCTCTCAGGTGGGGTGTGATATGGCTTCGTCGGGGAACATCGAGGATCAGTCGTGCTGAGGCGTTCTGGATACGTTGCAGCCGTCTCAGGAGCTTGGTTGTTATTCCTTCATAGAGGGCGTTCCCGTAGTCCAGTCTGCTGATGACCAGGGCCTGGGTGACGGTTTTCCTTGTGTCGGGGGCAATATTCCCTCTAATTTTTTTCCTCTGTGTGCGGCAGTGGAGGGTCTCTGTGTGCTGCAACCATGGCTATGTGCGCCAGGAACCGAACCTCGCGTGTCTGCTGCGCCAAATGCCACCCGTTTTTGGTGCCCTTCTGCGCTCTGTCCCACTCGTTTTTGGTGCCCTTCTGCCCTCTGTCCCACTCGTTTTTGGTGCCCTTCTGCCCTCTGTCCCACTCAGTTTTTGTGCCTTTCTGCCCTCTGTCCCACTCGTTTTTGGTGCCCTTCTGCCCTCTGTCCCACTAATTTTTGGTGCCCTTCTGCCCTCTGTCCCACTAGTTTTTGATGCCCTTCTGCCCTCTGTCCCACTCGTTTTGTGTAACTTTCTGCCCTCTGTCCCACTCGTTTTGTGTGCCTTTATGCCCTCTGTCCAACTCTTTCTGCCCTCTGTCCCACTAGTTTTTTGTGCCTTCATGCCCTCTCTCCAGCCTGTTTTTTGTGCCTTTCTGTCTTGTGTTCCACTTGTTTTTATGCCTTTATGCCCTCTGTCCCACTCGTTTTGTGTTCCTTTATGCCCTCTGTCCTACTCGTTTTTGTGCCTTTATGCCCTTTGTCCCACTCGTTTTTGTGCCTTTATGCCCTCTGTCTCACTCGTTTTTTGTGCCTTTATGCCCTCTGTCCCACTCTTTCTGCCCTCTGTCCCACTAGTTTTTTGTGCCTTCATGCCCTCTCTCCCACTCGTTTTTTGTGCCTTTCTGTCCTGTGTTCCACTCGTTTTTGTGCCTTTATGCCTAATGTCCCACTCATTTTGTGTGCCTTTATGCCCTCTGTCCCACTCTTTCTGCCCTCTGTCCCACTCGTTTTTGTGCCTTTATGCCCACTGTCCCACTCTTTCTGCCCTCTGTCCCACTAGTTTTTGTGCCTTCATGCCCTCTCTCCCACTCGTTTTTTGTGCCTTTATGCCCTCTGTCCCATTGTTTTCTGTGACTTTATGCCCTCTGTCCCATTGTTTTCTGTGACTTTATGCCCTCTGTCCCACTCTTTCTGCCCTCTGTCCCACTCGTTTTTGTGCCTTTATGCCCTTTGTCCCACTCGTTTTTGGTGCCTTTATGCCCTCTGTCCCACTCTTTCTGCCCTCTGTCCCATTAGTTTTTTGTGCCTTCATACCCTCTCTCCCACTCGTTTTTTGTGCCTTTCTGTCCTGTGTTCCACTCGTTTTTGTGCCTTTATGCCCTCTGTCCCACTCGTTTTGCGTGCCTTTATGCCCTCTGTCCCACTCGTTTTTGTGCCTTTATGCCCTCTGTTCCACTCGCTTTTGTGCCTTTATGCCCTATGTCCCACTCATTTTTGTGCCTTTATGCCCTCTGTCCCACTCGTTTTTGGTGCCTTTATGCCCTCTGTCCCACTAGTTTTTATTCCTTTATGCCCTCTGTCCCACTCTTTCTGCCCTCTGTCCCATTAGTTTTTTGTGCCTTCATACCCTCTATCCCACTCGTTTTTTGTGCCTTTCTGTCCTGTGTTCCACTCGTTTTTGTGCCTTTATGCCCTCTGTCCCACTCGTTTTGCGTGCCTTTATACCCTCTGTCCCACTCTTTCTGCCCTCTGTTCCACTCGTTTTTGTGCCTTTATGCCCTTTGTCCCACTCGTTTTTGTGCCTTTATGCCCTCTGTCCCACTTGTTTTTGTGCCTTTATGCCCACTGTCCCACTCTTTCTGCCCTCTGTCCCACTAGTTTTTTGTGCCTTCATGCCCTCTCTCCCACTCGTTTTTTGTGCCTTTCTGTCCTGTGTTCCACTCATTTTGTGCCTTTCTGCCCTTTGTCCCACTCGTTTTCTGTGCCTTTATGCCCTCTGTCCCACTCTTTCTGCCCTCTGTCCCACTCGTTTTTGTGCCTTTATGCCCTTTGTCCCACTCATTTTTGTGCCTTTATGCCCTCTGTCCCACTCGTTTTTGTGCCTTTATGCCCACTGTCCCACTCTTTCTGCCCTCTGTCCCATTAGTTTTTTGTGCCTTCATACCCTCTCTCCCACTCGTTTTTTGTGCCTTTCTGTCCTGTGTTCCACTCGTTTTTGTGCCTTAATGCCCTCTGTCCCACTCGTTTTGCGTGCCTTTATGCCCTCTGTCCCACTCTTTCTGCCCTCTGTTCCACTCGTTTTTGTGCCTTTATGCCCTTTGTCCCACTTGTTTTTGTGCCTTTATGCCCTATGTCCCACTCGTTTTTTGTGCCTTTATGCCCTTTGTCCCACTCTTTCTGCCCTCTGTCCCACTCGTTTTGTGTGCCTTTATGCCCTCTGTCCCACTCTTTCTGCCCTCTGTCCCACTAGTTTTGTGTGCCTTCATGCCCTCTCTCCCACTCGTTTTTTGTGCCTTTATGCCCTTTGTCCCACTCGTTTTTGTGCCTTTATGCCCTCTGTCCCACTCTTTCTGCCCTCTGTCCCACTCGTTTTTGTGCCTTTATGCCCTTTGTCCCACTCGTTTTTGTGCCTTCATGCCCTCTCTCCCACTCGTTTTTGTGCCTTTCTGTCCTGTGTTCCACTCGTTTTTGTGCCTTTATGCCCTCTGTCCCACTCGTTTTGTGTGCCTTTATGCCCTCTGTCCCACTCTTTCTGCCCTCTGTCCCACTCGTTTTTGATTTTATGCCCTTTGTCCCACTCGTTTTTGTGCCTTTATGCCCTCTGTCCCACTCTTTCTGCCCTCTGTCCCACTAGCTTTTTGTGCCTTCATGCCCTCTCTCCCACTCGTTTTTTTGTGCCTTTCTGTCCTGTGTTCCACTCGTTTTTGTGCCTTTATGCCCTCTGTCCCACTCGTTTTTGTGCCTTTATGCCCTCTGTCCCACTCGTTTTGTGTGCCTTTCTGCCCTCTGTCCCACTCTTTCTGCCCTCTGTCCCACTCGTTTTTGTGCCTTTATTCGCTTTGTCCCACTCGTTTTTGTGCCTTTATGCCCTCTGTCCCGCTCGTTTTTTGTGCCTTTATGCCCTCTGTCCCACTCGTTTTGTGTGACTTTTTGCCCTCTTGCCTTCTGTTCCGCTCGTTCCCCAGCCGCTGTGGCCTTTTGTATAAGTATTGCTGATAACCAGAACCCCTTCACGTGCTCCGATTAACAGCAATACTTAAACAAAAGGCCACAGTCTGCCTCGCGCTTTACTAACAAAAGCGTAGACACTTTTCAAACACAGCGTGTGCTAAAGTACACGCTGTATTTGGAAAGTGTCTACGCTTTTGTTAGCAAAGAGCGAGGCAGACTGTTGTCTTTTGTTTAAGTATTGCTGTTAATTGGAGCCTGTGAAGGGGCTCTGGTTATCACCAATACTTATACAAAAGGCCATAGTCTGCCACGCTCCCACACACCCGTAAGCGCCACAATCGCCACAATCCCCACCAGCCCCTCCGCCTCCTTACCTGCACTCCTCACGCTCGCTCCACTGCCACCGCCACCATATTGAAAAAAAGTGCCTCATGATCGCACCGCTCACTTTTTAAAAGCGGCGGGCGGCGCGACTCTCTAGCGACGTCCTGTGTGCGCGCTCCAAGCTAAGTGGTGCACGCTGACGTCAGGGGAGGTGCACGCCGCGCGGCTTAGAGGGCACACTGGTCGGGGGGGATCCATTTTAAAATCCTGCGGAGCATTCGGAGGGTGTTGAAGCAGGAGGCGGAGATGGCGTTGACCTGCTTGGTCATGGAGAGGGTGGAGTCGAGGATGACCCCCAGGTTGCGTGCGTGGTCGGTTGGTTCTGGGGCCGTTCCTAGTGCTGTTGACCACCAGGAGTCGTCCTAGGCTGAGGGGGTGGGGCCGAGGATGAGGACCTACTTCTTGTCTGAGTTCAGCTTCAGCCTGCTGTCCTTCATCCATTCGGCGACGGCCTTCATTCCTCTGTGGAGGTTGGCTTTGGCGGTGTGGGGGTCTTCGGTGAGGGATATGATCAGCTGGGTGTCGTCGGCGTAGGAGATGATGCTGAGGTTATGTTGTCGTGCGACATGGGCGAGTGGTGCCATGTAGATATTGAACAGCGTCGGGCTGAAGGATGATCCCTGTGGAACGCCGCAGAGGATCTCGGTGGTCTTGGAGTGGAAAGGTGGGAGGCGGACGCTCTGGGTTCTGCCAGAGAGGAAGGACGTGGTTCTCTTGGATTCCGGCGTCATGGAGTCGTGCTGTTAAGGTGCGGTGGCAGACCATGTCGAAGGCTGCTGATAGGTCCAGAAGGATTAGGGCGGTTGTTTCTCCTTCGTCCATAAGGATCCTGATGTCGTCGGTGGCGGCGATGAGGGCGGTCTCGGTGCTGTGGTTGCTGCGGAAGCCAGACTGGGATGGGTCCAGGATGTTGTTGTCTTCGAAGTAGCGTGTCAGCTGTCTGTTGACGTTCTTCTCCGTGACTTTCGCTGGGAAGGGGAGCAGGGAGATGGGCCGGAAGTTCTTGAGGTCGTTGGGGGCTGCCTTGGGTTTCTTTAGTAGGGCGTTGATCTCAGCGTGCTTCCAGCTCTTTGGGAAGGTTGCTGTCTCGAAGGAGATGATGATTGATTTCCGGAGATGGGGTGCGATGGCTGTGCTGGCTTTGTTGAAAACGTGGTGAGGGCATGGGTCAGTTGGAGATATGGAGTCAGAAAAATATGTACACAAAGAAAATACAAACAAAAGTACACCAATCTAAAAACAACATGGAACATACATTCAGACAGGTTAATCACATAATAACATATATATCTACTTCTGAGAATTACCCAGGCTGGAACATTGCAGTGCAAAAGACCAAATTCAAATAGAGTACTCCTATTGCTGGGTACCAATTAAAAATTAAACCACCTAATATCAATTGTACCAAACATTGTGATGTCTACTAGTGGAACACTATATTTTTCATACATATTGGATAATCATGAGTATAAATTCAATCATTAGCTCTATTTACTGGTAGTAACTCTGAAAACAAAACAGGTTGATTACTAATGTTTAAGGAAAGCGGGCAAGTGATCCAGTGATGCATACATAGCAAAGGTTTCTTCCCTCAGTTGAAGAGGCTTATGTTTAGTTTGCAGTCACATAGCTCAAAAAAATATAACCATCTTGGAATACACACCGTTGGTTACCCGGGTTCGAAGCACTCCCCTTTTTTGTAAAATATGAGAACTGCTGCACAGGGGTTAGCCCGAACTGCTCTGCATTTGTAAGGTGGGAGACTGGGGTTAGAATTCATCCATACCTAACTGCACGAACATTACACAAACCTGCTTTACCTCAGACCTTCCGCGGAGCATTGCCAAATAAGGTCCCGGAGGGGGTCAGCTTAAATGTACTCGAACAATGGTTACCATTTGAGACTATTTCCTTCTGTCGCATTTTAAAAGGCATTAAATCAGGTTCTCCTCTGGACCTTTTCCCTATTACCATACTGCAAAAAATTGAGCCGTCTACCTTACAGCTGATCTGGGAGCTACTTAATGCCTCCCTTCGAGAAGCCGTGATTCCACCGGAGTGGAAACATGCGATGGTTCGTACATTGCTAAAGAAGGCTAATGCCGATCCGGCCCAGATGTCTAACTTCCGCCCAATCTCCTTGCTCCCTGCTTTTTCCAAAATTTTGGAAAAGCACGTAAATTCACAATTGACCCATTACGTGGAAACTCACAAGCTTCTTCATACGTCACAATCAGGTTTCAGGGAAGGATATTCCACAGAAATACACTTTTGGGAGTCAGCGAAATGATACGCTGCCGTTTGCATGCTGGTGACACTGTGGCGCTCATATTGTTAGATCTGAGCGCCGCATTTGATACGGTATCCCATTCTGTCCTCTTGCAGACTTTACAATCTGCTGGCGTAACTGGATAGGCCCTGAAATGGTTGGCTAACTTTTTGCTGGAAAGCACGTTTCAGGTCTTCTCCGCAAAGGCAGCGTCTAAGACCCACGCCTCTCCCTATGGAGTTCCACAGGGCTCGATTCTTAGCCCCTTATTATTTAACATTTATGTTAAACTCCTGGCTGACATTGCTGAGCAGGTAATACTGTCGATTTTTTCCTCCGCTGACGACACCCAAATAGTATTCTCCCTCTCTGCCAAAGAAACTTCTAAGCCTTCATCTCTCCAAGTCGGGCTTTGTAACATTGCACAGTGGATGCAAGTAAATTCACTCAAGCTCAACGGGGAGAAGACTGAGGTATTAATCCTAGGAAAGAACAAAGAGCTTTGGGGCCCCCAACTTTGGCCTCCTGAATTGGGTGCTCTCCCCCAGCCTACCAATCAAGTTCGCAAACTGGGTTTTATCATTGATGACCATTTCTCGATGAGACCCCATGCAACAAAGGTGGCTGCAACTTGCTTTGTCATCCTTAAATGGCTTAGCAAAATCTTGTGGATGCTGCTGGATTCCCAGCCTTGGCCACCTCCCGCCTGGACTCCGGCAACATCTTCTTTTTAGGAGCAAACAAGGATGTTATTCGCAAACTGCAAGTTGTTCAAAATGCTGCTGCTCGCTTGCTTTGCCGGATCCCTAAAACAACCCCGGTCTCAAGTTCTCTGCGTGAACTCCACTGGTTGAAAGTGGTAAACGGCATCACATTTAAAGCTCTAACGTATATGTTTAAGATCAAAACAGGCAAGGCCCCTCAATATTTAAATTCTATTGCTAAACTTTACGTCCCCTCTCGTTCTCTCCGATCAGCAAATCAAGCAAAATTTTCGGTCCCGAGGCATATACTGGCCAGGATGGGTGGTCGCTCTTTTTCATACCCGGGCCCCACAATGTGGAATTCTCTTCCTCTACTACTGAGGAATGAGACCAGCCTTGCTCATTTTTGCAGAACTTTAAAAACCTGGCTATTCAATCAATAGGTCCTATTTACCCCTCTCTGGGTACATTCAGGCGGCGCCAGGAAAACCTTGGGTAGTGTGATGTATTTACTATGGGTACTGTATCGATCCCCCTATTTCTGACCCTTGTCTGGTTAATAATTAACTAGCAGCCATTCAACTGCACAAAAACCCGTTATCTGATTAGCCAAACAACGGCACAGAAGCCCGTTATCTGATTAGGTCATAGCGCATGCCATCTCATTAGGCAAGCACTATTCCTCCAGCCCCCTAATAGGCATACGGTGTTCTCAAAACAAATCAAACCTACCACGACCTGGGAAATCCCCACAGCCATTATTTTGCTTTAACCGAGAACTTCAGTAAAGAATGTGCGAACGACCAGTTCGTATGACATCCTTATTGACGTATTTATGTCCATCCTTACGTCAATCTCGGAACCTTTCAGGTATAAATAATACCGACATTGCCTTAAGCAAACACACGAGGTGGTGACAAGATTGGAGCAGCGAGACTTGCCGAGGAGCCCAGCTGACAGCGAAGCCCACAGACGCTGCCCCTCCTTTCTGACGCGCTGAGAGAGAGACGCTGCCTTTTCTCCTGCCGAGAAATCCAGCTCCGGCGCTTCCAAGCCGCCCTCGCAGGCAGCTGGAATATCAAGCCCTGAGATATAGATACCAGCCCTCCAGCCTTCTAAATCCCAGGTACTGAACTGAATAACCCTTTGTAGAGAATTCTTGAAGCAGACTCTTGGCAAAACAAACTTAACTTAAACTGCTACTTATCTACTCCAGCCCACGTATTAGGCTTAGGTCAGGTACATTGGGGTAGGCGTAGTTAGAAGCACCAGTTGAGTACGATTAGTCAATGTATATATGTATGTATCTATTTTATCCATTTTAAGTATCATATGGCTAAGAAACCATATCAATGCTTTTACAGTATTATTTTATAATTCTGTTATTACTGTATGCACTTTACTTAACTATAAGTATTGCAATAATAGCGATTCATTTCTCTTGTATGAGAAAAGAGACTGATCAATAAATAACATCTTTTTATTGAACACGCCCCTCTCTTCCTTTTCTCTACAATCTGGTGAAACTAAGAATGCACTGAACTGACTGAGTAAAATAAGTTGTCTTTTGTTTTCACACGACTCTAGAGATATACTCTTGATTAGGGGAGAGCAAAGTTGTCATGTTCTATGGTTGTCAGAAACTAAATCCCTTCTTGTCTATCCAGGGAGGTTAAACTCCTCCTTGTCTATTCGAGAAAGTTTCTAGTGAACTCTGAGCTAGCTGGCAAACATTAAACTTTAAGTCTAATATCGACAGTAGAAGACCTAGTTAACCTCTGTCCTACGTCTATACTATTGAAGATATTATTCCAATGCGCAGAGCCTATTGGGATAATAGGAACTACACTACATGGCGCCCAACTGTTTGGATAGGCGATAAATCTAACGTAAGACATTAGAGTAACGCAGTCGTGCTTTTTCACACAGACCCCTTTTCCCCATAATACTCCAAAGACGTCTGGAGTGGGTGAAAGGTTAAATCCGCCAAACTTAGTAGGAGGAGACTCCTATGTATGGTTCTTGGTTTATTCAACGTTGAAGGATACACTGTTCCAAAATATTGTGCATCTAATCTTTGTTTCCATAGAAACCTGATCTGCAAATAAACAAAATCTTCTTGACAGTAGAATGTCAGAAGCTGAAGAAGAAAGGGAGACAGCTAGAATAGCAGCTCAACTCCTAGCGGCTGACAATAGTCTCCTACAGCAAGACCCGGAGGCAATACTCATCCCGGTCAACATAAGGAAATCTATAACTTTAAAACTTATAGAAAATGGACTGACACCGAGAGGTGGTACAGTCATATTCGTAATTGAGGCACACGAATATCGGCAGACAGAGGTATTCTATTCATGGATAAACTTTCCAGCAGCAAACGCTGTAACAAAGGACTTCCACTATTACAAAATAGAGGAACCTCCTAATGAGTACACTCCTTTCGAGGAGGTGGAAATACCACTCAAATACCAAGAGCACCTGCTCTGGTTTAATGGCGCCCTAAAACATAATAATCACATCACCAGGCTCGGTCCACTAGGTAGACCAGGAGCAACGTGGCCGGTCCTATCCGGATACACACCACATCCAGACATTGAAGAAATGTCTGCACCAGAACTTTTAGCACAGCTAAAACAATTAATTAAAATACATAGACAATTAGTCCAATATGTAATGCGGACTTCAACAGTCCAACCAGCTATTAAAATTCCACAGCTGATCCCTCACCAGGGGAACACAAATAAAATTACACCACAGAACATACAGTCCTGTCTAGGTAAAGTACCCGCAAAACGGGAACAAATTCCATTCTGGTTAGCACAAAAAATCACTCAAATAGAGGCGGTATTTCCAGATACCACCCCGGTTGAGAAACACAGGATTCTGACTATCTGTCTTCCAATGGGAATCGCACCACATGTGGAGGACTGTGACACTTGGGGTACAGTCTTTGCTTCCATTTACACAAAAACACATGGTGTTCCATCCATGTCAGTAATACCAGATGTGCTAAAACAGATTCAAGATGAATACGGTCCAGAACCTGCCTTAACTCTTGGTATGAAATTATTAAAAGACTTCAAGCAGGTCTCGGCAATATTATTAGCAAATATAAAGGGAGAAGCAGCAAATGTGGCGATCCGCCAGAGGTTGAAAGAGACAGATGAGGCAGACCAACCATTTGAAATTGCCAGAATCATAGAAAAATCCTATGAAGAACTAGGAAGAGATAGTTTGGGTGGGAAACCAGTGAAACCCCAACTAATAGAAACACCTGAAAAAGTATTTATTAAAAATAATCTAAACACTCAAAAAAAGAGCTGGGATGGAAATAAACAATCCACTCCTAAAGAAAAAAAGATTCCAGTCCAGAGGAAGGTCTCCTCGGCGGAGAGAAAGATCTCCGGACCAAGGACACAAGTCTCCCCAGAGGGAGCCCTCTGAGAAAAAATACAACCTTAGAAATAGGGATAATCTGAAAAAACCTGATAGATATCAAGATATTGATACACGTCCCTCTCAATCTTTTCAGACTTCCTTGCAGGAATCGGAAAGAAGAGGACGGTCAGAACACAGGGAAGAGCACGTCAAGTCCAAAGACAAGGAACCTGCTCATCAAAATAAGAAATTAAAGTTTCCAAAAAAGAAGGTAGCCAGTATTAAAGTAATCAACCATGCCGAGAATACTGAGGACACAGCTGAAAAACGGAGAATGAGCTCAGACAATGCTAGACAGCGCAGCAGAAGTGAGCATAGCTCGCAAGATCCTTATGAATCATCTGGAGACAGTGGACACAAATGAATACATTCAGGTGGAAACTGCAGATACCAGAGTTAGCAAACCTCATAAAATATATGAAATAACATTGCGTATAGAGGGGGATAAGACTAGGAAAATAAGGGGTCTCTTTTGGGATAATCTCTCCAAAGGCTATGACATCCTTCTAGCTGAAAGAGACTGGCCACCAGAATTTGTCAGGGAGTGCCCTCATGGCGAAGAAATAATTATGCCTGCCTTCTCAAATCATATTCCAATTCATAAAAAATATACACTTGCAAGAAAGTGGGCAGTAGCCCAAGCTCCTGCATTATATAAAAACCATGTGGGATGGGATGAGGACTCTCCTCCTCACAAAATCCAGTTAAAATCACAACCTACTGCTCAGAGGCAGTACCCAATTAAGCAAGAAGCAAAAAAACGGGTAAAAGAGATCCTAGATCAACTTGAATACCAGGGGGTAATTGAAACTTGCACCTCACAAATGAATAATCCTTTGTTTCCTGTCTCCAAACCAGAAAATTCATATCGTCTTGTTTTGGACTACAGACACCTTAACTCATGTTGCAAAACCTTTGTAGTACAAAACTCGCATAGTGCTGCACTAATGAATAACATAGTGCGCAAAAAATACAAAACAACATTAGACATCTCTAATGGATTCTTCTGTCAAAATATAGCACCAGAGAGCAGATATTTGACCACGTTCTCAATAAATGGCGCACAAAAAAAATCCTGTCGTTTGCCCCAGGGGTTTAAAAACAGCCCAGGATTATTCTCAGCAAGAGTAACAGAGTTACTACAAATATATGATGATGAGGCATTATCTTATGTCGATGACATCTATCTAACAGATGATGACTTGGATACTCACTTGAAGAGAGTGAACACCATAATACTTGGGTTCGCAGCAGAGGGTTACAAATTCAACTTTAAAAAGTCAAGAATTGCCCATCTAACTGTCCTGTTTTTAGGATATGAACTATCAAGTGAAGGCAAAAGCCTGGCTGACAATTTCCTAGAGAAATGTGCTGTAATCCAAGCACCTAGAACACTAAAAAACTTACAATCAATTCTAGGTTTCCTGAATTTCGGAAGAACTTACATTATAAATTATGCAGAGAGAGTTAAACCTCTCTATGATCTTATAAAACCAGATTTTAAAAGAATCAATTGGACTCAAAAACACACAGAAATTTTGAGATCTTTACAAACAGATATGTTAGTTAAAACAAAATTACAAACACGTGACAACACACGCAACCTTGTGATTCGAGTCATCCCAGGAAGATGCGGATTCACATACCTGACCTCTAATGAGGGAGAGAAGGTACCAATAGCATACAAATCACATTTGTACACAGAAGCTGAAAAAAGGTTCAGCATTAAGGAAAACATTGTTCATGCGGTTCAAACAGCTGTAGCAAAGGAAAAATACCAAGCCGACTGTAGACAGGTTACAGTCAGAACAGCAGAATCAGCTTTTGAGGCATTAACAACACCATGTTATTTACCGACAACGGCACTGAATCCAGAATGGATACAATGGGTAAATTCTGTTGCTACAGACAAAGTAAAATACTATTTTGACCCGGAAATGAAAGAATTAAAATATCTAGAATATGAGAGAGAATACCCTCTGCCAATTGATATTCTGCCTTTACGACAGTACGCCTGTGTAATATATACAGACGGTCATGCTCAACCCTCAGTTTGGGGAGAGCTGGCTTACAACGCCACATGCGAAATTGTAAAAGAAGTGTGGCGCGGAGGTAAATTAAGACCTCTACTTACAAAAACACACTCAGTAGAAAATAATTCAGAACAACAAACTGAAATAATAGCGTTAAAAATGGCGCTAGATAATGCCGATCGCGAATTCCCGACACTTATAGTGTGCGATTCGTATTACTGCGTCAAATCATACAATAACGATTTACAGAAATGGATTCAAACGGTTACAAAGATGACACAGGTGCAACAATAAAGCAAAAAGTGCTTTGGGAACAAGTAGTTCTTTTACAGAAAGAACTACCAAAAACTCACGTGATACATTCACTGAGTCATCAGCGTGATGGCGTTCACGTTGCAGGGAATTCATTGGCTGAGACAGCCACAGCGGTAGCAACTAAATCGGCTTCCGTAGCTACAAAAAAAGGTACAGTAAAATACATTGATGGAGAAACTGTGCTGGCAGTGAAAACGTCATCAAAAGGCGACTGCTCAGCGCTACCGATCAATTACCCACTCAATTATACATACATAATCGATGCAAACTCAGTCCCTTTTGCTCGAATCCCTGGAGTGGGGGATAGAGTAATTCCAAACACGGACAGGAGAGGCTTGTTAATAGCAGACGCACATATGGGTGAGGGTCTCAGACACCTTAAGCTAAAAGATTCTCTGGAAGAATTACAATCAGTGTACTGGTGGCCAGGCATGAGCCTGCATCATCACATTTTTGTAAAAAACTGCCCAGACTGCAACAGAGATCGCAGTGGCGAGAGAAACGGTTTACTACCATGGCGTTTCACTCCAGAATGTATCAAATCAACAAAAAAATAATAAAAACACAGTATGAATAATGCGTCGTATTAACATGTAGAGACTATCTTCACTTATAATGTAGACCCCAACTTTCGGCTGACGTCGGAACTGTTATACAAAGATTTGCAAGTCTAGAATGGCATATACGCTAGAAGCATGTTACGTTCTGACCAAAATCTTTCCTTTAGCTCTAAAAACAGCTTATGGGGGGTGACTGGTCAGAATGAACATTGCATTGCGGGACTCTTCTCACTTCCTTCCTGAGGGAAACGGGATGGTGTAAAGAAAAAACCAAGGCATAAAGCAATCTATAACAGCAAAGATATTAGGTTCAGGAGTTGGGTGGGTCAAACATTTAATAAGTGTCCAACGTAGTCTAAATAACCTGCCAAGAAATTCTCTGAAAGGACTCAGTCCGTACGAACTATTGTTTGGGACTAGAATGTTAATCCAGGACTTAGATAGTCAGACTTCAGTGGTTAAAGAAAAATGCTTTGATATCAAAGATCGCTTGGCTATTTTACAGGACTTAAATGAAACAAGAAAAGACCTGAGCAACATAAAGTTGAAACAGCAGCCAGCAACCACTGAAGAAAAACCACCTGTCCCAGCAAGGCCTGTCTGGATTCCAAAAGTCGGGGATCTGGTCAGAGAGAAGATCGCGGTAAAGAAGGAATTTGGGCCTTCTTACAGAAAAGCAGTTCCTGTCTTGTCTATCAACGGGACAAGATCAGTAGTACTACCGCCCCTTGCTGGTAAAAAGGAGAACCGAGTCATATCCATCGACCTGGTTAAACGACAATCATGTGGCCGATAACAAATAGTAGGCCAAGTGGACTCCCAAGAAGTAGCAGAACACCAAAGTTTGCTACATCCACAGAGGTTCAAACTGAAAGACTGCTCACATTTGGAAAATCTACAGTGAAACAACAAGGACTATGCAACAAAGCAATGGAACTTGAACCTCTTAAAACCCAAATAAAAACTTTTCATCAAGGAACAACAACCTACGATGATGTAACTACAGACTTTGCTAATGGAATAAAGCAAAATCCAAAAACAAAAAGTAATCCAGAAGCAATTGGAACAATTGACAGAACGGCATCCGGCTACTTCATCAACTTCGATGAGGTTTCAGAAGATCCAAGTGAACCAGAAGTACAGCCATCAACAAAAACTTTTAAAGACAAAGCAAAGGAACTTTTTCATCAACTAAAGGGAACCTATCTGACTTCTCCATGGATTGAAATTTGGGTGACATTAGGTGCATTTATCCTCATACTTTGGCTCATCATGGTACTATGCTTGGGACATTTCATTGAGGGAAAATATGCTAAAATGGACACAGCAAGCCAGAAAATCAACTTGGTCCTTAAACCACACACATCTTCACATGTCAAGAAAAGAGAACTTTCTTCAGTAAACTTCACAGCCAATCCTATACCAGGCGGTATAGCTTGGGACAATACTGATTATGAAATCTATGGCCCGGTTGAAATCCTGAAGTATCCACATCAATTTAAGATCTCGTTGAGTGACTTTGTAAAACCAAGCACATTCGCTGATGATTGGGACTTTGAAAGTATAAATGATATGATGTCTGACCTAGTAATGTCTGCTAAATTTACAGAACATGATTATTTGCAGGGTTCGTCTAATTATGATCAAATGTTCTGCTACAACCACTATGGTAACCATTATCTCCATAAATCTGCACAACCTAGAAATGTTTTAAATTATAACCAATGGGAACATTGTGCTACTCCACCAAAGGGTAGTTCTAAAACATTTTATGATAAATATGCATATTTTTCAGGGTTTAACACAAGTAATGCAGAAACATTTTATTTCAAATTGTCAAATAAGACAGGTATGAAGACCATGCTTACAAACACAAAATTGATATATTCAGATTCATTTTTTGAGCAAATGAATACATTTGGTTTTGATTTCTGGAACAATAACATTGAAACAAAAACTGTTTGGGGTACAAAAGATTGGCAAGTACAAGGTATAGAATCATTGTTCAGAGCCTGCATGATCCCAGAACAAATTATATTTTTGAATGACACTATTCAACAAACTACCTGTCTTGGCTTAGCCAAAATCAAAGACTTAAACAAACCGTCTATTCCAAAGCCAATAACGAACAGTAATAGCTCTATAGATGTTGAGATAGACGTGAACCATATTTGAAACCAAAACAGAACACATCCTGATTGGAAACAATGGTTGATCTGGCCCACTGATACAAATAACTGTCAAGACAGATTCCTGAACAAAATACAGGGGTTCAAATTGACCAGGCCAGACCCTAGATATTCCCAAAGACAACATCCAGGGATAGTAACTACTTACAGTGTGGGCAAGCTCTGCCTTCAATGGCTACAAACATCCACACTGGCAGAAATTAAGCAACACCTAACTTTACTTCAAGAGGGTGCTGACTTGCGTGATTTCATTATGGGACCACGCAAACAGCGTCAAAAACGTTTCATAGCGGCCTCTATATATGCAGCTTACAATGAAGCCTGGAAAGTAACTCAAATTGAGACAGCAGAAAAAATACGGGAAATTGACCGTATTAATTTGGAAAAATCACTTTCTGTTGTGGACAATGGGTTAATGACTCTGTCCTCCAGAATATATTCACTGGACAGTATTGTGTCTTCAGCAATCGATATAATATCGCAAGACTTACTGATGTTACAACACGGTCAGTCCCAATTGCGTTCCATTATACAACTTGGCTGGACGTTACAAAATCTGCGTTCAGGCTATGTGCCTTGGCGTTTAATCAACACAACGTCACTATTTAATATCTTTAACCTTACTGATAAACAGATCAGTTTGGCACAGAAGGGTGCTGACTATACAATTCTGAGCATTGAAAAACTTGAGAGATTACCATTGACAATGTCAGAACGACCTGTCATTGAATGGATAATACATGGGATAATAAATATTCCGATAACAACTTTCCAGTTTCAATACTGCCAAAAATATATACAGGCAGGCCAGTATGAAAGGTTGGGTAAAGGATACATTAAGTCAACATGGAACTTGCCCTATACACACGCATGTGTTAGTAATAAAGGACAAAGTGTGTTCCTTAGTGGCAATAATTGTGAAAGGTCACTAAGCGGTACACTTCTGTGTCAGGGTATTAGTTTGCATGGAGCATGTGAAGGGACTTCAAATAACCTTTTATGTCACCAGCTAGGCACACCTGCAACACAAATAGAACCATTCTTTAGGAGACTCTCGAACGGGAGTTACATTCTAATTGTAGATCGCAGATGTTGCAGTCTGCTGCCCGGAAAACCTTATCTCTTAACCGTGACTACGAAGGTCATGTGCTGTGAACGAGTATTGTTCCCAAACGATGCCCGAGACAGGGAGGCAAGGTTATGGCCCAGTTTGAAAATTTCTTCTATTCGAATTGATACTTTAGGCAGAATGAAGACAGTGCTCCTACAGACGCCAACCATGTTAACGTCATCAAAAGAAACGTATGATCTCCAAGTTGCAAGGACAACTGCTGAGATTCATTCACTGTTATCAACCAATTCCCCCATACATTTCGCAGAAATACTGAGCGAAATCTTAAATATTTCTGATACAAGTGGAATCGCGAGTGTATTTAAGACAGTGTTTTCGGGAGCTTTAACCCCATTCAAAGCCATCCTGGGTATTTTTCCTGATTTTGTCCATTCCATCTTTGGCGGACTGCCTCTCCTTTTGGGACTAGTGGCAGGCATCCTATTTTTGATCCTGTTACTTCGCTATGGCAAACCACGTCACAGACAAGACACCAGCGATAATGGAAGAAACAATCCGAGCTATTGGCTACCGGGACCGCATAACTAAAGTCCTTGGACTAGCACGGCTACGAGATTTAAACATGACTTGGTTTCTTTCATTTAGACCGATGTGGCAAAGTTGTGTTATGCCTGTATTAAGGTGCTTGCTATGCGGCGAAGAATGCGTGTTGGACACCTGTCTGACACTACAATCGGATGTGCCAATGGACGCAGAGACTTTGTTGGGTCCGGTAACGGCTCATGCATTGTGCTGTCCCCAGCGGCTACCAATCCTGATGACGGCATTCGTGGAGACTTCACCACTACGATTGAAGAGTTGTGAAGTACAAGATGAAAGCAGCATCGATCAGGTACGACCTTCTGTCAGCTATGCTGATCGAAACATCAATGAAGGCAATCATGCTCATGAATGCATGTTACAAAATTTTTACGAGTTAGTGGAACTTTCGCAAGAAGCAGTTGACAGTTTTTTCAAAAGTCTCAACAATATGATGTTTTCACCAGAGCAGAAAGAATGACTTTGAGCGAACTAGCACACGGCGTTCCCTACACCATGAATTTGGCCTTCAACTTTGAAAATAAAGCAATAAGAAATTTTCTCACCAGTTTTTACGGAGAGCGAGAAATATTTTTTTTCCCCTTCCATTTCCCAAAATATTTACGATTTTTTGGGACACTTATCTTCTGCTTAAAGTAAAACTATTCTTAGAGAACAAAGTTTCTATTTTTAGCTACTCTAGAGACATTAGCTACCCTCTAGCATGTTCACAAGTATTTATGATTTTGTGATGAGATGGTCTCGACCTTTTTCTTCTGTATTAAGAGCCATTTCATGTGTAATTTCCGCATTTCGTTCATACTGATTTCAAAATATGCGTTTAGATTTAGCATTATTATACTGCTTGAAGTGCATATAGTAACTATACTCATCTTTTCGTGTATTTCGCATTTCCTATTTTCAAAATGCATTTGATTGTATTTTGGGGTGGTTCGGTATACACATGCACTACTAGTTTTGTTTACTATGCCTAGATTTGTAAATATGGACATAGATTACGTGGAGTGGGTGTGATGTATTTACTATGGGTACTGTATCGATCCCCCTATTTCTGACCCTTGTCTGGTTAATAATTAACTAGCAGCCATTCAACTGCACAAAAACCCGTTATCTGATTAGCCAAACAACGGCACAGAAGCCCGTTATCTGATTAGGTCATAGCGCATGCCATCTCATTAGGCAAGCACTATTCCTCCAGCCCCCTAATAGGCATACGGTGTTCTCAAAACAAATCAACCCTACCACGACCTGGGAAATCCCCACAGCCATTGTTTTGATTTAACCGAGAACTTCAGTAAAGAATGTGCGAACGACCAGTTCGTATGACATCCTTATTGACGTATTTATGTACATCCTTACGTCAATCTCGGCACCTTTCAGGTATAAATAATACCGACATTGCCTTAAGCAAACACACGAGGTGGTGACAAGATTGGAGCAGCGAGACTTGCCGAGGAGCCCAGCTGACAGCGAAGCCCACAGACGCTGCCCCTCCTTTCTGACGCGCTGAGAGAGAGACGCTGCCTTTTCTCCTGCCGAGAAATCCAGCTCCGGCACTTCCAAGCCGCCCTCGCAGGCAGTTGGAATATCAAGCCCTGAGATAGAGATACCAGCCCTCCAGCCTTCTAAATCCCAGGTACTGAACTGAATAACCCTTTGTAGAGAATTCTTGAAGCAGACTCTTGGCAAAACAAAATTAACTTAAACTGCTACTTATCTACTCCCGCCCACGTATTAGGCTTAGGTCAGGTACATTGGGGTAGGTGTAGTTAGAAGCACCAGTTGAGTACAATTAGTCAATGTATATATGTATGTATCTATTTTATCCATTTTAAGTATCATATGGCTAAGAAACCATATCAATGCTTTTACAGTATTATTTTATAATTCTGTTATTACTGTATGCACTTTACTTAACTATAAGTATTGCAATAATAGCGATTCATTTCTCTTGTATGAGAAAAGAGACTGATCAATAAATAACATCTTTTTATTGAACACGCCCGTCTCTTCCTTTTCTCTACAATCTGGTGAAACTAAGAATTCACTGAACTGACTGAGTAAAATAAGTTGTCTTTTGTTTTCACACGACTCTAGAGATATACTCTTGATTAGGGGAGAGCAAAGTTGTCATGTTCTATGGTTGTCAGAAACTAAATCCCTTCTTGTCTATCCAGGGAGGTTAAACTCCTCCTTGTCTATTCGAGAAAGTTTCTTGTGAACTCTGAGCTAGCTGGCAAACATTAAACTTTAAGTCTAATATCGACAGTAGAAGACCTAGTTAACCTCTGTCCTACGTCTATACTATTGAAGATATTATTCCAATGCGCAGAGCCTATTGGGATAATAGGAACTACACTACAGTAGCTGTGCGCCTTATGAAAGCAAAATAATAATAACAATTAGAATTCATCCATAACTAACTGCACGAACACTACACAAACCTGCTTTACCTCAGACCTTCTGCGGAGCATTGCCAATTAAAGCTCTGGGTTCTCGGCTACGATTAATTACAGAGGTGCCAACTCAATGTCACTGCCTGGTAGCAGTTTTACTTACAATATGAATTACCATTGGGACAAAAATGAATAATTGAAGTGCATTCCGGTAATACACTGGTAATTACAATGGGTGCATTCCATCAGAACATTAGCCAAGGCCTTTTGATTTGGTTGTTTCCCACCCTTTGTCGACATTGCACAGCACTGTAAGCTGCAGTGCAATATGGCTTAAAGGGGGATAAAAGCGATATATCATGATCAATACTGGCTGCCTCATAGTGCATTTATTCTTTTTACTTTAAACCATATTGTGCAATAGTTTCTGCTGCTGTGCAACATTAAAAAAACACAATGCCAATAGATCTTACATAGATGAAATCTACTGGTGTTGCCAATGCTTGTTTATCTAATGGATTGTGTTTGGACAGGTAGGTGTTTGTATTTCGCACAATTTTGTGAAAATGGGCAAGCGCTCCAGAAAAAATCAAAAATGTTGACATTTCCAGCCAGGATCCAGATCTAGATACCCTTCCAGGACAGCTCTAGGGGGTCTAGTTGTAGACATCGAGGAAAGGGTTTTGAGGACAAAATTAGGCACATTCGGTGGGAAAATTTGTATGGCATAAGTCCAAGGACATTAACAGAAGGGAGGCAGTTGAGCTGCCCTAGATCTCATGCTGTGAAGCTGAACATTTTGCACCTCCTGTGGAATTTAAGGGCAAATACGCTGATAAGAAGGATTTCGCTGAAAATCTTTCAAAAATGTGTTCTAATATGGGGTTTGCTGCTTGCTCCAAGTGGCATTTTGGTGCTTCCGCAGAGACATATGCATCACTGCGTCTGCCCTCCCCTATGTGTCACCCAATCACATACTGGGTGCTCCAAGTACCTGGGGTTCATGTCCTCCACGGCTGTGCAGGTTTGGCACACCAGGGGGGTGATGATGCTGGGTGATGTAGAAGAGCAGTGTAAAGTCCCTAGAGAGCAATTCCTAACATAGAATGAAACACCATGCTTGCAGGTTAGGTGGGCAAAGCTAGGTAGAGAGGGAATTGTCAGTCAACCTCTGGAACTTGAGGGCATCCCATTCTATATAAATGGGGTATTACCAGAGGCATCTGGCCTCCCCCCATCTCAGAGCAGTAGTCTCAGCCTCAGCCAAGACCAGGAGAGAGCGCTGCCATGTCAAAGGGACTGGGGGTCCCTTCAACAGCAGATGATGGTGCACTTGGCCAAAGCCAAATCCAGCAAGCGTGCTTCATTCTATGATCTCAGGGTGCAAGCTTCCCAGCTGCGAAGGGGAGAGGGCTCGGTCCGTTGGGCAAACTATGTAATAATTACAGACCAGTACTGAGATGGATATGCACAGCCACAGCATAAGATATAGATCAGTGTCCGGGACGTGGCAGCCGGGACAGCAGCAATCGCCCCAGCGAAGAGCTGATTAATCATGGCAGGCGACAGGTATACTCTCCGTGTAGGATGAAAAATTGGATAGTTTTAACCTGTAATTTCTGGAGACAGCAGCCGGATAAGCCAGCACCCTGTCCTACTCCTTGTTGGGGAGGGCTTGCCCTATTTCAGCTTCCCATCCATCGCGGAGTCCAGCCAGGGAAGTCCGGATTTTCTTCCTGAGAGCCTTGGACAGCTGGCCGATAAGTCTGTGACTGCCTCCTGTGGTATAAGAATAAGAATGTGGTCAGAGTGGAACCTACTCTCTCTCTCCAACTACCACCTACATAAGAGGAAAGGACAAATCTCAAGCAGATTTCGTAAACAGGATGTTATCAACATCGCAGGATCTGTGCCTGACCTCTCCAGTTTTCAGGGAGACATGTCACATATTTGGGACGCTGGTTATAAACCTATTTACCTCACAAAAGAATATACAGTAAAAGAAATTATGTTCCCAGTTCCCATCTCAAGGTGCTTGGGAAGTGGATGTTCTAGCCATCTCTTGTCTGTAGATTTCCTCCTTTCCTCCAATTCCCCATCTGCATCTGGAAATTAAAAGAGAGGAAGCAGATGTGACAATAGTGGTATCATTCTGACCTAGGATCTTCTTCCCTTGGCTCTTGTTCCTCCCTGGAGTATTCCACTCTCTCCTTCTTCAGTTCCATCACTAAGGTGCCTTTTTGTTCGAAATATTTCTCTATTGGCATGGCAGTAGCGGTTCCTCGAGGGAGAGCTGCGTGACGGTGGGGTGGGGGAGGGGCAGGGGTACTAAACTCTGGCATACGGCTGACAGGAGTTGACTAAATAAATAAATAAATAAATAGATAAGACGAATTACATTGCGTGCGCTGCAACGCCAAATCGGCGTTGCAGTGCCAAATGTAATTTGGCATTGCTTTGAAGCCTAATCTTGAATTTTTCTCTAAAATTACCTTGTAAGCACACTTCTTCCCAAGACCAAGTACTTTTACATCATTTTGATGTCAAGAGAGCTGTACTCATTGACTAACAAAACGCACAAATTCTTTCAGGAGGTCTGCTCACTTATTTGTGACATTTGGGAGTTCTGCTCAAAGTAATAGAACTTCCAAGATTTCTCTGAGTAGGTGGATCATAAAGACAGCTGCTTGAGTTTAAAAGGTAGCTTGGCCACATAAGATTATAGTTAAGCCTACCCGGGGTATTGTGGCTGCTACGACCGAATGGAAGTATGTGTCTTTAACGAAGATTTGCAGAGCGGAGGCGTAGGATTCTGAAGCATTCCCAGGTTTACCGTAGTTTGTAACTTTGGGAATGTGTCAGGTTCCAAGGATTTTGCGTCAGAAAACCCACAACACCCCCATGGAACGCCTTTTTCAAGCAGAGTAATGAGTGAAAGGGGCCAATATTTACAAGACCATTGAAAGTCATGCAGGGTGTTTGTATACTGCCTTGTAAATATGGGCATGCACACTGTGCCGCCAGTGTGTCTAAAAAAGTGGCACACAGTTGGTGCAATATATATATATTTTTTTGCAGAGTTTTATATAGCGTGAACTTTACCCAAATCAGGTATCAGAGCACTTTACTTACATAGCACCCGTTACGTTACATGAGGACACACATTCATTTTTGTTAGGCATGGGGAGATTAAGTGATTTGCCCAGAATCACAGGATGTTTGGCGTCATTGCCGAGATCGAAGGTCGACTGCCCTAGCCATTAGTCAAACTCCTCTAAATGAGGCCCAAATGCTTCTTTACAGATTATTTTATCTTTATGTTTAAATTTGTGGCCTCCATGCCCTTTCCAGCTGTCCACATCTACGTTTTTTGAGTTGCAAGAAAACTGAAAACCACGCTGCTTCAGGGGATTTCCTTTTTTGCACACCTCTTTTAATTGGTTTCAGTTTATTGAGGCCTTACTCCAGAGCTTTATTAAAGGAATTAATGGCTTTGTCAATTCCATCAAACAAGTTAATAATAATATGTGCGCAGATATCTTAGGAATTAGCATCGGATATACTCATCAAAACTGCCTAAGTCAAGTTTGTATGCTATTAGTCAAGATAAATCACTATCACAGACCACTCCTGTCACATTAGGTGTCCCTCATGGCTAAGCACTCTCAGCCACTCTTTTCAACCTGTTCATGAAGCTGCTAAACGGTAATTCTGAGTTCATCTAATATCCACTACAAAATGTACGCTGACGATAACCAACTAAAATTAAAAATCTTCACCCTTGAAGACATCAGAGCCCTCAACACAACTCTACAGGTTCACTCTCCCTTCCTTCCCCCGAAAGACCTTCAACAGGCCACTCAAGCACTGATGCTCTCCAGAATTGACTATGGAATCGCAGCCCCGACCGGGACAGCGAAATCACACCTAGGCCCCCTGAAAACAGCCTTCAAAGCTGCAGCAAGAATGGTCACAGGAACTAAGAAATTCAAGCACATCTCTTCCGCACTCAGGGAACTTAAATGGCTCCCAATTGAATTGCGAGCTAGCTTCAGAATGGCCTGCCTCACGTATAAAGCCCTACACACAGGCAAACCAGAATACCTGGCCGCCAAACTCAAAAGGGCCGGCCAGCCCAGAAATCTCAGGAGTTCCAACACTCTACTACTCATCCCACTGAAAACTCGAAAGCATAAAACCGCAACTAAATCTTTTGCTGGAAATGCACCAAACATTTGGAACTCCACCCCCCCACACCAGAACGACCCCATCATTCCCTGAATTCAAGAACCTACTCAAAGCCCTCTTCCTAGATCGCTTTCGAACAAAACAATAAGAGCACAGGATACACCTGAAACGGTTCGACACCTTACTGCAACTTCGCTTTCGTTTTGGGACAGTCGTCACAGAACTAGAAAACGTCGGGGTCGCCCGTCTTGCTTGAACAAAGAAAAATCTTGGAGGCTCGTCTTGATTGATAGACACCCTACTCGCTCCTAGCACGTTAGCTCCTTTATCTGAAACCTTCACAGTCCGAACCCTCATGTTCGACCACAATATCTGTATTGTATATATATATATCCCTATAATGCTCATAATTGTACATGCTGTAGATTGTGTATATACCGATAATGCTCATAATTGTACATGCTGTGAAGCGCTCTGATACCCTCGGGTCCAGCTAGCGCTATACAAAACTCCTAAAAAAATAACGGAAAACATAACCTAGTATGATTCAGGATGTGCCGTATATTCTTAATGAGTGACTTTTGTGAGTAGATGAAGATATATATAAAATAGAAAAACATTTACGGATAATTAAAGGAGACTGCCTAAGTCAAGTTTGTATGCTATTAGTCAAGATAAATCACTATCACAGACCACTCCTGTCACATTAGGTGTCCCTCATGGCTAAGCACTCTCAGCCACTCTTTTCAACCTGTTCATGAAGCTGCTAAACGGTAATTCTGAGTTCATCTAATATCCACTACAAAATGTACGCTGACGATAACCAACTAAAATTAAAAATCTTCACCCTTGAAGACATCAGAGCCCTCAACACAACTCTACAGGTTCACTCTCCCTTCCTTCCCCCGAAAGACCTTCAACAGGCCACTCAAGCACTGATGCTCTCCAGAATTGACTATGGAATCGCAGCCCCGACCGGGACAGCGAAATCACACCTAGGCCCCCTGAAAACAGCCTTCAATGCTGCAGCAAGAATGGTCACAGGAACTAAGAAATTCAAGCACATCTCTCCCGCACTCAGGGAACTTAAATGGCTCCCAATTGAATTGCGAGCCAGCTTCAGAATGGCCTGCCTCACGTATAAAGCCCTACACACAGGCAAACCAGAATACCTGGCCGCCAAACTCAAAAGGGCCGGCCAGCCCAGAAATCTCAGGAGTTCCAACACTCTACTACTCATCCCACTGAAAACTCGAAAGCATAAAACCGCAACTAAATCTTTTGCTGGAAATGCACCAAACATTTGGAACTCCACCCCCCCACACCAGAACGACCCCATCATTCCCTGAATTCAAGAACCTACTCAAAGCCCTCTTCCTAGATCGCTTTCGAACAAAACAATAAGAGCACAGGATACACCTGAAACGGTTCGACACCTTACTGCAACTTCGCTTTCGTTTTGGGACAGCCGTCACAGAACTAGAAAACGTCGGGGTCGCCCGTCTTGCTTGAACAAAGAAAAATCTTGGAGGCTCGTCTTGATTGATAGACACCCTACTCGCTCCTAGCACGTTAGCTCCTTTATCTGAAACCTTCACAGTCCGAACCCTCATGTTCGACCACAATATCTGTATTGTATATATATATATATCCCTATAATGCTCATAATTGTACATGCTGTAGATTGTGTATATACCGATAATGCTCATAATTGTACATGCTGTGAAGTGCTCTGATACCCTCGGGTCCAGCTAGCGCTATACAAAACTCCTAAAAAAATAACGGAAAACATAACCTAGTATGATTCAGGATGTGCCGTATATTCTTAATGAGTGACTTTTGTGAGTAGATGAAGATATATATAAAATAGAAAAACATTTACGGATAATTAAAGGAGACCGTTTAGTGACTTGTCATGATGCAAACGTGAATAATTGGCATTCGTGAATACATGGTCTCAAGAATTAGCAAAACAAGTTCCTGGAGGCAAAAAATAGTCTGGATCAATAGTCAATGTGGTGTTGGACAGTTATTAAAAGGATGTTGGACAGTTTCTGTGGTTGTTGACCAGTTATTAAGAGAATATTACAGTAGTGTGGTCCAGTCTTCAAGCCGGTTCAGGCCCCGTGTGGATACTGCCAGTCCTCAAGATCCATTTTAATTCCTCTTTGTTGAGCAGTTGGGAGAGGTCAGCTACTCTTAGGGGCACTTTTACCACACTCACTACTGTCCAACGAATGTCGTCCTCACTGTGGTCAAAAGTTTCAAAATGTTCTACCATTGGGGCATTAGGTGTTTTACAGCATAGCCTGCTCCTGTGCTGGCAAATCCTGATCCGTATTTTTTTGTGTTGTTTGACCTATATAAATCTTGTCGCAGGGGCAAAAGATGGCATAAATAACATTGCTAGTCTTACAGTTAGAGAATTCTCTAAGTTCACATTTGATGGTTCGAAACACAAATTCTTTACAGTCAGATGAAAAAAGACAAACAGTTCAATTTCCACATTTAGCGTGTCCTATTAGTCTTGGGAACCCCTAATGGTCATGGAGTGTGCTCTTTGGGGATGCAGCCAAACTATGGAACAATGATTGGTGGCCCCCCATATTAGGATCTTGTCCCCCACCTAAGACAGCTGCATGTACTCTGGGTGTAATTTTGGATTCCAAACTCTATGTCAAATCATATTAACAATCTGGTCCGCATCTGCTACGGACTTATGCGCAGTCTTAGAAAAATATTCAAATGGATCCCACTTTCCTCCCGCATGGCCCTTGTACAGGGACTGATTATTAGCCATATGGACAACGGCAATACCTTACTTGCTTCTACAAATGTAGAACTCCTGGCCAAGCTCCAGGTCGTGAAAATACGGCAGCCAGGCTGGTCCTCAACCTGCCCTCGCGCTCCCCTTCTGCACCCTGTTGGAAGACCCTACACTGGCTTCCAAACAAAAAAAGGATCCATTTTAAACTTTGTTGTCTGGTGCATAAGACACTCAATAATAAAGGACCCCACTATCTAGCTAAAAAACTCACTATATAACAACAGGCCAGAACCCTCAGGTCCAACAGAAAAAATCTTTTGACAGTGCTGAAGATCCGAACCGCTAGAAATGGGGGTAGATCTTTCTCCCGGGTGGCCCCAGAAATCTGGAACACTTTGCCTTTATCCCTCCGCCTGGAGACTGATCATAAGAAGTTCCGTAGACTCCTTAAAACCTGGCTTTTTTAGCTCAGTCCTGTAAACCTGAAGGCCGTGTTTTCTGTCCTGTCCTGCCTTGAACACTAGCAAGCGCTATGAGTCCTTGTGGTGATATATGCGCTCTATAAGTACCAAATACAAATACAAATACAGTACTAGGAAGGCACGTTAGTGCAGCTCTGACCAGATGGTCATTGATGTTTTTGCTCTTCCTGAATGCGAAGAGGGGTCTGTCTAGGCCCAGTGCCCGTGCATTGATGAGCACATCAGTGACTGAGGTAAGCGTATCCCTAATGACCCTCTCCACCAATTCCGGTGACCCCTTGGTATCCCGACACTCATACCAGGTTTTCCCCACAGGCTCTCTGTCTGCCGATCCGGTTACTGTCCACGCTACCAGGAACGTGAGCATCCATTCTGCTCTGGTAAGAACTGTCCCACTCTGACCCCTTCACAGCCTCATCCCACCGTGCACATTACAATCCTTTTTCCCTCCCCTTTAGCTTTTCATCATGCTACGAGAGGCTATTTCCATCCTTGACTAAGACGCTGACCGCGTGTCGAGGCATCTTGTCACTTGACATCTGCTCTGCTATTCCAGTAATCCGGACACGCCTACGACTGCCCTCTACCACAGGGCTATACAACCGGTTCATAGGTTGGTGCACACAACGCTGCTAGAACACACAGACACTGTGACGATGCTACCAGAACTTGCACGCACTATTATCACATATACAAGCACTGTGCCGACCCCCGGATCACTATGCTCACTACTCGTTAACCGCCCATCGTTGTTCCACTGCTATTAGCTAGCTTAATGCATGAACATGAGACTTCATAGCCATTGCATGATTTTGATCATTAGTCCCACAGACACCCCGACCTTCGGGATTATAGACACCATGCCTTGCCCCACTCACAATCATTACCAGCAACTGCTAACTGGTTACTATGATTACGAGATTGATTTGTGTAATTTTAAACCCTGACTCACCATTATTTATGTTCTTTTACCCCCACTCCTTCCCTTCTTATATCCATGCTATATGTACAGGAATTCATAGGCAAATGTTTTCACGCACTTTATGTGATAGTCCTGATGATGATCCGGTATCTCATAGATAAGGATCGAAACGCCGTCGACAAAATTGTCAACCGTATACACATTGATCACTGTATTTGACATGTTGTAAAGGTGACCTTTTGATATTTGTTGTTTCACATTTTTTTTATTTCTTGATAGAAACAACCACAAACTGCCTGAGCCCCTTTCACTTTGTTTGTCCGTTTTATATGTGGGTCCATGGATACAAGCTTGTATCCAACTGTTATTTGACTCGCAATTTTGTTCTATTTTCCAACTATCTTGAATATTGCCTTTATCCGGCTGGATACTGGCACAAATGTAGTACTGACTGGGGCTATATTTATTGTTAATACATTCTCCATTGTCCCGGGGACCACTGTCCCAAGGTCCCTGACCAATCTTTATTGGATTCCCTTGTCTTGTATACATGCAAGGCTTTTTTACCGGCTCAAAAAGGAACAACCACATCACTCCTGAACTGAAATCCGTTAACTGGCTCTCAACTGACAAGAATTCAGTTGAAAATTGCCAGCATGACACATAAAACCCTTCACTTCAATACACCCAGGTATCATGCTCAAAACCTTGTACTTTCTGGTGGCACGAGATCCTCCAGAAGCTCCAACATCCTTCTTCTGAAACCACAAACATTCCCCAAGAAGAAAACTCACAACCGATCCTTCTCTGGGACAGGCCAGAGAATTTGGAACACCCTACCCCCTGCTGTCAGAATACTCCTTACAATCAAATTTCTTCCCTAGATTCCAGGATACCCTTCTTCCCTCAACCACACTCTAGACTACTGGCCCTGACGACCTCCTGGTTCTCATCTTATACAGCCCGGACTCTACGCTCCCGTTTATTAACATTGCCTATTCCTATAGTTGTTACTTAGCATTATTTTTTGCTTTTATTGATGTCTACCCTCTACTTTGCGAACCTTGTATAGGATTCCCTCCCCTCCCTGGTGGACACCAAAACTGATTTTATTCTACCACTGTGTTGCTCTCTGTAAATCTGTAAAGCGCTCTGATGTCCGTGTCAAGTTTGCGCTATAAAAAATACTATCTAAATAAATAAATTATGCCACCAATATAGTATCCTTTGGCCTCACCAGGCTTCAGATAATGTATTTAAAGCAGCCATTCACCAAACTCAGAACCCCTTCCAGCCTGCCTTCATTTTCTTGAGTTTAGGATGCACAAACGCAGTGCATCTATGAAAAAACATAGGTGGCATTCTTCTTCCACATGGAACTGTGCTGCAATAAGCTCAAACATGCTCTGTTCAGGTTCAATACCAAGTTGTACTGCCATGAGGATTAGTATGAATTTAGGGTCCAGATTTTCCTTGCTGGTCTACAAAGTCAGAGACTGCAGAGTGGACAACTAGTTCAGTGAGGTGTAAATGCCATGCCGCTTTTCCAACAGGGGTGGCCCAACAGTTAGCACTTGCATAGCTCTCAAACTTTGACAGCAGCTTGGAGTGGAACGTGAAGTTCTATGCAATTTGATCATGTTCTAAAAACACTGCTTTTTAACAACTGCATTTAACTATTGGGCTTAGCTGTTGTCCACGTTTCGTCTGCAGCGCTGGGATGCCTCAGGGTAGCAATTGTGCTATATAAATGCTTTTTTCATTCATTTCATTTCTTTTCATAATACCAGGACGTAACATCATATGACTTTTAACCTTGATGACATCCGAAAATTTGTATTTGATTCCATGACACTGCAGGACATAAGATGACAAAAAAATATACACTACTGATTTATAGTGCTAGTGTTTGTGTACATAATGAGGTGTAAAAGAAAAGTACAGCTCTTACAATCCATGGCCATCTTCTCCATCCATCTCATAGGTATACAGCCTATGGGGTATACGTTTTGACATCCAAAGGCATTGCCCTACACCAATGAACATCCTCTCTTTTTTTATTTTTTTTGCAGAGCTTTATATAGCGCGAACTAGACCCGAACCGAATCAGGTATCAGACCGCTTTACATAGCACCAGTTACGTTACATGAGGACACACTTTCATTTTAGGCACGGGGAGATTAAGTGATTTGCCCAGAATCACAGGAGGTTTTTGGCGTCGTTACCGAGACTCGAACCCAGATCAGGCCCGGCTCCAGGAATTTTTATTTGGTGGGCCAATGGTGTATTTGGGTGGGCCACTGAGTTAGTTGCGTCCGGCATGACTCACTGGGGGAGGGAGAGGGGGCAGGGGGGTCACGCGGGGGGGGGGGTAATTTAATAATATCTTTTTTTTAAATGTAGCTTACCAGGTGCCACGGCTTCTCAGCTCCTGCCCAGGATGCAAGCAGCCAGGCTCCCTCCCTAATGGTGCATAATTCCAGTGGCCCTGGTTATATCAATACACCCCAGCAGGCAGCAGTTAATGACTGTGCTGTCTGAACAAATAACTATGGCGTAAACATGTTCAGTTTCGCTGGTTTTGATTGAAAGGGCTTTATTTTTTTTCCAAGGAAGGAGTACATGATCAAACATTTGGTCTCTCAGAAAAACCATAACACTTTCTGTGGTGGCCCTCCTTTGACTGAGGTAACTTAAAAGTTACACTGCAGTGGCCCTAGGGCCCAGGAACCTCGCTGCCAAGGGCATCTGCTGACAAAGCCTATACATTAAATGCCACATCTCAAAGAGATAGGTATGGTGGGGGTTGGTTTCTGGTTAAATCCTGAGTTTGAGATGGGAGGTTGGTAGAGCAGTCAGCAGGGGCGGCTGGTGACATTTGAAAGTGGTGAGCCGTAAACTAATTTGCATATTGCACCGCAGTGAGCGAGCGCAGCGAGCGAGCCCGAACCACCTTGCATCCATACATCATTCATGCATCCACCCACCCACCCATCCTTCATCCATACATCATTCATTCATGCATCCACCCATCCATCCATCATGCATCCACCCATCATGCATGCATCCATGCATCCATCCATACATCATTCATGCATCCACCCATCCATCCACCCACCCTGCATCCATATATCATTCATTCATGCATCCACCCATCCATCCATCCACCCACCCATCCAACCTGCATCCATCATTCATGCATCCATCCACCCATCAAAGAAAAACCAAAGGTGATGATGGACGGAGCGTTGACAATACAAACACTCACCCCCAGTCAACTGATCTGGGTTTAATCCATCACCGTTCTTTAGCTCACTCCGCCACCCCAGTTCAGACATGGCCATATGCAAATCAGTCTGACCCTGTGCCTCATGGGAACAGTCCAGCCCGAAATGCCAAGCCATGTCTTCCCTGGACCGGAATCAAGCTTCCCAGGACCGGTTTCTGGCATTACAGCCGTCTTCAGCCGGGCTTGCTTGACTCCAGTGGCAAAGTGAGCAAGGGACTCACGTCTGAGCATACCCTGCCACTTAGGGCGAACAAAGAAAAACCAAAGGTGATGATGGACGGAGCGTTGACAATACAAACACTCACCCCCAGTCAACTGATCTGGGTTTAATCCATCACCGTTCTTTAGCTCACTCCGCCACCCCAGTTCAGACATGGCCCACCCATCCTGCATCCATACATCATTCATTCATGCATCCATCCATCCACCCACCCATCCAACCTGCATCCATCATTCATGCATCCAACCACCCATCATGCATGCATCCATGCATCCATCCATACATCATTCATGCATCCACCCATCCATCCACCCACCCTGCATCCATACATCATTCATTCATGCATCCACCCATCCACCCATCCATCCACCCACCCACCCATCCAACCTGCATCCATCATTCATGCATCCATCCACCCATCGTGCATGCATCCATCCATACATCATTCATGCATCCACCCATCCATCCACCCACCCATCTTGCATCCATACATCATTCATGCATCCACCCATCCTTCCATCCATCCACCCACCCATCCAACCTGCATCCATCATTTATGCATCCATCCACCCATCATGCATGCATCCATCCATACATAATTCATGCATCCACCCATCCATCCACCCACCCATCCTGCATCCATACATCATTCATTCATGCATCCATCCATCCACCCACCCATCCAACCTGCATCCATCATTCATGCATCCATCACCCATCATGCATGCATCCATCCATACATCATTCATTCATGCATCCACCCATCCATCCATCCACCCATCCAACCTGCATCCATCATTCATGCATCCATCCACCTATCATGCATGCATCCATGCATCCATCCATACATCATTCATGCATCCACCCATCCATCCACCCACCCATCCTGCATCCATACATCATTCATTCATGCATCCATCCATCCACCCACCCATCCAACCTGCATCCATCATTCATGCATCCATCCACCCATCATGCATGCATCCATCCATACATCATTCATGCATCCACCCATCCATCCACCCACCCATCCTGCATCCATACATCATTCATTCTGCAGTGATTGCTTTAGATAACTGAGGTTTATAACGTAAGAGAGTATATTTTTGCAAAATTCGTTTCATTTGCTTTGTTTATCCTTTACTGTGTGTGCGCTTTTTTTTTTAAATATGCAGTTATATGAAGATGATAAAATTACATAGTTATTAGCATGTTGTGTTTACCCTTGAGCCCCGTCTCCCTACTCACTGACAGCGCCCCAGGAAAAACTCAGGATTACAGGTGCAAACTTTTTATGCTGTTTAACTTCTGCATATAAAAGAAGACAGCCTGTGAACTCACCAGATACACGTCGACGCTTGCAGGCGATCTTCATTCACAATTCCTTCCTTGCAGACGCAGTTGTGCCCCCCCTGGGAATGCAATCACGGACCCCCAGGGAGGTGTGCACCACCGTTTGAAGACCTGTGCCCTAAGGCCAGGGCCGGAGCTCCCACCACATGCTGTGCCTACTGGGTTTGGCCCATTGTCATTCTATATGTGACAATGGGCCGCGATAATCTGTGCTTGGCTGCACAGAGGCTGCAGCAGCCTCTTGACTTTGAATCAGGAGAGCCAGCCCGAACACTTGATGGGGGAGGAACGGCTCACATCAGGCCTCAGGCCAAGGCTCCTGTTAGGGTGGGCCGGGCTCATGTTTGGGTGGGCCCGGCCCACCCTCTAGAACCGGGCCTGACCCAGATCCCCAGGTCCGAGGTCGAGCGCCTTAGCCGTTAGGCCAACCCCTTTCCCCTAATCTATTAATAATAATTAATAATGAATTAATTAATAATAATTAATTAATAAATAAACCCCTCTCTATTCGGTAAAACAACTTGAGAGGGAGAAGGGTCTAGCAGTCCATTACCCGTGCTTGTGATATTTCTGAAATATTTCTGTCTTGCATATTAAACACACTAAGGGTCTCTGAATTACTGTTGTCCCATCACTACAGTTCTCTTCCTGGCCAAAGTGCTTGAAAAGTGTGTACTTCACCAATTTAACCAACATATCAATGACTACGACCTTCTTGACATCATCCAATTGGGTTTTAGGATTATTTGTAGCACGGAAACAACTATTCTTAACATATTGGACAATATAACTACGAAGCTGGACAAATAGAATCATGCCTACTCAGTCTCCTGGACCTCTCTTTGGCCTTTGACATAGTCCACCTTGCCATTCTCATTATGTTATGTTATGTTATGTTAACGCTACTTTAAAAGTGCACAATTATCAGAAGGTGTCTTGCTGTTGGCTCTGCTAACATGATCGAAAAATTACTAATTACAGCAACGCCAAGTTTCCAATGCTTTCTCGTAAGATAACAGGCTGGTCATAGATGTAATGTTAATGGGTAGAAGGTTCCATGCTTTGGCTGTACATGTCACAAAGCTTTGTCCGCCCCAGGTGGCACATTTTGACATAGGGACTATGAGTTTCTTAGCCCCGGAGGAGCACAGATTCCTGACAGGCTCATACTGTTTGGAGTTCTGTCTCAAATAATCTAGGCCAGCATCGTGCAGAACCTTGTAAGCAGTACACAAGGCCAAAACAAAATAATAATAAACCTGATTCGTTGTCTGATGGAAGCCAGTGTAAACTATGAATGGCTCGAGGAGCAGATTGAAATTTGGGGATCCCCGACATCATATGCTCTCTGGCATTTTGTAAGGTTTGAAGTTTATTCAAATGGTGTTGCTGCATTTTTAAATAAAGGCCATTGCAATATTCTATTTTTGAGAGCACGAGGGCTGTTACAAGAGGAGCACGAGGGCTGTTACAAGAGGAGCACGAGGGCTGTTACAAGAGTTTTCTGTGCAATGAGGGAACAAAAGAGAGGATTTAAAAAAATTATCTCAGGGTGTTAGTGGAGGAAGAAATACCTGCGTTTACCTGATCTCTAAAAAGTGAGTTTGTTGGCCATTAGAACTCCTACGTTTGTTGCCTTTCTTACTGGAGTGGGGAGGGTTCCCAATTCCTTTGACCACCAAGAAGGAGACCAAAAAGAAATCAGATTGCTGAAAAGGATGGCCTCTGTTTTCCCGGCATTTAATTTCAGGCAGTTATTATTCATCCATTTACTGACTGCCAAAATGCAATCATGGAATCTTGTACCTATGTTGTTATCAGTGATGGTGATGGGCAGGGAAACAATAATATGAATGACGTTAATGCAAAGTCGAAAGATCTGATCAAAACTGCCAGCGAAGATAAACTTAGAACAACGTTGGGCTCAGCGAGGACCCCTGAGAGACCCCACAGGGCAATGAAAAATTGTTTTAAAGCCACCATTTTGTCTCACCCAGAGAGAAGAAATCTTAACAGGGAAAGTGCGGTCCCCAGAGCCCGATGTCATGGAGACGGTCAATCAACAACTCATAATTGAGTGTGTCAGAATCTGCCAATAAATCGAGTAAGGCAAGGGCTGCAATTCCTCCCTGATCAAGGGCAGCCCTTATGTCCTTTGTTTCTTTAATCAGGGCAGTTTTGGTGCTGCGGTCATTTCTGAATCCAAATTGGGTGGAATCCAGAAGGGTCTGTGGGGAACATGACACAGAAGACTGGATTTGGATCATTACATGACTAGAAGTAATCGCTGTAAATTCCATGAAAGTAGCCTGTTTAAAACCAGAAGAGGAGTGCTTATTTCCTTCAGGGATAATTTCTTTATTTGAAGCAAACTTCTAACAGATCTGTTTCACTTTGTCTAAAAAGAAGCTTGTAAGAATATTGCAAAAAGATTGACTGCCAAATTATTACATGGGACAGAGGTCAGTTTCACCACTATCTGAAACTACTTTTTAGAGGAATTATATCGGAGATTCAATTTTTTGTGTAAAATAAGCATATTTTTCTTTTGTCAATGAAGTCTTAAAATTAGCTATACATTGTTTATACTTTCTTTTTCTTCCCTGCTATAATCCTTTCTCCACTTTCGTTCTTTTCTTCTGCAGTATTATTTCGGACTTCTCTCGCACATATAAACAGGCAGAACTCTCACTAAGATGTCTCTAAGAGCTGGAGTACGCGGACTCTAATAGATGATTGAGCGGGCAGGATCCTTGATGACGTGAGTAGAATGGAAGTTTGTGTGAGTGGGCCCGACAGGGTCGGGTGGTTCGTTGATTGTCTCTCGACTAGGAAAGATAAAAACATGTTTTCGCCTGGTCACACGCGATAGTGTTTGACTACAGCACTACCCCCTACTCGGTGTTCCTATGAGATATAACTAGTCAACCACATCAGGGTTAGGACGCATGATACTTATCAACTACCGATGTTTGGCGAAACAGGATCCTACACGTGGGTGTTTTTACTTTGTTTTTTATTTATTTCTTTTAACAGTGCATGGTAGCATGGCAACGAGGTAGAAATAATTTGAATAACCTAAGATTTAAGTTTTGTGTGGTAATTGTGAAATTTGCAGGACACCCACATGGTGGTACGTGGAGATCCAGTTTTTCCACTAGGAGCCCCAGTATTCACTTGAGGGTGCATGTTGCACTTTCCATAAAAGCGCGGTGAGTCTTTCATATAAGACAGGTTATATTGATAATATGGCACAGCATGAGTTGGATGTTTGAACTAACAGTGAGTTACTGTTCTCTTTTCAGGTTGCACAAATAAAGCTATTGCAGGATAAGTATATTCCAGACCGGTTTTTTAGGTGCAGCTGTCTACACTTTATATCACAATAAGGTAGTACCTTATTGTAATCCAGGGAGGTAATCTCTTTTTTGCCCTGAAGAAAGCCTAGGACCCAGATGGGCCAAACTTAGGAGGATGAAACATGTTGGCAGCGACATTAGGGTCATAGGAACTTTAAATCCTCACACCCCATTACTTTTCTTTCTTTTAGTATCTCCTGAAACTCTGCAAATAAAGGGATACCTGGAGTTTCCGGAGGATTTTGAATCTTTCAAACCCCCTGGCCTACTTTCCTAAGTGCTCCCGGAAATATGGTCGAGCCCACCCTGACCTTTAGGAGTCAGGGTGAACCCGATGATGAAGTATGACTATACTAGAGTGTATGGGGTTATTTAACAAAATCGAATTGCTTCCTTCCCCACCTATGAGCGGAAGGTATATCACCAAAAGAGAATAGTGCCCAACACATTAAATACCAAGGTGGGATACTTTTTTTTTAGTGCCAGAGGCCTAGGCTGACCATACTCTGAGTTCCTCTGGTCTTCATCAGTTGAAGCCTCTAGATAGAAGTTAAAATCTCCTAAAACTGTGAAAACTTTAGAGCACAAACCAGCTTCCAGTAAGAAGACAACTGTTTGAGTAAAGGTGTTCCTAGGACCGGGCGGGTGATAAATGAACAGTCTATTAAAGGTTTAGATTTTCAACAGTTCCATTTTTAAGGAGAGAGCTTTGCATTCTAACGTAACTGCCGGGAGAACAATGGGCAGCATATTGTCCAAGTATATGAAAGCTAGTCCTCCACCCCATTAAAGGGGTCTATCTATTCAATAGATAGCATAACCAGGAGGGGGTGCTGCAACCCTGTTTGGTCAGAGGTGGTATCAGCCCAGGTTTCACCGCTAACTGCTGATAAAAATATCCTTACATGCAAAGGTGGGGGGGGGGCATGTCAGGGAAGTGGTGCTTGCAGTGCTTGAGTCCAAACAAGTGAGAAAATAA
The DNA here is from genome assembly GCF_964261635.1 of Lissotriton helveticus. Classification (NCBI taxonomy): domain Eukaryota; kingdom Metazoa; phylum Chordata; class Amphibia; order Caudata; family Salamandridae; genus Lissotriton; species Lissotriton helveticus. The sequence goes on along the minus strand of NC_136068.1, from coordinate 1,361,959,085 downwards.
TAAAAAGCAAACCAGCGACCAGCAACCCCAAATCCTTTCAAAGGCTCCCCTCTGAAGGGAAGTTCCTGGTAACCAAAACCAAACTAAAGAATTAAAACAATGGAATGAACCCTTTCAATATCACACCCGAGTTTGTAGGATCCAGGGACCTCCTAGTCTAGCCCAGAGCGTGCATAGAAAGAAAGCAAATGTGGGTTGATCCAGACCTAATTAGCAAAGCATCCCTGAAAACAACCTCAAAGTGGTGGTACTGGCACTTACCATCTCCAGAATTTAATATAAAAAACAGCTATCACAATCACTCCTAAAACTCACTTGACTCCCCTGAAGGCCACACTTAACGAGGCAACCAGGCTTATCTCAAGAGCATGCAGATACGATCACATCACTCACCAGGCTCAACTGGTTTTCTGTCAAAGCTCGCTGCATCTTCAAGAGTGCATGCAGCCTCCACATAGCAGTCCCCCATGGAACCCCGAAATACCCACACAGAAATTGAAGTGATCAGGAGAACAATGCTGCCTACGCAGTACTGACTCAATGCTCCTGGACCCGCCTAGATTCAAGAAGGACGACCACATGCGGGAACTTTTTCAGGAAATGGCCCAAAAGTATGAAACAGCACCCACCAGAAATATGAAATAACCCTTCTACAGTCTTCTATAAGTGAAATGTGAAAACAATTCTGCTCAAGAAATACCTTAGTCATTTATCCTTGTTCATAGTTGCTGCTCAAAAGGAGTGAATAAAAGTTCATGCATAATGGTAGCCTCCTGTCTCGCCATAAAATCTAATGCAATCATAGACTGTACTATTGCTTGGACATTACAGTCGGTCATAACCGTAGGCTCATGGTACCTTATGTTACCTTTACATAGTAGAAGTAAGCAACAACTTGAAACGTTAAATGCTACCTGTACATATTTTAAGTTAGCTGCATCTGTATGTTTTATTCATGTTCTCTATTACTGTAATCGGTGCCATGTACAGTACTCTGATATCCTCGGGTCATGTTTGTGCTCTATAAAACTCTCAAATAAATTAGTCAGGTTTTTCATTGTTGTGAACTGTACATCCATCAGGAGCAGCTACCTCCCTACTTTCCTTTGTGAGGTGGGCTACACCCTTTGTTGTCTCTCAATGTGGGCTACATTTAAACAGAAAGGGCTAGTATCTTTTGGCAATCTTTCTCCGGTTCACTAATTGTTAGTGCCTCCACTCTATCTGTGCAGTGTGGGTAGGTATGGTAACACACTAGAACATATCAATAAATCTCAGGAGGTGAGGGCACAAGATGAACTCATTTACATTTTAATAACAGGTTAAGCAAACGTTTACTTATAGAGTAATGCCACAGATGGAAGAGCAGCTGTAACCACTAAGCACATAGAGCAAATTTATATTTTAGGGAACCTGGCAAAAGATCCATGGAAAAGTCAATGCACTGAGCAATAATCATCCGTAGCAAATTAAATACTGATTTAAATTTAAATGCAGGAAAACATTAGGTGCACCGGAAGGCTAGTACCTGCCGAGAAGAAAGAGAACTTCAGGGGTAAAGCACATTCTCTGGATTTTTAGGGAAAAAACACCTTTCTGTGAACCACAGATACAGCCTTGCGGGAACAAAATATACTTTCTTAGTCAGTGAACTAATATGTGCACATGCAATGGCGTGAAATTCACAAACACCCGTAGTGGCAATCTACCCAAGAAGGTGTGAATTTTTAAGGATCTTGGGATCAAGAGGCAGGTTGTGGTAGCTAGTGACAGTACTAAAGTTCCACACGCTATTTATTTATAGCTGGCAAATGTGAGTGTCTTGGAAATGCTTATGAGCCTCCTATTCTTCCCTCCAACAGCATCTGTCAGCCCAGAATGTTGGACTCTTCTCAGACTTCACAGGTTTGGAATCCTGGGAAATATAATAACATACCTTTGCAAGGCTCCATATTGTCTGTCAACGTTTATTATTATTATTTATGCGTTCTTATATAGCGTGTATTTTACCCGAAGGTGTCAGAGCACTTTTCAATAGAACGTTACATTTCATGAAGAATTCAGAGTATATGAATTACACACAAGGCACACAACAGATACACAAGTCTAAACACAAAAGGAAAATGTTACAATGATGTTTAAGAAAGATGTGCAATTTAAACTAAGAGTGTAGATATAATCTGCCAGTATTGGCAGGAATGGAGCACAAAGAATATAGACATAACATAATGATATTATATAGCATAACATTAAGGTTTCGATTGGTTGGTTAGATAGAATATAAGTCCAAACCACATCCAAGGGCCCCAGCCACTAGCCCTGTCCCCATGGCCAAGCTACATAGGGGGGAGCAAGCCAGGCTGTAGTCAATGTGCCCCAGGTGGGACTACTTACCCGGTTGTCCCCCGGCACTACACCAGGCATCAAGGAGATGCAGCAGTCCGGTCTCTTCACCGAGGGTCAGTTAAGCATTGCAGGCTGTGAGAAGCTGAATCGCAGAGGTGCACTTAGACGGTCTTGTCACCTCAAATACTGTATTATATTGTATTGTAATTGCATTTAGGTAGCGCTTACTACCCCCGACGAGGCGTCACAGCACTTTTTTGGCGAGTAGCGCTCTACTCCAGAACCCAAAAAGGATTTGTGGTGAATTACTATTGTGAAATATGACATTATTTTGAGTGGTGGATATGTTAGACTGTTATTTAGATTGAGAAGGATAGGGGAAGGATAGAAGAAGAAAAGGTTTGCATTTACTACCCATGATGTGGTGTTCAGGCGCTTTTCGGTGAGTAGCACGCCACTCCGGAACCAGAACAGGATTAGTGGTGAATTAGTCTAGGGAATTATGAAATAAATTTGAGAGGTGGACATGTTAGTTTGTTTTTTTGGATTGAAAAGGATAGTGAAAAGAAAAAAGAAAGAAAATGAAGGAAAGAAAAAGAGAAAGAAATGTGGGTTAGAAGGAAACAGAAAAAATTTAAATAAATAAAGGTAAGTGAAATAAAGATTTCAGCTAGAGAGAGAAATGTAATACAGGCTGACCCAGATAAGCAAAATAACTATGAAAGTGTGAAACAAAGAACAAAGCTCATACAGCACACCCTAAATAATTATCGATCGTCCAAAAACAATATTGGAAAAGTTTTACACAAATCAATATTTCAATGCATAGGTCAACAGCAGATCCAACAGGCAATCTGGTAAGATGTCCGGCATATAATGAGTGATCCAGAACGGTCATCTGATGATTTATCAAATTCTCTTTATTATTTCTCTTAAACAGTTGTCCCAGCACACAGGCTTGCCGACACGTGTTTCGTCTATCTTAGACTTTATCAAGGCGAGTTGGGAAAATCGTCGAGGTGTTCACCAATTTAAATGAATCATGAGTCGTACTGGGTAGTAAGTAACATCATAAATATCATAAATATGCTTTTATGCTATAGATACATGACTGTAAGAACAGTTTTATGAGTCATTGAGCATAGTACTCTCCAGTAACGTTATGCATATTTCATGCCATCTAATTAAACAGCCAACAAAAAGTAAAGTTATCTCCATACTCCAGTGTGATAATGTATCCCTCTTATTTGTACACTCTTTAACTGCAAGTATAAGAAGAAAGCTTAAACAAATTGTTTGAGCTGCATTAATGATCATTAACTGATGAAGTAAAGAAAGACAGAGAAGCAATGATAAAAAATAAATTAAAATGATTCATACAGACCAGATTCAGGTGTGAAACTCCCGATTACTAAAGCCTCAAAAAATGTCTCCCGTCTGAAATGTGGAAACCGTAGCCTCTGCCTCAAATTACAACACACCAGATATTAATGCAGCCCACTGCTACTATGATAAGCATACTGACATGGAACCCAATTCATCCGTACATGAAAATAGCTCTCATTACGTGTATATTTTGCCACAGAAACAAACACCAATTGAGGAAGTATAGATATACACACTGTCACAAGTGTCAACTCCATGACGTGACCCCCTGGATGTGGTTTAACGGTGTTTGGCATGCTGTGGAGAGCCCAGAAGACTCTTGCAGCGCCGCTGCACTGCTGTAAATCAATCAGTCGACCTGGAACCGGACCTTCATTTTCAAAGGAGTTGAGACCTGAGAAGGGGGGCGGCAAATGTGCGTGACTCCTGGGTCAGGGAGGAGCTGCTAGGCAGGCGCTTCAGAATCACCTCGGTCGGGGACTCACACTGCAACAAGGATGGTAGGTGCTAATCATGTTCAGCCCTGCCAAGTATCACGCTTCACGCATGACACTAACGCATTTCAGTGTGGTGATCTGCATCACCGCACTGAAATGCATTGTCACGCATTATAGCGCCTCCTCAGCTGCCACGTGGAGCGCTGCTATAATGCTCATATGATGGACTGAGGTGCCTCTCAGTGCCGTGCGCACTGCTCCCAGTAGGCAGAGGCAAAGAGGCTGGCTAAATCTGCTTGCAGCTCTACAAGTACTGACTGCTACAATGTAATTGTATCCAAGTTAGGCATAAGCTGGGGGCCGATTTACGTGGCGCCGAATTTAGACTGATGTCACTACAGTCAGTGTCCAATGGTTGACTCTGACTGACAGTGAGATAAATAGCTACCTTGAGTCAGGGTCCGTCCTCCTGCTGCCACCCCGCGCTTTTCGAAGTTCAATTGCGCAGCTCCTGACCTCGCCGCTCTCACTGCAGGTGGTGGATTTACACCGTCGATGGCTCATTAATCCAATCTGGAATTGGATCCCAACTGCAGCATTCGGCCACAGGCTGACTCACCAGTCAGTATCATCGAGGCAGCACCGGGGGCCAGTTCCAGTGAGAGAGTGGGTGCAGCATGATTAATGGCACAGCGGCAGCCATAATATCTCACACAACCAGGGCCTTCACCCAGCGCACCGGACCTCGCCACACCCAGCCGGGCTCAGCTGCCCAATGAGGATCATGATTTTTCAGTAAGTGCTTGGGAGAGCATGAAATCTTAACTGTAATTTTACATTGCGTCTTAAAAAAACTTCTTTGTGTGTGCTCACATTTCTAGTGCTTTCGGATGTTTATTTCCTGCCTCAGCCCTGGCCCCTAGATATGCTTGCTGTCGTCTGGCAACACTAGCACTCCTGAACACTGCTCTGAGTGCGGGAGAGGCTGAGCAGGTCGTGTTTACGGCAGGCACGCCTCTCATACACGACTAGCAGGGAACTACAAATCCAATCAAAGTAATTGTTTAACAGAAACAAACAATGCAGGTTTCAAGCATCTCTAATTCAGATAAAAAGGTTCCCATTAATGCACAAAACATAAATATGCATCTCAGTGACCAGTTTTTCATTCAGAGGTCCTCAGCAGTCGTGACTGGGGACAGACTGACTTCGATACTGTGCAGCAGGTGAGAGTATGCAGCCTGCTCAACAGACAGAGATATTTCTCTCAAGGACTTCGGCAGATGCACTATTTTTTATTTTTCCCAGTCTAGGTGCGGGACGGTAGTGTAGTAACTTTACTGGAGAAAAGGTAACAGTGATTTCTCAGAGAGGGGTTAAATATCCCTGTTGAAAGCTATTGGCTGTACAGCAGTTTTAAAATTTTCTTAGTTTCTTGTTGCTCAAATGGGTGTCATTTCTAATATTTATATGTTTCCCTTGTCTTTATTACTTGATTTTGTTTGAGAGAAAGTGTCACTCATTGTGGTTGAAATGTCACTCATAATTACACTGAAATTATAAAAATTATAAAAATGTCACACATGGCCATCTGAAACCTAGGCAGCTACGCATGTCACGAGTGAGCCACCCACAGGGAAATCTTCCTTAGACTTCCGTTTCAGGCTGCTGCTGTCCTCACACAGTGGCGGTCAGTCATGGCTCTCCGTGACCCGTCCACTGCACTAACTCCCTCGGCCGGCCCAGATATTTGAGCTGAATGCCCTTGATTATAATGACCTACCGGAGACTGTGGTCGAGCGTCAGGTGCGAGCAACAGAGCTTCCCCATGATTGCGACGGCGTTCCTGTAGAATAAACTCCCCGCTCTTTACAGCCCGCAGGACGTGACATAACCCCGTAGCGCCCTCGATAGTATCTGTTAGGCACCAGCGGTGACGCCAGGAAGGCAGACTCAGCACCGCACGGCGCCGTGGGTCACGGTGATACATTGTTGTAGCAGAGAGCCAGGGGCTACAGGCCATAGCTTAGCTGGGATCACTGCCTCAAGACCACGGAAGCAGCAGGCCGGCACAGGCAGACCCCAGGCAGTGCGTGCAGCCAGCTGACACACGCAGGTTTGCAGCTATCAGTGAATGTGCACCTGAGACTGCCACTATGCATTATGCGCGACAATGCATTTCAGTGCGGTGATGCGGAGCACCACACTGAAATGCGTGAGCGTCACACATGATGCATGATACTTGGCAGGACTGGTATTGGGTATATGGTAGATAGTGGTATTTACCACCGGTGTTTTAAATCTTGACTATTCGTTTCATTTTTACCAGGGTTGTTCATTTTCTATTATTTTCTCTAATGATTAGCAGTAGCGAGACGTCAAGGCTTATCCAGGAGGGGGATAATTTAAAAAGGAGTGGGATTTCGAACTGAAATCCAAAAATGACCTACACAATGAGAAATTTCCTAGTTATCACAAAGGAAAGTTTCAATTCTATTAAGGACGCGGAGGCGAGGATTTTGCTAGTCCTTTCTCCATTTTATTGGACAGCAAGTTAAAAGAAAGAAAACATTAAAACCATGGACTACCCAAACCAACATGGCAGCGGTAGTCATGGTAGCACATCAACCAATAAGAGTCCATTAATCAGCATATAGGGATTCCCAGCCGATAGTCCTTCCTCTTTCTAGGATGCTGCCGCAGGAAAGAAGTCATCTATCCACTAGTCCGCTTTCTGATCGGAGCCTAGGGAAGAGAAACAATATTAATATCTTGTCCAGAACAATGTAGAACGAAGTCAAGTACATTGCAATGGAGTAAACAAAACAATTTGTAGAAATAAGAAGAAAAACATCATAGAACAGTAATCCAATATGTATAACAAGACATATAATAAAAGTTACTTCCCTCAGACGAAGAAAAGATCCTCAGAATCCAGTTTTGGGAGGGAAAGGCTCGATAAAGCCTGGGTGGGAAAATCCTCGCCTCCGCGTCCTTAATAGAATTGAAACTTTCCTTTGTGATAACTAGGAAATTTCTCATTCTATGTCAGGAAGCGGAGGCGAGGATTTTGCTTGTTCAAAGCTTACTCACCCACCAGCGATGCAGCCTCATGGATTGGCTTAAAGTAGAACTTTTTGAAAGTTGAATCCGAAGACCAATCCGCTGCATTCATAATATCCTCCAAGCGTCCACCTATCTGTACAGCCTTGGAAGCCATTGCACCTCTAGTGGAATGAGCCCCAAAGTCAGTGATATTAATTCCAGCTTCGGACATAATCCACCTGACCCATCTGGCAATGGTGGGAGAGGAAACTGCTTTAAAAGGTTTTTTAACCGCAATAAGCAATTGTCTCTCGCCCGAAGGGCGGAATTCAAGAGTAACGTCCTCATAAGTTTTGAGGCAACGAACAACACAGAGCTTTGGTGAATCTGGGAACGCTGGATAGGAAACTGACCTGGTATTACATTTAGTTCTTCTTGAAACTGTAAACGTAACACCTTCCGGGGTAAACACCCTGGCCGAGATATCCAGAGCACGAACATCCGAAGCTCGCTTACAAGAAATCAGGCAGAGAAGAATCGCCAATTTAGCAGAAAGTTCCTTACGCGACAAGTATTGATTATCCTGCCAGGATTTAATGAAATTCAAAACCACATTAACATCCCATAACCCCGAATAACGTGATTCAGGGGGACGCGAAAGTCGAATGCCCTTGAGTAGTTTACAAACCCAAGGATGCTCGCCCACCGGAGAGCCATCCACAAGAGCATGACCAGCAGAAATTGCCGACCTGAAAGAATTAATGGTGCTGTAAGACAATTTCTTTTGGAAAAGATCAGCGAGGAAGTTAATCACGTCAGTGATAGAGGAGCCCATGGGATCCAGGTGTTTTGCCACACACCAACGAACCCATCTGTTCCACGCTGATCTATAACGTTTAGTGGTGTTGGGGGCCCAGACCCCCCGAATGAGGAGCTCAGCGTCTTTCGAAAGTGAGTCGCAAGACCAACGTCCCCTGAAATCCTCCAGGCCATGAGATGTAGATGGCCCTGGAGAACTAGAGGATGCGGGTGACCCAAAGGATCCGTCAGAATGTGATCGAACGACGGTAACCGAAGAGGACTGTCCCAGGACAGCTCCAGGAGAGAAGGAAACCAGCATTGCGCTCTCCAGATTGGAGTGATCAAAATCAGAGATGCTCTCTGTCTGCGGACCTGAGCTGCTACCCTCTGAATGAAAAGGAAAGGAGGAAACGCATAAGCTGGAAACTGGGACCAATCCTTTAGGAAGGCATCCACTGCTTCCGCACCCGGGTCCGGTTTCCAGCTGTAGAAGCGAGGAAGTTGGGCGTTCCATCTGGGCGCAAACAAGTCCAGCACCGGCAGACCCCAAAGATCTGAAATTCTCTGAAATACCGAAAGATCCAGCCTCCAATCGCTGGCATCCCGAAAATTCCTGGATTGCCAATCCGCCACCATGTTTAGATCGCCTGGGAGATACTCCGCCGTGACCGAAATCTGACGAAGAAGGCAGTAGTTCCAGAAGTCCTTCGCAAGATCCGCTAGGACCTTGGAGTGAGTGCCGCCCAAGAGATTGATATACCTGACCGCAGTCGTGTTGTCCATCCGGAGAAGAACACAACACGAGACCTTGGTCGTGGTGAAAGAGCGGATTGCGAAGGAACCCGCGAGGAGTTCCAAGCAATTGATGTGGAGATGAAGTTCCTCCTCCGTCCATCTGCCACCCACCGAGAGGGAGCCGCACCGGGCACCCCAACCCTGGCGACTGGCATCCGACTCGATCACGAGATCTGGACGGGAGCCGAAAATCGCCTTCCCGTTCCACGCATCCATGTGATCCAACCACCAAAGAAGTTCTGACCGGGCTTCCAAATTCAAGGAAATCAGTTCCGAATAAGTGAGACCCTTGCGAAGATGAAACGCTTTTAGTCTCTGGAGAGCCCTGTAATGAAGGGGGCCTGGAAAAATGGCCTGGATCGATGAAGACAGTAAGCCCACAATCCTGGCTAATATACGGAGGGAAATCCGATCCCGACGGAGAACCTTGCGAATCTCCTTTTTGATCTTGGAGATCTTTTGGGAAGGAAGATGAAGCGTTGCATCCGTAGTTATGATCAGAAATCCAAGGAAAGTCATTTCCTGACGAGGAATTAAATCTGACTTCTGGGCATTGATGATGAAACCCAGTGATTGAAGAAGGGAAATTGTAACCTGAAGGTGATGAAGAAGGAGATTTTTGGACTGGTTCATTAAAAGAATGTCGTCCAGGTAAATTATTAGGCGAATCCCCAAGGTACGGAGATGTTCTACCACTGGGCGCAGGAGTTTGGTAAAGCACCAAGGTGCTGAGGAAAGACCAAAGGGGAGCGTACGAAATTCGTAAACCTGATTCCTCCACAGAAACTGGAGGAACCGACAATGAGGAGGAAAGATTGGAACCGAAAGATAAGCATCCTTCAGATCCAAGCGAACCAACCAATCGGTGTGCAACAGAAGGTCTCTCAAAAGATGGATGCCCTCCATCTTGAAATGCCTGTAAATCAGCCATTCGTTGAAGGAGCGGAGATTTATTACCGGTCTGAAACCTTTGTCTTTCTTCTCCACTAAAAAGATATTGCTGAGGAAACCGTTTGGATGAAGAAAAGAGGGGATGATTGCGCCTTTTTGCAACAAAGCCTGAACTTCCAAATCTATAAGCTCCTGCTCTGCGCTTGAAAAAGTTAGAGGGCGAGGACGAGAGAGTTGAACAGGAGAACCGTAAAACTCGATGTGAAACCCCTGAACGGTTTCCAGAACCCAAGAATCTGAAGTTATCGACGACCAGGCCTGGGGAAACAACGCTAATCTTCCCCCCATTTGAACCAGAGAAATGATGCGAAATCTTACCATTAAATCCTCTGGAATTTGACTGGTTGCCACCACGTCCCCTGCCTTGGCCTCTGCCTCCTCTGGAAGGGTAAAAGGAACCCTGACGTCCGTCATTCCAGCCGTTGTTTCTTCTGGCTTGACCTCTATTGGGGCCTTGTTGGAATTGGCGGCCGGAAGAGCGACCCCTGCCTCTGCCGGCCCCGCCAAAAACCTTCTTGGGAAAAAACTTCTTCATAGAAGCTTGTGCTTTGTCTAGGGCAGAAAAAGTAGCAACGAATTTTCCTAACTCCTTAACAAAGGGGTCCCCAAACAAAGCACCCTGCGCAATCGGACCCGCCTCTGATGACGACAACTCTCCCAATTTTGGGTCAATTTTAAGTAACAAGGATCGTCGACGCTCCGCTGAGAGCGCACAATTAGCATTGCCAAGAAGGCACATAGCCCTTTGCGACCAACCAGCAATGTCATCAACCGAAAGAGGCACGCCTGACTCTTTAGAGCGCTGGGCTAATTCAATTATTTTCGTCAGAGGACCAACGACATCCAAAAGTTTATCTTGACAGGCTTTCCAAGACCTATCTATACCCTTCTTAGGGTCCTTGATATACTTGGCAAAGAAAGTGCACAATTTCGGATCAATTTCAGGAGTGCATGCCACCCTGAAGGGAAGAGACGGGCGTGACACTCAGAACGCAGGCGTAAACGTACATCCTGAGGTAAAGGTTGTCGAAGCTTAGCAGCGACATAGTCAGCAGTAGACTGCTCAGGAAACCATTCTGATGACCTGGGTCTAAAAATAGTAGATGGGTCAAACATATCAGGAGGAATAAGATCACCCTCTGAAAAACTAGGAGCACTAGGTTTTGGGCGCCAAGACCTGCTCACATCTGAAAATCCTCTGAGGAAGCGTCCTCATCCTCATCTACATAATCGTCCTCATCATCATCTCCCTCATTGGGAAACCCTTCTTCCGGGTCAAGGTCCTGGGTGGCAAAACCACTAGTCTCTCCGGGTGAGTCATCCCCCCGGTAGGGTGCGCTTCTTAGCGTGCGCGCACTCTTACGAAAGACTTCAGATAATTTGTTGAAGCCCTCCAGGTGCCCCGCGTCACGCTTCCTGGCCGTACGTGATGGAACACAAGGAACACCACTGGGCCCTGCCCCGCTGTCCCCAAAAACACCTGAATCAGTCTTGAACACATGGGCAGACAGCTTATTGACACTGTCCTGCAGAGGTGCCAGAGCCTGAGCTATCGCAGAAGAAAGAAGCCTGTCCACCTCTGCAGGAGGGCGCGGAAGGGGCAGCTGTGGCTGATCATTAGAATTCGCCACCTCAACATTAGAAGGACTGGACTGCATTTTAGCAGAAAAACTGGTACCCATAAAACAAACACCCCAACTATATACAAGGGGAATCCCCTCACACAGGTACCACACAGGCTAACACTTTATATAAAGCCCGAAACTCAAATATACTGACTGAAAATAAATGGCAATTTATTCAAATACCAGTCAGAAATACTAATTCTTGCCGTCAAACACAGCGTCCGTGTGAGGGAAGAGGCAAAAATAAACGAAGCGCAAAGCCTCAGCGCGTTTACACACCAGCGCGAAGAGCGCTGAGGAGAACAGCCGGTCGGCGTCAGAAGCCGACACCAGGACTGCGCACGCGCTTAGGAGAAACGCTCGGGCAAAAGCCTACCGCGTTAAATACACAATCAAACAGCCTACAACAAAGGCGAAGTCAAAGGCTAATCGTAAAATATCAAAACAAAGCTGTCAACAATCAAACTCAAAACTGCCACGACAAAGATCAAGACTGAAGTAAAACGTGACTTATCTTGCCGAGGCAGCAATGGAGAAAGAGGAAGGACTATCGGCTGGGAATCCCTATATGCTGATTAATGGACTCTTATTGGTTGATGTGCTACCATGACTACCGCTGCCATGTTGGTTTGGGTAGTCCATGGTTTTAATGTTTTCTTTCTTTTAACTTGCTGTCCAATAAAATGGAGAAAGGACTAGCAAAATCCTCGCCTCCGCTTCCTGACATAGAATTTATAGGCCGTCCTCTCCCCAACAAATGTTTTCGCATACGTCCAAAACGCAGTGTCCTTAGAAATCTGGTCATGAAAAGGTGGCCACATTATATGCATCGCGTTGAATGGAAGCAACATGATTGTGCGCCACAATATCAGCTCAAGCTCCTGCGTTGCGAAACATTTGTAGTTGCAACTTCATTTCTCTGTTAAATGAAAGCATCATGCAAACTGGCAGTCCTTCCCATTACAAGATGGCTGACGCGTAGACTAGGAAAGTTCGGCGCCCCTATGATATGCTCAAGGCATTTGTATAGTGCATTTGCACTATGTAGAGTACTCTAGCGCGTGTGGCGTCGCTTTTAATAGGGCTGTAGAATTTCAGTCGAGTCTCGGCTTTGTATTAAAAAAACGCACAGAGACGATCTCCAACTTCTTGAATCTCTAACGAACAGCGAAAGAAGCACATCAGAGAACCTTTGTCGAGGCGACAGCTGCCAGGAAAATAAAAATGATTCTTCGTGAAATTACTAATAGGCCACTCGCAGTCCTGTTTTAAAATAATGCGCGACGTAACGAGACTTCTCCACGTGACTGCTTTGTGGTCTTGGAGTATCATGTGACGCGTAGGAGGCTGGTCTTCAGTCACGTGATACAAACAGGAAGCGACTGATGCTACTGGTGGGAAACGAAGCTGTTGAGACCCTCACTGGAATTGCTGTGCCATGGCTCCAGACCCCTGGTAAGGCGACGGGTTGGGACCCCATGGAGTGAAGGGGGAAGTTGGGCTGTCAAAAGCAAGAACGTGCTGGCGTAGGGAATCAGTCACTCGCCATGTAGGGCTTCATCTCCAGTTAACACGGGACTACATCCCCCATAGTGCCTTTACAATACTTCCCTATAGACTATATTGTCAGAGCCACTGGAATTCTGCAGTAGGAAAGAAACAAATTATGCGGCAGGTTTGACTAAATTATGTAACAAGATAATGTAAATGATGCTGCATAATACCGCACACTTTGTGATAGTATTATCTAATAATTTCATCATTTTCTTACATTAAGAATAATAAGGCACAGTTTTATCTCCTCACTATCGGTTGTACACCAAAATACAGCAATTAGCAACAGAAATATAACCATTCAGCCTGTGCACAGCAGCACGTTTTTAGTAACTTTTGCTCTGTTCGAGCTACAAAGCTAACATTTTTTTGTGGTGAAATCTCAGCGAGACCAGGCGTCCTGGATTTGGGAGCACAGTGCTGTTTTTGTCACCAGCTGTCCCGCAGATTTTGGCAAATTTGGGTAATTTCTTGGTTTTCAGAGGGTCGACTGCAAACAGGGGAAGCATCTATGGAACACATTTATGAGTACCAAACCAGGACTAATTAGAAGCTCGTATCAGTAAGCAATTTAACTTAGTGGTAAGATACGGGGTTTAAAAACTGCACTATATTTTCTTAGTGCGTCGTTGTATGGGTTTTTGTGCTGATGACCGCTGTATTTCTATGCCCCCTGGGTTGATGTAAAAGTATAGTCATATTTTTGTGAAATGTCCCGGTTTTTGCTTTACAAAATCTGGTCTCCTGATAAAGTCTGCATATTATGGAACAGACAATGGATTATGTGGCAAATGTAGCAAATTCATAGTTATGTGGAAAATGCAGCAGTCAAAAAAATCAAACAATTTCAGTAGGTTTTATTATTGTAACTAGGAAACACAGCCTTGAAGTTTGGCAGAGCCTGCCCCCAAGAAATGCCAGGTTGCCACATAAGCACCCAAATGTACTTATTTATTTATTTTGGTTAAAGGGGCCATACGCTTCCTTGTCGAAAGACAGCACATTCTGCAATGCTTTTTTTTAAATGTAGGACTGCGATTCTCATAATATTTTTGTGACTATCTCCCCCCCAGCCCCCCCCCCCCGAGTTTCATATAGCGTGAACTTGACCTGAAGGTTTCAGGTATCCGAGCGCTTTACATGAGCAGCAGTTGCATTACACAAGGACTCGATTTACCACAATGAGAAGGGTCACTGAACAGCATGTGCAGGATAAATGCTAATGATACATTTGATAAATGCAGGAGTTCTCACCTCCAGTTAACTTAGGGTAGTGTTGCCACCTCACTATATATCATAGGCAACAAACAAGTGTTTTCTTTCCTGGGCCAGTAACTTACAAATTGCTATCAAGTATCTCAGTCTACTGTTATATATTGGTGTGAGGTATTTGTGTATAAGACAAATGAGTATGCTGACCGGGAGATCAAATACGTGTTGCAAATGGGTTTGAATGTGTGAGTATTCTGCCAGGAGTCGGGTAGCACGTTAAGTAAAGCGCTGAGGTGCATTAACATGTAGATACAAATCGAGCTTTTGTATATATGGAAATTTGTATCCAGACTGTGTATAGTTAAATTAACTTAATATATTTAAACGTATATGTGTGACCATGCATACAGCTGCTGCTTAATTCAAAGGAGTCTAGCCAAGGCTCTGTCAATGAGATTACATTGATTTTATAACACGAAAGGCCAGGTCATGAAACAGCGCATGTGATGATATGGATATGCGTTCCGAAAATGTTCGGCGACATGGACCTACAAATTACAGAACACACTGGACTGTAAAAATTAGAACACTTTTGGACACAGTATGATAGACCAACAATTCTGTATTCTAGAAGACTTTGGGAAATATTGAACTGCATTTCGTAGAATGCTTTGATAAAAATAAATTGCCTCATCATGTAATGCTTTGAAAGGATTCTTAACTAGGGCCTAGAGACCCTTACGGGTGATTGTTCGCGCTTTACAAAAATGTGGATTAACTGCACTTCATGAAATGCTTTGTAGAAATGCGGACTGTTTGTTACAGAATGCTTTGAGTGTAAAATACAGTGCTTCACTCTTTGTTGATATAAACAAGATTACTAGCATACACAACTTCCTGTTGTCCCTCATAGCCCTATATATGTTTCATTAAAACTGCACAAAAATAGGTGGATGGAGCTCTATGATGTAACAAGCAAGGGAAGGGGTAATCTTCCTCTGAAATGTGAGGAGTTCAATATACATGTGTGATCAAGGTCATGTGTTTGTTGCAGGGCGTAAGTGAGAGACGACACAACTTCTGTTGGAAATATACTATAGAGTTTATAAGCTACGTGCAGGAGGTCAGTCAGCTCCTTAGAACTGAAACCTGAGCTCAAACTTACATTGTAACAGGCAGTTTCTTATATACTTTTGAAACCACAAATATGTCATACATTAGCATACCAAATCAAGCGTTTGCTCAAGCACATCGTTATCCTTTATGATTTCAGGAAAAAGCAATAGTTTCTGCAAAAAAAATCTAACCACACATTTACGGAATGTGATTCAAGTGCACATGCTCTTGATACAGTTTCATGCCAGCGCTGCCCTTGAGTGTGTCATGCTTTGAAGCCTGTCAGTGCTCTTCTCCCTATGCGTCTACTGTTCTGTAGCGTAGCCACTTGCTTATCTTGTTCTTTTGTGTCAACTCCTATCTACATATTTTCTCAGAGACGTGTACGTGCCTGTGGTGTACAATGTAACTTTCCATTCAGCTTTGTTTACTAATTATATTTTGCTATTCTACTAAAACTCGTGTCTACTGCTCCCAAACTCCCGCAGTCTGTCACTCCATTTCTGATTTTTATTCCGCTGCTGTAGACCGCTTAGGCCTGTATTTTTCTTTTACCACGTACATTTCTACACATCTTTCTGCTGATGCTTGCATTGATATGAGTAGGCCATCTTCCGTTTCTACAATTTCTGTAACATTTCCCCCTTTAGTTGAAATTCAACTATTTCCTCTCCTTCCCTTTTGCTTGGAGTCATTAAAATGTATACCTTCTCCTCAAAGTCCTGCATTTTATTGACCAATCTAGTGGTAAGCATCTCTCCTAACTTCTGACTAATCCTTTTACAGCCTCCTATCACTATCTGGAATACATAAAGCATCAATAACACTACTTCAGTAATGGGCAACAAAGCCTTAAATAGTCCTGATATGCAGGATGGTATCCAATTAAACCATCCAGAAAATCATTTGTTGGGAGCACCTCCCTCACCCACCATCTTCTTTTACAAGTAATGCTGAGTTGGTATGGCCTCTGTTAGTGTTCCGTTATCTGAATCATTGGCTGGAATGTACGTTCAGCAAGCAGTTTGAATCTTGGCACATACTCACCCTCCATGGCCGTCATTAAGTAGAACACATATCTGGTGCATAAGCATTGCTCTCATAGCTCGCAATTCTTCTTTGACTGCGTTAAGCCCATCCTCAGTGGCATTGATGGCTTTCATCAGTTTCCTACAGGTGATTTGCAGCCAACGTGAAGTCGCTTTTGCTCGAAAAAATGGAAGGATGTTGCCAAAAAAAGAGCTGTGCATCATTAAACTAGAAAAACCAAAACAGAGCACCAATATTGCCAACTTATTCTAATCGGGCCTGTATTTGCCTTACGACTAACTGAACCAAACAGTAAGTCACTGGACCAATTTTTCAATCCTGAATAAATCAATTATTTTAATTCAATTTTTAACAACACATTTCGAAAAATGTATATGCTTAAGAACATTGCTTACTTCACTCCACACTTACTCACACACGCCAGTTTCGGCATACACTCCAATCATTCAACCATTCATACAAGCCATAGAAAAACATAGAACAAATTTACATCAGTTATTACCACACATTATTTACAAACATCATTTTAAAAAACACAGCATTGGGAAACTTTTTGATTTTCGGCCGTTTTAAGTTTCAGAATAATACTCCTAACGCTGTCTATAACAAGGTCTACGCGTTTCGACCTCCCTATGTTGAGGGGAGATCTCATCAGGACCACGTAGCTGTGAATGGAAAAACAGGCACGTGTCAGTCTACTAGAAGACCACCCCTGTATCACTGACCAGAAATTGATGTTGTTTCCTACTGTGACTGTTCCATTGCCCCTGAAACATATCAAGAAAAAAATGGATTTTCTACCTGCTCGTAGAGTTCAAGGTGTTTCTATCCAAGTTTATCTAGATATGTTCTCATCCCTCACTGCCTGATACTTCTGTTGTGGGCTATTGTTCCTCTGGTCTTCCTTCCATAAAGAAAGGGCAATACACCCCAATGAAGCACCATGGAGCCAGTGACCATGAACGTATACTGATCAATTTACTCATAAGTATGGCCTTACTTGACAATCATGAGAGAGGGGTGTGGCAGAGTAATTCAGAAAAGTGTAGGTCAGGATATCCCTAAAAATCCCTGTTGCAATATTTTAGCTCTCCAAGTTTCATCCTTGTACCTCATAATTTCTGTCTTGGTCAATGCGTCTAAATTCACTACTAGCGCTTTGCAGTCTGTTCGGACGTTCATTGCATCTGCTAACTCTCATCTTGCGTGGTGTTTGCTAGGAATGTTCCCTGTTTTACCTGCAGTGGTTGCATCTGCACTCGTATTCTGCAAAGGAAAAGGTGTGATAACAACGTGATAATATTCGGAGACTCCTCTTTGGATAGTGCAACCTCTCTGAGTCGCTGTCATGTGGGATCAAGGGACAAACAAAGCAAGACTCATTAGAAGTCTGCGTACCTATATCTCTCATATGTTGGTACCACATACCATCTAATAAGCCAGCATGAACACTATGGGCTATATTTCTCTGCTCGGGTACTGCTCTTTGCAAGCACGTGATATTCTGACATAGTGCCATACATGAGGTAAAATACCATTCAATGTAGTCGCCAGCATAAGAAGACAAAAAGAAAAACAAAACAGCTATACATAACTGTCCACTAGCAGAGTCAACAAAATACTCCACTCGTGCTTTGAAGGAAGACATTGTTAGTCCTGTGTCTCTCTTTCCCCTTCTTGTTCCCCTTCTGTCTGTGGATGTTTCTGAGGCAAGGCAGATCAAGTCGAATTTCTGTCACATGGATCTATGTTTTCTGCCATTCACTTTTACTGCATTGGGGGTGCTTATTGTCATTGAGAAGGGGGCGCCACATTTTTTGTTGTGCCACTTGTGCACAAAATTACGGACGTAGACTTGTTGGCTAATGGGTATCAGCCTGGCCGGCTGGACTGCGGTGTTCTTCTCCTTACGCAATACCTGTTTAGAGAAGAACTTGGCAGACTTCATTAACTCAGACAAGTAACAACTAATTTCATCCCCAAAACCTCTGCTGTCTTATGGGCATCTATCTTTTGCCACGCTAGCATTGAAGGGGTGGGTATGGGATGTCCTATTTTAAAAAAATTTTTTTAATCAACTTTTCATTGAGCATACATCACAACTGTTGTATAGTCATGGTAAGCAAAACAGATATCAAGATGTTATCATTCAATGCATTTCAACAAAACAAATCCAAAGGTTACAGTGAGTCCTATATAAAGCAGTGCATCATAATCAACACAAATTATACAAGGCATCCGCCATCCTTAGTATCGTCCAGCCCCCACAGGCCACAATGTAATAGCATCATTCAGGCAATATCTACCACCCCACCCGCACAATCTATAGTTATAATCCGCCCTCAGACTCCACGTCGCTGCATGTTAACAAATACTCCCGTAAAGGGGCCCAAATGTCCCTAGGCCTGGATGACGTCGGAAGTTCTTCTGCATATGTCTCTAATTGGTCCCTGCAGTACACCATGTCTTTCAACCAGCAGTCCGTTTTTGGGCATCGTCGGCTATCCCATGTGAATAGTGTGCGTCTCTTTGCCAGAAGTAATGCCAACTGTACAAATCTCCCCACCACCCCCTTGAGCTGAGGAGCGTGCCCCAGTAGGCATAGCGCAGGGGCATTTTGCAACGTTAACCCTGTCATGTCCCCATGTCCGTGAGAATAGATAGCACCTTTTCCCAATAATGGAAGACCGGTCTGCATCCCCACGCCATATGGATGAATCCAGCCGGCTCGACCTTACATCGCTTACACTCTCCCGTAGCTCTGAGACCTATCCTCCATAACCTGTGAGGAGTGTGGTATGTTTGATGTAATTTAAGGCGTATTATTCAAAGGTTATTGTTGGAGGTTAATCGCCCTGTTACTGAGCACATGTTCGTCCACTCTGCCTCTGTGATGGGAGTGTCTAGCTCACTGTTCCATCTAAGCAAACTGGTGTCAGGATTGTGCGGTGCATCTTTTTGAACTGCCTTGTACAGTTTGGTAACTAGTTTTTTCCTCGTTGGGGCTGTGATTAGCAGCTGCAGTGCGGACAGTGCGGACAGTGTCCCTGGCTCCTCCGGAAAGCTAGTGTAGTGCTCCTTAACCGCCCGTCTCAACCTGTAGCAAGTGAACCTAAACAGTAATGTAGGATTGCATATATAAGCCAGATCCTCCTCTGTAATGTATGAGCCTTCAGGAAACAAGTCACTCATGTTCACAATACTCGCCTCTCGAAGTGCCTGCACAGAGCCCCTGTCTTGAGCCACCGATAACGCAGCATGTCCCTCAATGGGCATCGCAGGAGCGTATAATGGGCATCGCAGGAGCGTATAATGGGAGTTTCTGCACCCGACGGCCAATCGCCTGCGAGGCCGATGTTGTAACATCAAGAGTGTTGATCTCCGTACGTGGAGTGTGTCTACGCGTGTGTGTTATTACGCCTCTCAATGGTGTGGGGTGAGCGTCTCCTTCGTCCACCGCAACATGTGGTGTAAATGCGTGCGGTTTGTACCAGTAATAGGCGAATTGCGTCTGACAGCAGAGGTAGTAAACATAGATGTCTGGCGCGTTGAACCCCCCTTTCTCGTATGGCAATGTCAGCATTCGCCAACTTATTCTCGGCTGCTTGACGCCCCATACCAGCCGTAACAGCTGAGTTTGGACGATTCGGAAGAAATGTTGTGTTAATGGGACTGGAACATTGCAGAAGAGGTATAAAAAGTTAGGTAAAATTACCATCTTTATTATGGAGATCCGATCCGCCAGCGACAGAGGCAGGGTCAGCCATCTGTCCACCTGCGTGACAAGAGTAGCATATGCTGCGCCGTAATTTTCAGTCACTACCACCTCAGGGTCTCTATGTACCCACACCCCAAAGTATTTCACAGGGTCAGTGGACCAGACCAGCGGGTATTCAACGACCGGGGGCGTAGTTATTTTAGTGAGTGGGATGATTACGGACTTGCTCCAATTTATGTTGAGACCAGAGTTAAGGCTGAATTTGACGTATTCGCGGAGAACCGGAGATAGATACTGGTTTGGTTCGCGGACATAGAGGACCATGTCGTCCGCATACATGGAGATCCCTACCGGCCTGTTGTTGAAGTTAAGTGCCGCTGCCCTGTGTATCTGCCGGATCTTGCATGCCAGAGGCTCTAAGACAATGGCAAATAACAGCGGATATAGGGGACAGCCCTGTCGTGTACCTCTCCCAATGTCAAACGGTGCAGATGTATCTCCTCCTACTTGGACTCTCGCCGATGGCTCAGTGTATAAGAGCTGTATCCAGTGTGTGAACATTGGGGGGAAGCCCATCCTGTGCAGTATTTGCAGCATGTACCGCCATTCTATGGAATCAAATGCCTTCGCGGCGTCCAGTAATACTGCGACCGCTGGCAATTCAGGATTCAGAACATGTAGCATGGCAAATATGGTGCATAAGTTGAGGGAAGGAGATCTGTCAGGAATGAACCCGGCCTGGTCCGGGAGTACTAGTAATGGAAACAATGGTTGCAGCTTTGAGGCCAGGATTTTTGCCAGTATCTTTGCGTCTAGGTTAATGAGAGACAGAGGGCGATATGACTCGCAGCTGTCGGGGGTTTTATCCTTTTCAATAGAGTGATAATCATGGCCTGTCGTAGAGAGGGGGGTAAGCGGCCTGTGTCATATGCCTCAGCATACATTGCCAGAAGATGAGGAGCAAGGAGGTTCGCGTGCGCCTTATAGAATTTTGCGGTTAGACCGTCGGAACCATGAGCTTTTCCATTTGGGAGCGAGTTTATATCTTCTATGACATCCTCAACATCTATGGGAGCACTGAAGTATTTTCTATGCACGTCGGATAGCCACGCACAAGCAATATCATCCAGGTATGTATTGAGAGCATGCTCGTCAGCTCCACCGCCAGATGTGTAAAGCGTGGCATAAAAGTGACGAAATTGCTCTACTATGGCCGTGTGTCTGCTCAGTGTCATCTACAATCCGCTCGACTGGGGTTTGAGCAGCCCTGTATTGTAATCTACCTGCTAGTGCTCTGCCCGGGCGACCACCCTCACCATACCTTCTGGCGACATGTCTTTTCGATAAATATTTCACCTCTGTCTCTGCCTGAGTGTTATATTCATCAATGTGTTCGTGTATGCTTGCTAGTATGCCTTTAGTGGGTGTTCTATCATATTGGGCTTCGAGTTCGACAAGTTTCTTCTCCAGTGTGTGTAGCCGACCCCTTATGTCTCGTAAAATCCCCGCTGATGTGCTAATACAGGTTCCACGTATCGTGACCTAAAAGGCTTCCCATAGAATCTCTTGACTGTCCACCGTCCCCACATTTGTCTCGAAGTACTGCACAATAGCCGTTCTAAGCGCTTCCGCATATGTTGGATCTAACAGCGCCTCTGCTCTGAAACGCCACATAAACGGCTTCTGAGGATTTAGAGGAATGGTCACAGTGAGAAGTACTGGGATGTGATCTGATAATTATCGTGGTAGATTCCGAACGTCCGTGACCCATTCGTTCGCCCCTTCACTCAGCAGCCAATTGTCCAATCTGGACCAGCTATTTGTCCCCGGTGTAATATGCGTGCCCGCTAGCACCCCTACATGCCTGTGCCTCCAGGCATCCACTAGTCTAAATTCCAGCATTCCACTCTTGACACAGTTAGCAACTTTAACCATCCTGGCCCCCTGTGGGTTCGATTTGTCTAGTTTGGAATCTAAGTGTGTGTTGAGGTCTACACCCCCCCCCTAAATGATTTCTCTGTCAGGCCAGGTGCGTAACGTCCGAAACATGTACAAATAATCTGTCACGTCATCCACCACAGGACCATAAAAGCTTACAATCGTCACCAGAACATTCCCCAGCTTCCCGAGTATCATCGCCCAGCGGCCCTCCCTGTCTGTGCTAGAGTCCAGTGCCTGAAACATCACCCCCTTCTTGATTAAAAAGAGGACCCCCCTCGCATACGAGGAGTATGAAGATGCAAGCCTGTAAGACGCCCACTTCCTTGCTACTTTATCCCCCGTTGCCTTGGTCAGGTGGGTTTCCTGCAGAAGTGCTATTTTAACATTGTGTCGGTCCAGCTGTGCCAACACCTGTCTAATTTTCTGCGGCCTATTCAGTCCCCGCACATTCCACGTTACAGTATTATATGTGGCCCCTGTCAGGTGTGGCATGGAAGTGCGGTGATGCATCTAGTGTTCATGTCAGCATATGAGTGCACTAACCTGTTTTGACAGCACATTGCAGTACATTCAGAATCACTTGCCCTTGGCCTATATCAAAGAAAAACACCCCCCCTCCCACCTCCCATTCCAGCATACCCCAATCGCGAAAGACATATCCCCCAGTCAACACCCGTCGGAGCAACAACTTAAGTAAACATAGTTCCCATTGGGGATCACCCATCGGGGGTCGCGGCGGCTGCATCCACTCCCCGATTTCGTAGGGAGAGGAGCCATCGAAGCTTCATGAGTTCCACTAACCCTGTATAACCCGGCAGTCGTATATCATTATATCACATAACTTTTAAACTTAGTTCAAACACCCTTATGAAGTCGCTTCCAGCATGGCACCACTCCGCCCTGCTTTCACACACACAGGACGCTCCTTCCCATCGCAAACCTGTTGAAGTACCCCCTTACTGTTCATTCGTCAATGTCCGACGTGGGAGATGTAGTGGAGCGTTGTTTTTGTTGTCGCAGATGTCTTGCATGCTTAGGATTCGTGAATATTTTGCCCGAATCCATCGTACCAACCCGCAGGCGTGCAGGGTATAGCATTGCGTAGGGGATCTGTTCCTTCTGGAGCAACTTCTTGACATTGTGAAATTCTTTACGTGCCTCTTGCACATTAGCTGTAAAATCTGGATAGAATGATAATGCATTTCCTTGATACGTAATCGACCCCTTCTGCCTGATGATGCGCAGCACTGTGTCTCTATCCCTGAAGTTTAGTAGTCGGGCTATGATGGGCCTGGTGGCGGCCGCGTCGCTAGAGATCTGTGCGCCCGCTCAATGGCGAGCAGTGGGGAGAGCTCAACCTTACCACAGATTTCTTGAAGCATGGTCTCGATGTAGTCTTCCAGTCTACCCACATTTGTAGATTCTGGCAGCCCTAAAACGCGAATGTTATTGCGGCGGGACCGCGCTTCGATGTCCTCATTCTCGGCCTGTATGACAGCTAATAATTTGGAAATGTCTGTTGTCTTGTCTGCGACTTGTTGCAGCCCATTCTCCGCGTCGGTGATCCGTTGTTCTGCTTCGCCTATGCGGACTGCATGTTTGTCTAGCTTCGTCGAAAAGTGGTCCATCCTGCCATTCAATGCTTCAATCTTCCCATCGATGGCCTGTAGGCTGGCCTGTATGGCGGCGAGTGATTTCTCAAGTGCCGTAGTGTGTGGCGTCTCTTTTTCCAGCTCGGAGTCCGACGTCGGGGCCTGTCCCGGTTTGACCCCTTTCTGCAGTTCAAACGTCAGACGGGGCTGGTTCTTTTCCGGTTTCCCCATGTTGTAGGAACAGCCAAGTTGTTACAATGTTCCTGCTCCGCCCTCTAATACCTGTACGCTCGTTGGTCGTAGGTGCCTGTAGTGTGCGCAACAGTGTGTTCAGGTAGGCCCTGCTTCTGCCAGGCCACCCCCTACGTGGCTGTCTCTAAGATGGCGCTGAGTCTGCGCAGCCGGAAGAATGGAACAGCCTAAACAGTGTCTCGAAGGCCTCGCAGTCACACACACAACTCGGGATCAGATCTCCTCAGCACAATCTCTTATTAGCCACTGCGATGCTGCTCTCACACTCGGAGTCTATATCACCAGCAACCACCAGTATAAGCACTATCTGGCCGTTAGCATGAAGCAGGGGAGGGCCCAATTCACAGTTCTAGCCCGCGCAATTTTGAATACCGTACCCCCTGAAATGTGTCTCTCTCAAGGGCCCAAGTGTGGGAGGGGTGGTCCGATATTGTCACTCTAGTAGTGCAGGGTTCTCACTTCTCCCCCAAGGACGAGCAATAGTCAGCTGCCCCCCTCTGTCTGTTTCTAAGGCTCTCGGTATCTCCGGAAGGGCTGCGCTGTGACAGCGCTGGGCGCCCAGTTCCAAACTCAAAGTGGGTGGGGGGGGGCCTTCACAGTGACCAGTGTCTATCTGTTTATCAGCCCATATAATGAGCGTGCCCCCGTACAATACACCGCCTTTACCAGGATCACAGCAGGAGGCTCCAGATGCCGCCTTTGAAGTTCCGGTACGGTGCTCTGCCGAAGCGCGGCCTGTGTGCACCTGTCGCGCCGGGGACTTGCGTGGGGGGCCGCCCGGGACACTTCCCAGCCACTCCCATGCTCCGTCTCCGATGCGCCGCCAGCAGCCCCCGTTCCTTCCGATACCTTGAGCGCAGGCCAGCGCAATCCCACGCCGCCCGTGGGCGAAATCCTCAGCCAGATAGCACCTGCCAAAGTTGTCTCTTAGTCCAGCACGAGCCTCCGAGTCATTCACGCTCCGCCATTACTCCCAGGCGGCGGGCAGCCATGCGACGTCCCAGCACCCGGCCAAATGTCTCGCCTCAGGGCACAGATGGCAGCGCCAAGCGTCTCCAGTACACAGTAGTGCAGCTTTCAAGGGCGAAACCGCTGGATGCAAGGTTAGGGCAAGGATACCATAAGGATTATAGTCGATGGCTGGCAGAGCTGCACTACAGTGCGGCCATCTTACCGAGCTGCAAGCCACGCCTGGGATGTCCTATTTAATGTGGTGTCAAATGGTGATCCCTTCCTGGCTGATTTCTGAGAGCGTACAAAGCCAGTGGCAGGCAGTGCAGCCATTTCTTTTGCAGAGTAACACATAGTTTGCTTATTTCATTCTTGAGGAGGCCATTCAGGCCTTTTCTTTGGGGGTGAAAGGCAGATGACAGTTCATGTTCTGTTCCTAGGGCGGTGCAAAGTGTTAAAATACTGCGTTAACAAAGTGGGGCCCATTATCAGAGCGGATCAGTTCCACCATGCCCCACCGAGGTATTACCTTTCTTATCAGAAAGTCGAGGTATTACCTTTCTTATCAGAAAGTTTGCTGCTGCTTTAGCATCATTATGTACACAGGGGCCTGCTTCAAACCATCGTGAGTATGGACAAACAATTGCTATAAAAATACCTATAATTTTTACATCGTTCTATCATTTCGACAATATCTAACTGTTGATTTCTAAATGAACCTGTAGGGCGTGGTATTATTGACAGTGGCGGCTGATGATATTTGAAAGTGCTGAGGCATAAAAGTTCGTCATAAATCCCCTGTGGCGAGCAAGCGTAGCGAGCGAGCACAACTGTCATAAGGGGAATTCGGGGAAGTTCTTCCCCCCCCTCCCCAACCCCCCCCCCCCCCAGGATGTTTTTAAGAAAAAGAGTGGACAAATGGTGCATTTTCAAGCAAATTTGAGAAAACAAGACGGTTAATACAGCAATTGTAAAATTGTAGTTGTGCCATCAATAAAAAGATTTCATGTGATAATGGCATAGGTAGCTGCTTATTCAGTATAACATTGTTTTATAGCTGGAAAATTATCAGAAGTTAGGTGTCAGATACTCTTAAACATGCTATTTACTGCCAGTCATTATTCTTAAATTAGGGGCATAATGTTATTTCACAGTCTATATCACACTAAACGTTTAGTCAGCATATTTTCCCATTTTTATACAATTCAATGAACTCGAAATAATTATGACAGCCATGTAAACCCTCACATTGGATACGCTTAGGGTAATCAGGTAACACGTATTGCTAAACAAAATGTCGGTTCTGCACTTATCAATTGGTGTGAAGAGCCTTTGGGCATATGTACAGCAGTGCAAATGTCAGCACAAAATTTCACCAGTACAGCTTTCAGAAAAACACACGTGTGTGCATTCCCTGCAGCCCAGCCTTCAGCTATAAGAAGGGCCATTGAAATTATGCGGCAGAGAAGGAACAAATTATGCGGCAGGGTTGTCTAAATGACAAAGCAAGAAAAGGCAAATTATGCAGCATAATTTGGCACATTTTGGGATTAAATTACCTCATTATTCTGTCAATTTTGCACTTGGTAACACTGTCTTGGAAAATATTTCACCTATTAGTACCAATTTAACACCCAAATACAGCATCAATCAACTGGAAGCCGACAAGTCAACCAGTCCAAAGAGCCTTCCGGCTTTCAAAAACACGTATCCAGTGGTTTTAGTAACATTTGTTGTGATTGAACTAGAAACTTTTTTTTGTTAAAATCTAAGATTATGCAGCAAATGATGGATTATTTGGTAAATGCCACAAATCCATAATCATGCAAAATAAAACAGCGCAGCTGCAGAACTACATGTTTCCAATGGCCATGGCCATGGCCAGGGCCGGACTGGCTGTTGCGGGCACCAGGCAATCCCCCGGTGGGCCGCAAGGGTGGGGGCCGGTTTTGGGCCCCAGGGGGCCGTTTTTGCTCCAGGGCCGTTTTTGCAGCATAGCTGCAAAATCGGCCCTGGAGCAAAACCGGCCCTGGAAAAGAGCTTGGTCTCACCACCAACCCACGGGGGGGAGGGCGGCTGAGCACTTTGCCAGGGCTGGTTTTGGTTTCCAGTCCGGCCCTGACCATGGCGATAAGTCTAGAATGTTGGATTAAGCTCAGCACAGACCAGTGGACACTTACCAGAAAAGGCGTCCCCCGCTGCACTGATCAGAGCGTCCCATGCCAGGCAAGCGATCTACATGGCACCACCAAGAGGCTAGAGGGCGACCCGGCGGCCGTGCCAGGCTCTCTCATGACCAAAACTGTATGATCCTGTGCCACACTACCTTCTGTACCTCTGTTCTTTTACCTACTGCAGTAGAAGCTGCTTAAAAACTGGTTGCATCTTAGTATCACGCATACTTAAGATGGCTGAGAAACTTTGCTATTGGAAAATGACAGTACTGACAAACCTTGATGACTGTCTTGCTCATACCTATCAACAACAAGGTGAGATATTAAAATCTTGGTAGATCAGAATCAGGAGTTAATGATTTTTTGGGGTTTAATTGGTCGGGTAATTATGTAAAAATGGTCATTATTTTTGAAGCCTCCTTATGTATTTATTTATTTTATTTTATAGCTTTATAAAGTATCCAAAGTATACAGAAAATACATGGGTGTGGAAAAAATGTGACTTCCTATCATTAATTATAAAAGACTCGCCATATGATCAGGAAACTTAAGACTCCCAAAATAAATTCAAAAAGTTCACAGAGGTAAAGAGAAATAAATGATCAGTTGGCCTGACTGTAACAGTCTTTAGTTAAAACAAAACGGAACAGCTAATATTTAATGAGTGATCTGATCAGGGAGGTGACACTCAAATGGCAGTGCACATTTATTGGTATCTTCAAAGTTTGTAAGTGCTGTTGAGGTGCCGGGTTTTTAGGAACCCGGTGGTGCCAGGGGGTAGCACCCGAGGACCTCTGAGTTCTCCCTTGTTCTGGACCACAGAAACACGGAGTCTTCTAGTTACCGTCAAAGATCAAGTTTTATTGGTAGCTACCAAGTAACACGTGTCCCAGAAGTACACTGCACGGAGAGTAGGTTCTCGGGAGACTGTTCGTTTTTACAGAACCAGCCGTCTCCTTATATACAAAAATAATAGCTGCAAGCAAGAATTCCTGAGTTTATGATATGGCTATACACATATTTCTACAATAATACAAAGAGCAGAGTCATGTAAGCAAGCCCATATTTTAGATGTCTAGTTTGTTGATAGATTACCCAGTTAGGCCTGAAACTCCCATCAGATATCGATGAAACCTTAATAAAGGAAGGCACAACCCAGTCATAAAACTGGCCATAAACAAGGAATGTGGACAGGTGCATGTTTGCAGAAAGCATGGTCTGTATGTGTGAATGGTTTGTGGAATGTTATGTATTGATGCTATCGTATTCGGCCACTGGGCGAGGTGCTGCCCAAACAGGTTTGGCCGAAGGCCATGGAGTCAGTTGGGACAGGTTAGGGGGAAGTCACGAAAAGGTGGACGTGTCCCTTTTGATCAAGCTCGACCTTTAATTGACTTAACATGAGGGCAAGATGCAAGATGGATGCCGTTCACAAAATGGAGTTTAAGGGAAACTACGATTTTGGGGCGTTGGCAACCCTCGATTGTGACGCAAATACATAGGAATGATGTCCTAATTATTATCGGTTCATAGATACCAAAACCGTCTTGGTGCGTTGAGGTTTTGTGACACGGGTATTGGACCTCGATATCGGGAAAACACCAGGGTCCGGATTTTTGAGAACCACAGACCCTCCTTTTGCCCTCATATAAGGCAATAACTCATGCTAATCTGAGTCCAAATCGGTATGAAGAAATTCGTGGAGATGTTGCTGTAGCATCATTCTGTTACTCAGCTCGTCCCGTGACACAGGCTTCCGTACACACGAGGTAGCACAGAGGCCACATAGTGCAGGAGCACACTGTATACATAGGCAAAACATGAACAGAAGTGCCAAGGTCATCCCAATGAAGATCAAAATTTTCCATCCCCAGGCAGTGATCAGCTCCCAGAACCACCCCAGCAGGGACCAATCCCCTTTCTCAACGTGAAGGGAACCAGATATTTCGTGTAGTTTGGAGATGGCCTGGTATACCGTCGGTGCGTTATCAGGGATGAATATGCAACAACTGGATTGGATGACTCTACACACACCACCACGATCGGCGAGTATGATGTCTAAAGCAATTCGGTTCTGAAGGGTCATAAGTCGATCCGACTGAAGCTCCGTTGTCAGATTGCCAAGTGCTCCGGCCGTCGTAGTCACGGCGGATTCAACTATCCTCGATAACTGGCGAATATTTCTGCTGTTCACCATAGGCCCCCAAAATGGCAGAAAACCCTTTGCGAAGTCAGCAAATTCCTGACCCGCGGTGTCGTCTTTACTCACGACACCCCTAGCTGTCCTTGTCCGATGGTAATCTGCTCTGGCCGTGTAGGTGGGAGGCAGCAGAAATGAGATAAAACATGTACCTGAGAAATCAGGGGGCAACCACGTGTAGGCTTGGTCGTGGCAAACGAAATACGTGCCTTTGGCTGCCAAAAGTATAGGGGAAGTTCGGGAAGTAAATACGTATGTTTCCGTGCAAATGCTCTTTCCTAACTGTGCTGTGGGGTCCCTACCAATACCCTGTAAGCATAAGCGACCTCGGTGGGGCACTATCCAAACTGGGCGGGATTTCTTTGCTGCCTGGCTCTTGACCAGGTAAACCCCATGTCTGGTCACGTTCCAACGGGAGTAGGGACTGAGTTCATCTTTGGGCATTGTCAGATATGTGTCGATATCCCTACTCATATTCCTTATCCCTGCAATTAGTGCCTTGTTATTGGAATCGCTCGCAGTGGAACGGGTTGGGTATGGTTCTAGGGCGAATAGGAACATGGTCTGGAAAGCCCACAGAGAACCATAGTAGCTGAATGGCAAAATGAAGTATGGGATCCCCTTATCGGTTGTGTGTGGCATAAGTCCGCATATCCAACAGTTTGATGCGTTCATTACGGACTGGTGTTGGTGTAGGAGCTGAATGAAAGAATTGTTTACAAATTCGAGTCTTCGGGCAGACTCGTGTTCAGGTAGAGGGTGAAAGTAGTGTGGAGAAATAGTGGGAGGAGATGGTGGCTGGGTGTCATTCGAAAAGGTAACTTTAAATACGAATAGAGTATAGCCAGTAAAAAACACAAGTATGCTACATAACATTAAAACACATAGTATCAGGAATCTTCTTTTGGACAGTATTGTGCATAACTGTTTTCCGAAGTTCGTGGGTCTGATAGGTCTCTCTCCCCTTGGAAACTCCATCCTCTAGTTGCTGCCCGCGGTGGTTGATTGATTCTCCCAGGGAGCGCGCTCTGCTCAGTCCGGGGTAACTCCCGTGGACCAATCAGAACCGTGGACCTAGAACTTCCCAGTTGCACTCCCCAGACTTCAACCGCGACCCTAGCAGCAGAACGGGATGGCGGTTCGAAAAATCAAAAATGAGCTAGTTCCCCTGGGACGAGAGAGCTGAAAAATCAAAAAAATAGTTCTTAGGGGAAAAGGGAAATCACATTAGGTCAATCGTTTATTAGTCTCTTTATTTAGACCGCAGGTCGTACCGTCGTTTCCCAGGTATGGTGTGGTCTTCAAACAGCGTCTCAGGTTCGGTAGTGTCCAATTGCATAGACGGCGACACAAGTCCTTGTAAAATATGATCACTCTCCTTTTCAGTACTAGTTTCTTTCAAACGTGCATCGCTGAAAGGGATGAAGCGAGGTACGGATTCGGTCTCGGAGTCGGCAAATCCTTTGTTGACCCACCGGTCGTATGGAAGGGGTAGAGGGACCCGTTTGCAGTGGGTCCCATGTACCCAGTTCTTCTTGCCTTCCACCCGAACAGCAGATCTCGTTGAAAGCAGCACTAGGTGCGGTCCGGTCCACCTCGGCTGTCCGTTGTTGGTGCGCTGGAAATTCCGCACCAAAATCCACGAGCCGGGCTCGATGAGGTGACCTGGATCGTCAGAGGCTGGTGGAGAGGGGCTGTGAACCTGT
Organism: Lissotriton helveticus; assembly: GCF_964261635.1. Lineage (NCBI taxonomy): Eukaryota > Metazoa > Chordata > Amphibia > Caudata > Salamandridae > Lissotriton > Lissotriton helveticus. The sequence goes on along the minus strand of NC_136068.1, from coordinate 1,361,928,233 downwards.
TGGTGTAAAACACGCAATTTAGTTGTCAATTCGCACAAATAGTCAAGTAGTACGGGGTGTTCTATCTCACTTAGTTTCTTGGGTCTTGGCACGCCCCAGACGTTGGCTGGGCGGCCAAACACGATCTCATGGGGGCTAAGTCCTAATCTGGAGTGGACAGTCATTCTGGTTGACAAAAGCGCTAGAGGCAGTGCGTCAGGCCATTTAAGACCTGTACTGGCTTGGATCTTGGCTAGTTTGAGTTTTAGAGTGCCATTGTAGCACTCTACTAATCCAGCTGATTGGGGGTGATTGGCAGCGTGGAATTTTTGGTGGATGCCTAAACACTCACACACTCTCTTCATCACGCATCCTACGAATTCACTTCCGTTATCACTCCAGACAATTCTAGGCATACCGAACCTCGGAAAGAACTCTTTGACGAGTGCTTTGGCAGTTGATAAAGCGGTATTGTCCTTAAGGGGGTACGCTTCCACCCATCTTGAAAAGGCGCAGACAACAACGAGCACATACTTTAGGTTGTTGCACCTCTCCATGTGGATGAAGTCGAGCTGTAAAACCTCGAACGGGTACGTTGGAGGCGCAAAATGACCAGTTGGAGTTGGGGTTCCCCTCCCGGGATTGTACTTCAAACACACCATACACTTTTTAACCACATTCTTTGCATATTTTGGGATATTGCTATTCTGCCATACTGGGGCCAAAAGTTTACATATTCCTTTCGAACTGATGTGCGCAATTCCGTGAGCCATCGTTACTACTGCAAGTACGTATGCATTAGGTAATAGCCATCGCTGGTGTTCTGATAGTTCGACCCAACAACCATTCGCATCCAATCTACCTGTGCTTTCTCTCCATTCATTCACCTCGTTCTCAGTGGCCTCAGCTTGTATCGATTTTACGCTTTCAATGGTGTCCTCGCACATTCCCACATCAGCAGTCCATCTAGCGGGACCCATAACATACATCCGACTCATTGTGTTCCTTGCAGTTTCTTTCGCAACCTCATCTGCCAATGCATTTCCGCGGCCAACATCATCCTGAATCTTTTTGTGTGCACTGCATTTTATAATGGCGACTTGTAGGGGCAAGGTGAGTGACTCAAGGAGCTCATTAACTAGCTGGCCATGTTGTATCTTTGCACCATGGGACGTAAGGAACCCACGTTCACGCCACAATCTCCCAAAACTGAGCCACACCAAAGGCATATTGGCTGTCAGTGTACACATTCACTCGCTTTCCTTTCGCCAACACACATGCTCTAGTAAGCGCGATCAGCTCTGCAGCTTGTGCAGAATTGTGGGAAATGCGTGCAGTCTCTACAATGGTGTATAATGTCGTTACGGCGTATGCTGTGGTCGTATCACCATTCGGCAACTTGAAACATGAACCATCAACCCACAAAGTATCATTGCATTCGGGAAGGGGAGTGTCCTGTAAGTCTACTCTCCCTTTTGTCTCTTCTTCTGTCCTGAAACAGCAGTCATGTTTGTCAATCTTGTCTGTCTCTGTCGGGATGGGTAATAACGTAGCGGGGTTGAGTGTATCACACCTTTTTATGTGGATGTGACTTGCTAGCAGGGTAAGTTCGTAACTGGATAGTCGAGCGCTAGTAAGATGTTGTGTCTTGGTCCTATTTAGCAAAATGTCAACTGCATGCGGAACCATAACGATCAGAGTGTTATTCATGACTAGTCCAGCAGACTGTCGAATGCAGACAGCTGCTGCGGCCGTTGCTCTTAGACAACTTGGCAGTGCCTTAGCCACTGGATCCAGAGTTGCCGAAAAATACGCGCATGGGCGCTGTTTGTCCCCAAAGTGTTGCGTTAAGACTGATAATGCACAACCTTCCTTTTCGTGGACATACAATGTAAAAGGCTTACCGTAGTTGGGGTTTCCCAACACAGGGGCCGAACACAATGTATCACGCAACTCGTGGAAACTCGTCTGACAATCTTCAGACCAAGGCATAGGATAAGGCGTGTCTTTGCGGAGTAGCGCCAGCAAGGGCTTGGCTAGCAGTGAGAAATTCGGTATCCATTGTCTACAGTACGATGTAATGCCCAAGAAGGCTCGAACCTCTCTCTGTGTCCTTGGGGCACTTAGTTCTGTAATTGCCTGTATTCTTTCTGGTGTCAGTCTCCTTCCCTCCTTCGATAAGATGTGACCTAGGTAGGTTACTTCTTGTCGGCAAAATTGCAGCTTTGAAAGGGAGACTTTGTGCTTCATGTCACATAAGTTACGCAATAATAACAACGTGGCTTGTTTGCAAATCTCCTCAGTGTCTGCGGCGATCAGTAGATCGTCTACGTACTGGATCAAAGTTGACCCATCTGGCAGCACAATTGTGTCTAGTTGTGTTTTCAGTGCCTGACTGAATATAGATGGGCTTTCGCAGTAGCCTTGAGGAGCGCATTTGAAGCGGAAGCTTCGTCCTCCTAAATTGAAGCCGAAAAGGTCTCTACTCTCTTCGGCGATCGGGATGCTGAAGAAAGCGTTCTTCAGGTCAATCACCGAGAACCAGTCTGCTGAAGCTGGAACCATTGTCAATAAAGCAGTAATGTCGGGGACAACTGGAAACTGTGGGATAACTACCTTATTTACCTCTCTGAGGTCAATCACAAACCTATACATAGGGGGCTGTGAAGGATCAGTACGTTTTAAGACCGGTAAAACTGGAATGTTACAAACGTTCCCTGTTGTTTCTTCAATAACATCTTTATCGATCAAATCATAAATGATCGTTAACAACGCCTTCTCGCATTCGTTAGATATTTTGTATTGAGGAATACGTGGCAATCCGACGTTGGCTTTCAAGGTTATGACATACGGTGCTATCTCCAAACGACCTACGTCATTGGAACCATTAGCCCACAGTATATCAGGAAGTGATGATAATTCGGTTGGAATACCTTCTTTCGACAAATACATTGGAGAAATGACTTTTTCCCCCAACGTAAGTTGTACTCCCGAGGGAGAACAGTACAAAGTCGCATACAACCTTTTTAGCAAATCCAATCCTAACAAATTTTCACCGCAACCTGTTGTAAGAATGAGGGGTGCTTCCAATTCATAGGGGCCAACAGAAAGGGATATAGGACTAGAGATCGGGTTTCTAACAGGGGCGCCAGAGAAGCCTACTGAGACATTTATTTTGCCAGACAAAGGTGCGCCAGGAAGTTTTGAGTGCATAATAGAACTTTTTGTAGCACCAGTATCCAGCAGAAATGGCTCTGACACTCCTGAAGTAATTACCTTGACATAAGGTCCATCTTGGTCTACTGGAACTGAAACAACTCCCTCTCTTTGTCCATGGCTGTCCTAGCAATCGTTACCCTCATTGTCGTGTTCGGTGTAATAGTCGTCAGCATAGTACTGAGCTGACCTAGACGATTCGTTATTCTGTTGGTCAAAGCTATTCATGGAATTTTGAGGCGGAAAAGAAGCTGTGTACTGGGAGAAATTTCCACGGCCCCTACCTCTGGGGGCATGTTGAACACCTCTCCCTCTTACACCTGAAACACCGTTTAAGCGTCGCGCAAGAGCCGGACAATTACTCCTAAAATGACCCTCTTCCTTGCAATACGCACATTGATTCGGGCCATACGGAACACGCTGGTGGGAAGACTCGTTTCCTTGCGCGTCTCTAGAATACTGCTTATTCTGTTGATAATTGGGCTGGCTAGCCATACGAGGCGGATAGGCCTGTTGGAGAAGAACTTTAGTTTTTAGATCTTTCGTCTTTTTGTCTGCCTTGTCTAGCTCGTCTTTGCGCCTGTTTTCGTAGTACTGAGCTGTTGCTAGAATCTGTGCTGACGTAGAGACAGCCCAAGCACTCTCTGAATCTTTTAGTTTAGCACACAGTTCGGGAAGCAGATTGTGTACAAACTTGTCTACAAACAATCTTTGGCCACCCTCGGTAGCCATATCCTGACCACTATGGTCAGTGAAAGTTTCCTCAAATCTCGTGAAAAAGTCAGACACATTCTCGTCTTTCTTCTGCTTGCACGCGGATAGCTTGTCCCAGTTTACGCGTACTTCAGGCATAAGTGTCTTCATGTACGCAATAATTCTACCGGGAAGTTCAGCTATTAACGGCTCAGGCTTGAAACCACCGACTTGTCTAGCATCTGTAGTCGCAATGTTCGCCCATGAATCACCTAATTCTTGGTCATGATCTGCATGACGTATCTTACTCCATAAAGGATGTGGAACAACGTTCCCAAACAACATGTCTATATCCGCTAAATTCATTATACATGAGCTGGCAGTTTGGGACAACTCCTTATAATACCCAGTCGGGTTTTTACGAGGATCGAGTAGTGTCTGCTTGAGTGCTAAAACTTCGGATCTTTTCCAGGGGACATGTACCCATACACGCTGGAAATGAGGCAGAACCGGTGGAACTGCAGTTGCGTCACCTTCCCTCCAGACCGGAGGAACCTCTCTCATGGGGTACTGTCTCGCTCTTTTCCTGCTGGATGTACCACTGTCAGAGGATGACCCAGAATTACCACCCGTACTTCTATGTGATAATAATATCTCAACTGCTTTTTCAACGTCGGGACCTACAATCATACCCTCCCCAAATTTAAATCGTACACTACACAACTCTTGCTCGTTGGTCTTCTGACCATTATCTACCAAATCCTCACACAGAAAAACACACATCTGCTCAAAGACGTATCTTTGCGTTGGTTCATCCCATTGACGGAAAACGTTCATGACAGACTCTACATCATATCTTGCTGTGTCCATAGCCCAATTTCGTGCTAACTTATTCAAACATTCCCTTTCCTGATAATCGGGCATTTGGCTTCGTAATTGTCTTCGTTCCGTGTTAGGGGTCGTTTTAGGCGACCGAAAAAGTGGTGAAGGAAAGTTAGTAACAATGCTGGCCATTTTATGCCAGACGAAAGGTGAAAGTGGGGGAATAACTGGTGGTAGAACAGAGTCACGCAAAGTAGAAACAGAAATGTTCGTAGAACGAGTATCAGAGAGACTAGAAAGTGTGCTAGGCGAAATTTTAGAAGGAACAGTAGGAGAAGTAGATGTGATCGGTGAGCCTTGAGGAGGCTGCGCCAGAGAAACAGGAGCCAGCTGAAGAGTAGCCGGTGAGTGCGGTAAAGGAGCCTGTATAACAGCTACCAGAGCTGCAACTAAAGGTTGCGGAGGTGCTGTGGCATTTTGTGCATAGGGTGGTGGCGAACTTAGCAAATGAGCCATTAATGGATCTTTTTCACGCTCTTTTACTGTCTCTCGCTGAAGAGATGGCAAAACGGGGTAGCATTTATCTATTGCCATTTTACGTTGCCTGTGCAACTGCTCACTTATTCGATCCTCTTCGTTGTCTTTAAATTTTATCGCGGCTTGCATTACTGAAATACCTCTTTCCCTCTTATTCTTCTTTTCTAATTTAATTTCCTTCTGTTTGGCCTCTTTACGCCATAAGCGGAAAGAGTCAAACATCGCCGGTCGGGCCTTCTTCTTGAATAGTTCGACTTCTAGGTTATCTAAAACTTCTGAGTCGAAACTACCGTATTGGGGCCATTTTAAAACACCATCCTTGCGGGTGTATTTTATCCATACTTCGTTATATGTTATAGGACCTACGCCGTGCTTTACATAGAGCTCATACGTTGGAGTTCCAATTGGAGGAACCGGACAAGATTCCTCTAATCGGGAGTCCTTACTACAACCAAGACAAAACAAGTTTCCAAGTCTGCTAAAACCAGGCATCTTCGCTCACTAGTCTAGCTTCAAACTTCAAAGGATTATCTGTTACGATATATCTCGTGAATACACGAGTCCTCCGGCTTTGGGGCTTGCAAGTACCAAATCAAAGCGTATCTCAAGGATACCAAAAACTAAGGACAAACTAAGGACTGGGAGACGCTCCACTTATACTTAACTGAAGTATTTGAAGATCTGTGACGTCGCTAGAAGACTCGTCTATCGTTTCGCTCTACCAAAGATCACTGGGTCCAAAACAAGGCGATAGTCAGGGCAGCAGTCCTTCGTAGCCGTCGGGACGCGGGGAACCTCGTAGCAAAGACCTTCGGAACCACGTCGACATACAGGGGTCGCTGAAGTGGCTGGCCGTCCTCAGAAATTTTCACACGAAGCTCCTCACGAACATCTGGCTTGGACCGTCACCGCTTGATATCGCCCCGAGTTGGGCGCCAACTGAGGTGCCGGGTTTTTAGGAACCCGGTGGTGCCAGGGGGTAGCACCCGAGGACCTCTGAGTTCTCCTTTGTTACGGACCACAGAAACACGGAGTCTTCTAGTTACCGTCAAAGATCAAGTTTTATTGGTAGCTACCAAGTAACACGTGTCCCAGAAGTACACTGCACGGAGAGTAGGTTCTCGGGAGACTGTTAGTTTTTACAGAACCAGCCGTCTCCTTATATACAAAAATAATAGCTGCAAGCAAGAATTCCTGAGTTTATGATATGGCTATACACATATTTCTACAATAATACAAAGAGCAGAGTCATGTAAGCAAGCCCATATTTTAGATGTCTAGTTTGTTGATAGATTACCCAGTTAGGCCTGGAACTCCCATCAGATATCGATGAAACCTTAATAAAGGAAGGCACAACCCAGTCATAAAACTGGCCATAAACAAGGAATGTGGACAGGTGCATGTTTGCAGAAAGCATGGTCTGTATGTGTGAATGGTTTGTGGAATGTTATGTATTGATGCTATCGTATTCGGCCACTGGGCGAGGAGCTGCCCAAACAGGTTTGGCCGAAGGCCATGGAGTCAGTTGGGACAGGTCAGGGGGAAGTCACGAAAAGGTGGACGTGTCCCTTTTGATCAAGCTCGACCTTTAATTGACTTAACATGAGGGCAAGATGCAAGATGGATGCCGTTCACAAAATGGAGTTTAAGGGAAACTACGATTTTGGGGCGTTGGCAACCCTCGATTGTGACGCAAATACATAGGAATGATGTCCTAATTATTATCGGTTCATAGATACCAAAACCGTCTTGGTGCGTTGAGGTTTTGTGACACGGGTATTGGACCTCGATATCGGGAAAACACCAGGGTCTGGATTTTTGAGAACCACACTGTGCTTAAAGGTAGGGAGAATCACCCCACTCCCAAAATCCGATCAAATGATCACTGTTATAAAAATCCTGTATCCCAAGCACTCGCAGTTTTATTTTACTAATAAGCTAACTTAATTATGTTTATATTCAAGAAAGTCACAAAAATTCAGGTGATTTTCTGTTTTCTTAGGTTCCAGTTCTTTTATTCTTAGCCACAGAGCCAATATGTGTTTCGTCGCTGTTTGGGATAACCCGTGACTTCGTCAGGGCTGTCAGTCTCTTCAAAATCAACTTCAGTTTTGTGTCCGCTTGTAATTCCGTCCCGGTCCATCAATAAAATTCTTAAGTTATGAGAGGCATTACTGCCAGAAGAGCTGTATTCTCCTGTTCACCACTGTGTCCAGTGTGAAGATACGACTAAGCTTTGCTGCGGTGAGTCGAGATTGTGTTAGACCTCTAACACATTCCCGACTCGCCACAGCAAAGTTGAGCCATATCTTCATGCCCGACACTGTGGGGTACAGGAGAATACTGGATGAACCAGGAAGAAAGTGCAACCGGACACAAGATTGAAGTTGATTTTGAAGAGACTGACAGCCCTGACAAAGTCGCACGTGTATTCCAAACAGTGACAAAACACGTGTTGGCTCTGTGGCTTAGAATAAAAGAACTGCAACCTAAGGAAATGGAAAATCGAAGGGATTTTTGTGACTTTCTTGAATATTGTCATAAGGAAGTTAGCTTATTTGTAAAATATAATTGCGAGTGCTTTGGATACAGGATTTTCACAAAATGGAACAACATATCTGTTTGGATGTTCTTAATGATCAAGTTAAAGCAACTATAATTGTTACTCAGTGCAAGTATTGGGTGGCGCCAGCATTTATCACCATCAGTCCCACATATTTACTTAAATTTGACACTGACTCTAACTTTCATTCGCACGCATAGATATGATCACACATACAGATGCTCTATCTCTCTCACACACACACACACACACACACTCCTACACAGATACACACTCTCACCCACAAACAACTACTGTCACCCATACGCATATAACATCAAAAAGTTCTTATTTGCTCACCTTATTTCTTGCACAGGTCCAGTTTGGACAGCTCCTCATTTCTGCTTCTGGCAATGGGGGACACTGAATCCTCGCCCCTGCACAGGAGGTCGCAAGTACCACGCTTCACTCTGCTTGTTCACCCCGCCCTTTCCCAACTCTGTGTTGAGTTGGGAAAGGGTGGAGTGACAGGCTAATTGATGTGTAGCCACAGGCACTGCAGGGCTTAAGCCTGCAGCAGCCATGGCTACCTTTATCTGTGACGCCAAAGTACGTCACATATAGGGGATGGCACTGAGGCGTGACAGGCCCCAAGGCCAGGGATGGAATTTCTCCAGCCCTGGCCATCTCTGAAGGCTGATGCAGACACTTTTGTGTGCCTGTGCCAGCCTTCAGACAGAGCCTGTTGCTGCTGGACAGAAGAAGCTCTGCATTTTTCTTTTGTTATACCAAGAGTGAATAGCATATTATTATTCACTCTTGGCAGGACAAAAACAAATGAGCTAGAAAACAAACAGGGGACAGCCCATTCGCCCGTTCAAAGGAACCGCCACTGATTGTTGAGGTGATCATTTTTAACGAAGGCTTAGGGTTATACTGTCGACATAGTGTGCATTTTGCAATATACATAGTGATTCTTTCACATAGTTGTGGAATAAACTAGTCTGCCTGTAATGTAACAAGAAGATGCTCCTTTGCAGTGTGCGCTGGGAGATGTAGTTGCTCTAGAGCCATATACTCAGCCCCAGACTGGCCGTTGCGGGCACCGGCAATCCCCCGGTGGGCCGCAAGGGTGAGGGCTGGTGTTGGGCCCCTGGGGCCGTTTTTGCTACAGGGCCGTTTTTGCAGCAAAATCGGCCCTGTAACAAAATCGGCCGAAAAGCAGCCCTAGCAAAGAGCTCGGTCGCACTCGGCCGACCACTTTCCCAGTCCGGACCTGCATATACTACAGGCCTTGTGGCATTACTGGCTTGCCAGTACACTCTTTCCTGTAAATAAAATCTGTTGGTGACTGATTGCAGCCTCGCTGTTCCCACAGCTCCCTTTCTTGAGGAAGTGCTTGTTCTTGAAATTCAAATGCAACTTTGCTGTCTCTGTTTTATGGGGTGATAATTTCGTAGCATCCTGTTGCCTGCTTCTCATCAACCTAATTGTGTTCATCATATTCATTATAATTTGGGTATGCGTTTGCTGCTTCTTTTGCTACCCAACCTGCCAAAGCATTACCCCTTGCTGATTGATGTGCAATTCACACTTTATATCTGTTACTTTAGATGGAAGTGTTAGAGCTTTTATTAACTGCCAATACATCTTTTGCATCACTAGGGACTCATCAGATTTAAGAAATCCCCTCCATTCCCATCTGTAAATGCTAGAATGTACAGTGGTGGTGATGATGTCTGAGGAATCTGAATACATTGTGACCTCTAATCCCTCAGCTGGCTGCAATGCTTCAATGATTGCCACTAATTCTGCTGCCTATGCTGAAAATGAGAAGTTGATGGCATCTGGCTAATAATGTGTAATGTATCAGATAATCCCTGCTGTTCAGCTTTTACAACTGCTGCTCCTTAATGTCTAATCCCAGTTTCCTAATCTATGAAAGAGGACCCATCAACAAAAAACAACATGCTCCCTGGGATGGGGTTGTCTCCCACCTTACTTCCTTTATCTGGTATGTTATTAGCACAACAATTTACTTGTTCATCAGTACCTGGGTGTTCAAAGAATGTTGGTGGATTACCTGTATGACAGCGAACCACTTGCAACAATGCTACTACTTAATACCCTGATGCCCTATGAGTTGTAAGGGTGCTCTTGCCTCTTGTAAGCTACCAAAAACCTCATGCCCTACATACAGTGTTAAAGGTGATCCTATCACTATGGTGGAGCATTTCTGGACTGCAAACGCTGTGGTGGCCAATGCTTTCTCTAATGGGTAATGTAATCAACAAAGGAAAGGGCCCCTTGGAATATGAAGTTTTCTAGTGATGATATACTAATTCAAACACCCTTCAATCACACTAGTGTCAGAGATCAGAATGCTCCTAAACCATACATAACAGGAAAAATTATTTTGAAATATAACTTACTAATGCATGATCTATTACAAATTTATTACACAATAGTTACATCAAATATTAAAAAATGCATAAAATCACAATATTAAACATATATACTCAAAAACACACATAATATACCAATAGAATATGTATAAGAGACAAAAAAAAATAATAATTTGGAAAACATCTTGAATTATTAATCCGATTTGAATCAATATATTCCGTGCAACTATTATCAGCTGATAGCACCCTTAATAGTTCCTCGGATTTAATGTTGGGTTATATGTGTCGACGCGTTTCGGTGTTGTGACTTGATATTGCACCACCTTTCTCAAGACGAAATAATACGTTGTCCCTTTTTCAAGTTTTATAGACTCCTGAAATCTAGGTACTCTGACCAAAACTTGATGCGGGTCCCCACTAAACTGTCCCTGTATCGGACTCTGTATTAGTCAATATATGTATTGAGACTGTGAATTCCTTAAAGCGGCTGGCCTCAGGGGAAGAACCTCTTGTATTGCGTAGCCCCTTATTGTGACGAACCTGATAAAATGCCTGGCGAAAAGTAGGGCAGCGAATCAGAGCTCCAATAGATGCATTTCTGGACTGCAAACGCTGTAGTAGCCAGTGCTTTCTCAAATGGGTAATGACCTTTCATGACGGGATCTTGCTGCCCATTGTAGTAGGCAATTGGTTTGTGTCCCATGGATGTCTTTTGAGTCAGTATGGCCATCATTGTCATTCCATAACAATGACCTTAGAGGTAGAATTGTTTGCGGTAGTCAGGTGCACCTAACACTGGAGCATTTGTGGTTGCTTTCTTTAGCGCCCGTTTATTTTGTTTCCATTGATGTAGGACTCTTTTAGAGTGGTCTGAAGTGGTGTAGTCAGGTTGACATAATCAAAGACCACTGTCTGACGTAATTGCAGAGTCATAGTAATTGCTGCACATGTGTTATGGTGGTGGGCTTGGGCATGTTTCTGATGCTCTCTGCTCTGTCAGGTGTCACCCTCCTCCTGCCTTTTGGATATTATCTGTCCCAAATAGTAAACTTCTGGCTGCACATATTACAATTTGTCTTTGTACTCTTTGTATCCTTTTCCTGCAAGCATGCGAAAGAGATCAATTGTATCATATCTGCAGATTTTCAGTGGGACTACATACCAAAATGATGTCAATGTACTGCAAGAGGGTCCTTTTGCATTTTACGTTTGCTAAATCCTTTTTCACTGTCCTGTTCAAGATGCTCCGGGACTCTCATATAGCAGTATTGTGCTATAGCAGGACTATAGCAGTACTGTGCTTGTCTGTATGTAAACCCTGTTAAATGCTGACTATCTGGGTGCAATGGAATGCTGAAAAATGCAATTTCCAAATCAATGAGGGAAAAGTGGGTGGCATCCGTAGGAATGTTTGTCAGTATGACTGATGGGTCTGGTACCTACCGAATATCTGATATTACTATATTATTCAGGGGGCGGAAATCTTGACTCAACCTCCAAGTTCCCCCATTTTGCTTCTTTATCTGTAAAATCTGGGTGTTACAGTGTGAGGTTCTCTCATATATTACTCCCTGCTCAAGTAACGCCTGTATTTGGGAAAGATGCCTTCTTCTGCTTCTCTCTTTCTTTTTTCCTGGCAAAAGCAGCACAGCGGTCGTCCCAGGGCTACTCACGGAAGCGCCGGCAGCAGTCAACAAACTGCCCTCTGGTGTAGGGGGACTACAGTTCCCAAGGTGCGTAGCGGCAGGAGCCGCCACCGGCATCTTCCGCCCCGAGGAGGGGGCATAACGCCCTGCACTGCTCGCGTCGCGGGACGCGAGCGGGACGCCGGACTAAGCCCGGACTAAGCCCGGACAAAGGGCGGACAGTCTTAGACAGTCCGAGACAGGACGCGACTGGACTGGGCCAGGACCTTTGCCCGAAAACATCGTGAGTCGTGTTATTGTCCATCTTGTTAGTTCTTGCAAACTGTTGCTTTATTGTGGATAAACTGAGCTTTATGTGTTAGTTGGGACTCTAAGCCATTTCAGGGGCACTAAATCATTAAGTTGCAAGTGGACTAATATATTAGTATAGGCTGTCATGTCTAAACAAAAGACTCCCACTGTACCCAACAACACCATGGATAATTACCTAGTACAGGTTGTTGCAAAAATCAATAGTGAGAGAAGGTCCTCATTGGGCCTGAGCCACTCCGCTACTACCACCTTGCCGAACCTACTTGAATAGATTTATTGGAGCTGGATACTAGTAACGATGCCTCTGTGTTCGACCAAACCATCAATGACATTCTTATACAGAACACATCGGCATCTGCTGTGTCTGAAAAGGTAGCTGAGGACGATCCAGATACAGCAGAGGAAAAATCCCCGCCCCCAGTGCCCGTGCCTGCACCTAGAGTCGCCAAAGGGTGTAACAAGGGCCAACCAAAACGCGGTGGGCTACGCTCAAGTAGAAAAAGACCAGCCTCTCCGCCCCAAAAATTTGTTATAGACGAAGGAAGGGGGATGAATGGGGGGAGCTCATCCGCGAACGATGTCTTAGATGATGCCCAGCTCAAGAAATTAGTGAGCATGTTTGACTCTAAGATGAAGGGCTTATCAAACCATTGGTAGCAAAAATTGATCAATTAACAGAAGAGGTTCACAGACTAGGGGGGCTCCTAAAGAAAACTATAGAAGAGGTGGGAGATATACCGAATCAAGTAGCATGTAGAGCAAAAGAGTAACTGGGGGGCCCATGGAGGGGGTGGAGAGACAACAGTACTTAACCCCCCCCCCCAACTCCTCCTAAAAGAGATAGGGGACCATGTACTATATGAAGTCAGCCCCTCAGCAAGGCTAGCGGGACAAACTGCATTGTGTCCAGAGAAAGGCCCAGTGGAGCTCGTTGTAGAGGCCTCCCCCCTTGTTTTGGTCTTGGCTAATATACCTCCCTTGAAACCCGGCCAGATGGAATCTACACCGTCTTTGCTAAGTAAAGCATTACATTGGCTATCTAACAACATGACAATATCCCCATGGGGTAAGCAGCAGCTAGCGGGGGAATTAGTCATGGCAAGAAGAGTTGAATGGATAGGGAATAGCCCTAAAAGATTTGGGGGTGACTGTGTAGTGTTGAATTTTTCCGGGCCTGACGTACTCCCCAACATCCTGTTAAATTTATTTCCCCCCCCAACGTAGAACTGCAGACTTAATCCCACTAACTCTGGAATTCTTTTATCCTAGAAGAGGAAATGTTCTGAATCCAAGTTTATTGAGGACTAAGTGGAACTTGGTGTCAAAGGGAAGGGCTAGGGGCGGCCAAATTAGCAACTGGGGTTTGAGTCTTGAAAATAGGTTCTCAGCACTATCTAATCTTAATGAATGTGATTGACTTGGTTGGGGTGAAAGCACTGAATGTAATGATTTAATAGCGTTTGATAGTTTTGAGAATACCACTGACAAGGGCAGCATGTCTACTGCGCCCCTAGTAAGAAGGCGGGGACTACCTAATCCAAATGAAAGAGGGTTAGCCAGGGAAGTCCCTGTACAGATGACTGTGAGCAACTCGGAGAGAAATATTGGCCTTGGGCACATAGTCTCTTCTCTCGAACCATTAGTCCACCCCCCTGTTAATCTAGATCTCGAAGAAGTTTTGGTGTCTGCAAGACAAGACAGGCTGTCACCTCCAGGGCATGCATTTTTATCAACAGATAAGACAAGGCTGGTTTTCCTTTCTTGGAATCTCGCCGGAATAGCCAACAAACTGACTTCCCCAGAATGGTGTGACTTCATCGACCAACACAATATTATCCTGTTTCAGGAAACATGGTCACTGAGTCCAGTCTACCGGCTTGGGTTTCTTAACTTTTATATTCCAGCTATAAAAATCTCTAAAGGACGCCCATCTGGAGGTTTGACAATTTGGGTACGCCAATCACTACACTGTAAGATCCAGCAAAGGACCCTTCCATCAAGTGACATATTGCCAGTCAACATTACGTGGGCTAACGGCCAAGGGATGGCTATTTTCAACATTTATGCCAGAGGGGTTGGGGGAGGGAATACATCTGAAGTAATATCTGTACTTGACCAAGAGCTTGAATTGTTGCCATCCCAGCTATCTATCATAGTAGGGGGTGACATTAACACCACCTTTGAACCTCTAGGGCAGGAAGACCAGATTTTGGCCTCAGAGGAGGATAGCAAATGGGGGGTTCCCCAGCTTGAACTGGCTGTGGTCAAGAGATGGTCTGCTGTGGCCATTCAAATTAAGAGTTTATGCCTAGCAAGAGGATTGAGAGCAGCAAATGGGCTTACCCCTTCAGATCGTCAGGGGAGTAACACATTTGATAATGGAAGATCAACCAGCCGAATAGACAACTTCCTGGTGGATATCAGGGATTGGCATAGGCTGCAAGACATGATTGTAAAAAGTAGAATTGAAAGTGACCACAATCCTCTTTGCATGGACTTCCAAATTTATTTAGGGTTGAGAGAATCAAGTCATGGGGGTGATAAGGTGACTCTAGATATAGTTTCCTCAAACAATCAGCGCCATGTAAAATGGGGTAGATTGGTAGAAGATCATGAGAAGATCGAGGATCTTAAGAGAGTAGTGGCCGAGGAAGTAAACAGTTTGAAATTACATAGCAATAAACCAAATTTCTCTGAAATTATGGCAGAGGCTCATATTAATTTTTTCACTAGGCTTCAAGGGTTCTTTCTGAAAACAACAAAACAAAACAAGGCCACGAAAATACCACCTAAACTAGGGTGGTATGACCAATCCTGTAGAATAGCCCGCCAGAACCTCAGTACCGAACTTAGGTCTAGGAATATCACAGGAGTGAGGGTGGCCAGGGACATATATAGACAAGCCCAAAAAAAAAGCTAAGAAACACTGGGACGAGGATCATTGGCGTGACTTGAAATCTGCATGTGCCGCTAAAGATCAAAAGCAATTTTGGGCAATTGTTAAGTGGGACAGAGGAGGGACAGCAGAACCCCCACAAAATAATGTTGCTAAAAACATGTGGATAGATTTTTTTAAGCCTCAGTATGCCTGCAACTTAGCTGCAGATTGCTACACTTTACCCCCACGGTCTTTTACAGCTGCCAAGTATTTACCATAAAAGATGTCAGTACCGCATTAGAGTGTGTGACGGGGAAGAGCGCCAGGTATGGATGGCATTCCTGCCGATGTGTTTTTAAGTGATCGGGAATCATGGTGTCAGTACTTTACATGGCTAGCCAACTCTGTGGCCCAGGGTGCACCCATACCCAATTCTTGGAAGGGTGCGGAAATAATTCCAGTTTTTAAAAAGGGTGACAAATCGCTACCCAGTAACTATAGACCTATCAGTCTTATAGATTCAGCTCAAAAACTGATAGGTCGACTAGTGCAGAATAAGCTCCAATCTTGGATAGTTGAAAAAGATATTTTGTCTCCATATCAAGCTGGTTTTCGCCCCCTGACAAGCTCAATTGACCAGGTTTTCTATTTTATAGCCCTCTATTGGAGGAATGTGACTCTGATGAATGGCCCTCTTTATGCTGTATTTGTTGATTTAAAATCAGCTTTTGTTTTAGTTCCACGGCCAAAACTCTGGAGTGTGCTTGCTGAAGCTGGTATAAGTCCAGAACTGCTAACATTGCTTGTCCGCCTGCATGAAAACAATTATGCCAAAATCAGGTGGGGGGCGCAGGGTGAAGTGACTGATTCTTTTCCGGTAGAACGTGGGGTTAGACAGGGGTGTGTCTTGGCCCCCACATTGTTTTCCATATATATTAATGGTATTGTCGACTACCTAAGAAGGTCACCCACCGATGCACCAGTACTAGCAGGTGCTCGTGTGCCCGTCCTCATGTTTGCGGACGACACACTGATAGTATCACGAACTCCTAGTGGGCTACAGAAGGCAGTTAATGCATTTGGTGAGTTTTGTCAGAACCGTGGTTTAGAGCTGAATACCTCTAAGACTAAGTTTATGTGTATGAACCAACGGAAGCCATTCAAAGGCTCAATTACTTTTAATGGTACCCCATTAGAGCAGGTAGAGGCCTTTACATATCTAGGAATATCCCTTCAGGGTAACATGAGATGGAAAAATCATATTGATACGGCAACTTTGAAATTCTATCAGTTAGCGGGTGCAGTAGCGCTTAAACATAGAGCCTCACTAACTAAACCAATCACCCCTGCTTTAGAAATTTATAATATGAAGGTGATAAGTGCCTCACTGTATGGATCGGAAGCATGGGGATTCTCTAATTTGAAGGACCTGTCACTAGCAGAGAACAGGTTCCTGCGGCGCTTAGTGGGGGCACCACAAAGTACTCCCACTGTTCCTTTGTTGCTTGATCTTGGCAGGAAAAGTATAGAGGACTTAGCTCGCCTACGCCCTCTGTTATATTGGAGACGGATAATGACAACCCCGGAATTAGCTCACTACGCTGCCGCGTTAGCAGATATCATCAATGTTGACCGCTTTCATACCATCATGTGGCTTAAAGAATTACGGGGTCTATTATCCAAGTTGGATCTAGACCACCTTTGGGCTAATACCAATGCATCATGTTTTCCATCAAAGTTTATTCTGAAGAAAATGTATTGGGATATGGTTTGGTCATCTGCTTTTTGTACTGGATCCAACTCCAAATTAACCTGTCGTTTTCTGGATATTAAAACAGTACCATCTTGTGAACCCTATTGGGACATTATCGAAAAAACGCTCGACAGAAAACTGTATTTTCAATTTAGAGTTCGAACTCTTCCCCTAAACGCATTTACACAAAACTGGTCTGCGAACCGGGATGAGAAATGCCATTATTGCAAAATTTAGCTGAGAATGTTTCTCACTTACTGTTTGTTTGCCCTCTTTATGACTGCCCACGTCGTAAATGGATAAAACCAGTGTGTCTTAATTTAGGCACACGCAGGCACATAGAGGCGCTTAGAATACTGGAAACAGATTGCACACCCTATTTTGCGATTGCTGTTGCAACATTTTTAGGATGGGCTTGGTCTATTCGCACCCGCACTTTACAACTATCTGATGCAGCTTAATGAATTATCGTCACCATGGTTTTTATGTATGATCAATTTTTATAATAATTCTTGATGGAATATTTTATATTGAGTATTGGAAATGACAGCATAAAGTGTTTAATGTGTGTTTTAAACATGAATTTTAGGTTTAGTATTTATTGTGTAGTGTTAGGATGTAAATTGCTTTTATGACTTGCTGTCGAATAAAGCTTTGAAATTTGATTCAATGAGGGAAAAGTGGGTGGCATCCGTAGGAATGTTTGTCAGTATGACTGATGGGTCTGGTACCTACGGAATTTCTGATATTACTATATTATTCAGGGGCGGAGATCTTGACTCAACCTCCAAGTTCCCCCATTTTGCTTCTTTATCTGTAAAATCTGGGTGTTACAGTGTGAGGTTCTCTCATATATTACTCCCTGCTCAAGTAACGCCTGTACTGTGGGAAAGATGCCGCCTTCTGCTTCTTTGGACAAAGGATACAGATGTAACTTGGGCAGTTTTGCCCCGGGTTTCAGTGTCATTTTCACAGAGTCAGTTCCTTTAACCCTGATCGTGTGGCCCCTTTGGCCACAGACTCTCTGGTACCATTGCCAAATCCTTTTCTCTCATTGTACTGTCTTGGGCGTGTTTTGGCACCATCTGTATTGCAACTGTACTCTAATGGGGATATCTATTTGAAATACCACTGACTCAATTGATGGGCTATCATCCAACATTTCTTTATCTGATATGCGTTTCAGTTTGACCTCTGGATCCGTAAATACTACTGATGCCGACGTTGTTTGTCTCCTGTCAAATGCTATCAATAATGCATAACATGGCATTATTTCAAGGGCCATTATTTCAAACACTGTGTCAGGTTCTTCTATGGGATCCATAGGCCTTTCGGATCTGAACAATAGTTCTTTTGGTATCTGCACTGTCTTACCCAGTAGCGCTGGTGTATGTGCTACCAAAACATAAAAACATATATTACACACAAAAAGGCCTCTTTATCCACAGGAATTGCTCTGACCAGTTGTCCTAAGTCCTCATGAGCTATGACTTACAAACTCCTACCTGGTGTGGTACCAGGTGTGTGACATACCATTGACCCATCTTCCAAAAAAGAGATGGTCATGTTCAGCTTACTCATCAAGTCTCTTCTGAGAAGATTGACTGGTGCCTCTGGGGAATATAACAATGGTCCTTCAATTTGTGTGTCTCCTTCTGTCATGCTCACTGATTTAGTAAAAGGAACCCTCCTGACAGCCCCAGAACACCCTTCTGTGTCCATTGACTTGTGAGAAAGTGTAATGTTCTTTCCTTTATACAAGGTTTGGTGGTCTCCGTGTTGATTAAAAAACTATGGAAGTGACCTTTTATATTACTCTCACAGTGTGTTCCTCATCTGATCTGTGGGTTACCAATAGTGTTGGACACATAATATTTGTCTGTGGGCTCTTTCATTGAGCATAACTGTTGGTTAGTGTCCCTCTGGACATTTGGGGTTGAGCATAAAAAAAATGCCTCCTTGTACCGTTACTCCTCCCTTCTGGACCAGTGTCGGTCCTACTGTAGTATTTCTGACAAACTGGGGCATATTTAGTGGCATTTGCCCCTGTGCGGTCTACTGAACCTGGGGGACCTGCTGGGGTCCTTGTGTAACTTGTTGTTCAGGAGTCCATTGCATCTGTTGCGGCCTCATATGCCTCTGCGGAGTGATCTATTGCTGCACTGGCTCATCATTCTTTTTCGTTCTACGTTCCTTTGCAAAATGACCCATACTGCCACAATAATAACACTATTGTCCTGACCTATATCCTCCTTGTCTGCTTCCCTGCCCTGGGCCTTGTGCTCCTGAAAAACCTCCTTGTCTCTTTCCCATGTTACATGCTTGCTTGCCCTCTTGGAGCCTGCACCTGAGTTGCGACAGCCATGTGTGTTGCTGCCACAAGTGCACCTCCTGTACTCCGTTTTTGTGAGTTTCTGTTGCATCAACTTAGCTGTGGCCCTCTCTGCCTGTTCTGTCCTCTCCTTATCCACTTGAACTAATATATTATATAGGCTTGTATTTCTGGCCACGGTTTAGCCTCTATTCCCACTAATCCGTCTAGGCTTGCTTGTATATCTGTGGGCAGACCCCTTTTCAATACATTATAAAATATTATTGCATTCTCTCTTGTTACATCCTACTTCCTATACCTATCATTCTTTCATTCTGGTGATGAATTCTGCAATGTTTTCAGTCACTTTTATGCCCCCTGCCATTAGAGCTACAATGTCTGGTCTTTCAGTTAGAGCACATTGCATACATATTGGTGGATATTGTTGAAGGATGACCAGAACTGTGTTTCTATCAATGTTATTTGAGGGAACCCTGCTCTGGTAAAAATGGTATTTACTTTGTCTTCCACCAGAGACCTCAGCAAGCTTTTAACATATCCCACGGCACGGTTCACTCCAGCAGTGTGTTTCTCAAAGCATCCTATCCATTTTCACGCTCCCTCAGAAAGCAGGGGTAGTGCCATCTTTAAATTCTCTTTATTTATTTGTGGCCATGGTACTTATCTGGGCAGTTACCCACCCTTGAAAATGAAGGGTATCTTAGTTATTGGTCGAGGATTACTGGTGTCTGACCTAACCTCGGATCTGGTTTTTTACTTCTGATCACTTCAGTTGCATACTCCTCTCAGACCGCGAAGCACTCTTGCATAAAGGGCTAGTTCCAATCTGGCTTACTCTGTCCCCGCCGTCTACAATCTTCATCAATTGCTAAGTCGATGGGTTGAAAAGAACCTTGTCGGGCCATCTCTTCCTCCTCTCCTTTTTAGGTCGAGCCTAACGGCAGCATGCATATGCTGTTTGCTCTGCAAGGCATGCTGTAATAGAGTATGCTGTGGAAGACCCGCCCACTCTCCTCCCATATTTGTAATTGGCTTGTGTCATTGTCCTTGGTAAACGCTGGCTTCTGATTCATTTTGAGGCCTGCTATTGCTGCCTTGGTACCGCCCTGTCTCCATTTGTTACCACCCTGTCTCCCTTTGTTACCACCTTGTCTCCATTTGTTACCGCCCATAAGGACTGGACCTCTTACTTTGCTAGTTCCACGGCCTGCTTTATCTAGTGGGTGGGCACTATTTCGTTTATTGACAATGGCGGCTGTATTTTTGGTTGTTGTATGTGCATGCTGAGCACTCCGCCCGCTTTAATGACACTGCGCTCAGTTTACATTTTTTACTTTAATTCAGAGCGAGGCGCCCACTTCAGGCACACCGCGCTATTTCTTAATTTTTTTAACTTAAATACGGAGAGTGGCGCTCACTTCAGGGACACCGCGCTCTGTTTGTTTTTATAGAGACCTGAGGTCCGGGGTAGAGCCGAGGCATACTAATAGGGTAGTGTGAGAGAGAGCAGAGGTAGTATAACAGGACAGGCATAGATAGCAGAGAAGGAAATGACGAGGGGCCGGAGACAGCACTAGCGCTATAGTAACTGGTGATGGTAGGACAGTACTTAGTGCTAAAACAGGAGGGCGGGAAAGGACCAGGGGCAAAATCCGCTGGGTAAGAGAGAGCAGGGTCCAAGTAACAGGAGGGTGCACCAGGGGGAGATTAACAGTCGTTGAGCACACCTGGAATTGTCCAGATCACTTCACAAATCCACAGCGCATCTAATGGAAATAGGGCTGGAGGTGGGGGGCAGGCGGCATCTGTAAGTGGAAGATACGGTTCACACTGTGAATGACGCAGAAGGATGGCACCTGGCGTTACATGAGTTATGTGTGCTCTAGCGGGCACGTTGCTGTCTGTCGCCGAGTCTGCCTGTCTGTCTGACTGAGGCTGCATAGGCGTTGCTTTTCAATGATCTGAATGGTGTGGGTGACCAGAAGTTCGTGCTTAATGCAGTTAACAACAAGCATTGGGCTTTGCATTTTTGTAGCCATTGGCATACCAAACAGGCTGACTGTGCGAATGAGGTGGCGTGCACTTGAACTTTACTCGTCCCGGGTTCCTATTGGTTCACTGTGATACGGACACCATTGTAATTTCCAGGGAAGCCTGGACTGCGTTGGCTTGGTTTCTTTTTTTTTTTGCAGAGTTTTATATAGCGCGAACTAGACCCGAACCGAATCAGGTATCAGAGCGCTTTACATAGCACCAGTTACGTTACATGAGGACACACTTTCATTTTTTTTTTAGGCACGGGGAGATTAAGTGATTTGCCCAGAATCACAGGAGGTTTTTTGGCGTCGTTACCGAGGCTCGAACCCAGATCCCTAGGTCCGAGGTCGAGCGCCTTAGCCGTTAGGCCAACTCCTCTCTCCTCTCCTCTCTGTGTTTCACACAGCTTCTCAGTGAGTTGTCACCACAGGGGAACGTGCGAGAGGGCGCCAAGCTGCGAGGATGGCGGTGCTCAAGTACACAGGCGTGTCCGTGTTTGTTTCCTTGGCATAAAGAAGGGTTTCTCCGACTGATTATTGTTGTCACTGTACACACACACCAAGCTGGCATAAAGGAAACCCGGAGTATTTCCAGAAAGGCCGGGTGAGCTGGAGAAAGTTTGAAAAAACCGCGTTGTAACGGCACACGGAGTAAAAGCACGCGTAGTAAAGCCGTACAACCCCTTTGTGAAGATGAACTAATCCCACTAGACTGAGCTCATTGGACCTTTACAGTACAGTCTCCGTCTTCATTTAGTTTTGTGTCCCAATGAGGCTGTGCCTCCAGCCTCACCTGTTTTATAACATTCTTTTTATTGCTTTTATTCGTTGGAACAAGAAACCATATCAAGTAATGCCCACCATTCGCCATTCCCTTGTCCGCTGTTATCCTACCCACCCGCCCCTACGAGTTGGAGAATAAAGTTAGTCATAGCACCTAGTTTACAGTACCTCAATCCGTCATCTTCCATTTTATGTGGCCCCTTCCTTGCTCCCCTGGTGTTTCAAAGCTCCACCCATCTGTTTCACACCGAAGTACCGCATCCAGGTACCCCAGTTTTTTATCCAGCTTCTTGGGGGACCCCTCCCTGCAGACGTCACCCCTTCTGCTGCCATGCACCAGTCCATGTTTCTACACCCCTATGTTTCTTTCTGTGGTTCAGGGTTTCACCAGTAAATGTAGACATCTCTCTTGGCAACCTCAAGAGCACGATTGGTCACCAGTTACCCTTATCTGAAGCAGTTCACTTGCCCGAGTCCCAAGGAGAAAAACTTTGCTCGTCCAGTAGTTCAGCCTGAGCTCCCTAACTGAACACCACAATCTCACGATTGCACCCAACAATGCCTGAATCTTGGGTCACAGACAGGTAATGGGACAGAGAGTTGACTACAAACCTGGTTTCTGACTGGTCCCTAAGAAACAAGGGCTCATGTGAAAACAAGTTGTGATCAGAACATGGAAGCACTGTGCATTAGGGGCCTAATTCACACGGCTCAAGGGGTACCCAGTATTCCAAGGAACAAAGGTAATTCTGTCATCCAAAAAACAATGTTCCCCTAGGAATCAATAGGACAAATGATCCTTTGAATCCTGACAATATGGATGTTCAAGTTTAATCAGTTTGACAATCTATGGCATGGGTACTCATAAACAATTGCCAGGGGGCCGCAAAGTATTCTCAGTGGCGTGCCCGAGGGCCGCTCCGATGCCAGTATAAAGAGGGGTCGGGTGATGAGAGGTGAGTGTTGGGTCGCGAAGCAGATGAATGGTGTGGACAACAAACTGAGACTTCACATGACTTCTATCTGCCACCTATGCTCTATTCTCAAACACCAAGAATTAAAGTTGAAGCATTAATGTCTGATGTGGCATTGTTTTCAGCATGGGAGTGGCATGAGTGTTTCAAAAATAATGTTTGAAAGCTATCACTGCTAATAAATGCCTCTCAATGCAGTGTCATCTGATCTACAAAGGTAAAACACTCCTGAATGTTGATAAAATATACTTTTTTAGGTCGAGCCTAGAGCAGCGCATGCGCTGCTTGCTCGGCTCGACTTTTAGTAATGAGCTTTTCAAATTGCTACCTTTGCCAGCCACCAGCTTTCTGTTACGCCCGTCACTGCTCCTGGCCCGTCACTGCTCCTGGCCCATCACTGCTCCTGGCCCGTCACTGCTCCTGGCCCGTCACTGCTCCTGGCCCGTCACTGCTCCTGGCCCGTCACTGCTCCTGGCCCGTCACTGCCCCTGCCCCGTCACTGCCCCTGCCCCGTCACTGCCCCTGCCCCGTCACTGCCCCTGCCCCGTCACTGCCCCTGCCCCGTCACTGCCCCTGCCCCGTCACTGCCCCTGCCCCGTCACTGCCCCTGCCCCGTCACTGCCCCTGCCCCGTCACTGCCCCTGCCCCGTCACTTTTCCTTCCCCATCACCGCTCCTGCCCGTTCACCGCTCCTGCCCGTTCACTGCTCCTGCCCGTTCACCGCTCCTGCCCGATCACTTCTCCTGCCCGATCACTTCTCCTGTCTCATCACTTCTCTTGCTCCGTTCACAGCTCCTATCCGTTCACTGCCCCTATCCGTTCACTGCTCCTGTCCGGTTACCGCTCCTGCTCATGACTAATCACCGCTCCTGCCCCGTCACTTCTCCTGCCCCGTCACTTCTCCTGCCCCGTAACCTCTCCTTTCCTGTCGCCTCTCCTGTCCGTCACTGCTCTTGCCCAGTCACCGCTCCTGCCCAGTCAATTCTCCTGCCCCTTTGCTTCTCCTGCCCCTTTGCTTCTCCTGCCCCTTTGCTTCTCCTGCCCCTTTGCTTCTCCTGCCCCTTTGCTTCTCCTGCCCCTTTGCTTCTCCTGCCCCTTTGCTTCTCCTGCCCCGTCACTGCTCCTGCCCCGTCACTGCTCCTGCCCCGTCACTGCTCCTGCCCCGTCACTGCTCCTGCGCCGTCACTGCTCCTGCCCCGTCACTGCTCCCGCCCCATCACCTCTCCTTTCCTGTCGCCTCTTCTGTCCCGTCACTGCTCCTGCCCAGTTCACTCTGTGTAGAACATTGACAAATTACACAAGGGGGCAAGTTCCCCACAGTACTCTGTTTGGGGAAAGTTCCTCTGTTATGCCCTCCTCTTTCTTGAGCTCGCCCATGTGCTTCTCCCCATTACTTCCCCACAAGCAGCCTCCGTGGTGTTGTTTCCACCAATCCTTGAATTGCTTTTTCTCCTTACTTTCTACTCTTGCTTTTGTGTCCCCTTTAGCTCTCTCCATCTGTTGCTCCTGCGTCCCTACTGTCTTGCTTCGGTGCCTCCCACCCTCCTGTTCACTTACAAAAAAAACACACCTATGCACATTCATTTTTTTAGTTACCTGGTACAACTTGGATCAGTAATAAAAAGGTTTTTAAAGCAACACGTAATTTTGTAGGAGCTCACATGTATGGTGCGTGCGCCTATAAATATACACAGGTGGCCATGTCGAAGGCTTTCGTAGTATTATTTTTTTACTTTAGCCACCCTGCATTGAATCACTGATGCTGTGAAGCATTGCTGAAAACCATTGCCATCACACAGGTGAGACCTAACGGCTTTGTCTGGCACATGATATGCAAAAAGGCAGGCAGCGGGCGGGCGCATTGTCATTCCAAATGGGATAATCCGCCTCAATCGAAATGACAATGGGCCTGCCCACAGTCTGTGAGAGCTCAGGGAGGGGCTGCTGCAGCCTCTGGAGCTCAACAGAGAAGTGGGAGCCGCCCCTGGGCCACCACACAAGCTGAATGAAAAAGTTATTGTTTTAATAAAGTACAACTATTCTTGCCGTCCCGGGATGCGTCTTTGAAAGAAAGAAGTAGGGGAACGGACTGAAATATTTTTTTTAAGTAGGGGCACGCCGTGCCCTTCCGTCCCCGCCCACTTCTACCATTGTCTGTCCCTGATTATCACACCAGGGTCGGTTCTGAGTTGTGTAATATCAACACCCATAAGTAATCACTTACCACACCAGGGAATTGTGTGATCTGTGTCATGTGCAGTCATTTTTAGGTTTCTCCTGGTGATCCGCTGCGCAGCAGCGTTCGCGCAGGCGAAATCTTTTGAGCATAGTATGTGGCTTGTGTCCCGCCTCTGTCTTCCATTGGCTATCTCCATAAATGGAGGCTAGCCATTGGAAGAGAGATCTGTCCGTCATTGTGCGAGGCGATTCGTGGGCGTTACGGCGATTTTATTTATTTTTTTTCCCCCCTCTCCGCCCCTTGTAGAACGCATTGCGGCGGTGGGCGGTTCCTTTTTTTTTTTTGGGGGGGGGACGGCATGTTTTGATCATTTCATTGTGGCTTCTCCGTGCACCGTTGTGTCTTCCCAGTACACCCCGTGTTTCTCTAGCTGTATTATTTTAGCTGTGTCTCCCGGTAAGCCCTATTGCTCCAAGCCAAGACCTGCAGTATTTCCGGTATCTGTGGCCTTGCAGCCGAGTTAGTTTAATGTTTGCTTCTGGCTCGCGCTGTCTGTTCCCGCCCCCCCTCCCGCTGTCTGTGTGTCTGTTCCCGCCCCCCCTCCCGCTGTCTGTGTCTCGGCACCAGTGACGGTGAAAGTGATTGTTTCTGGAGCTCAGGTCAGATGTGGAGCGGCTGCGACCGGTAGGATGCGGGCGGCGGTTCAGTAAGGCCTGTGTGGCTTGTTTTTAAAAAATATTGAATGCCCCCTTTGGGGCACAGCCAGCTTCCTCTTCGTATTTGCTAGGGCAGGGCCCGCCCCGTTTGTGATGTCAGAGGTATCCCCGGTGACATCACGAAAGGGGCGGGTCCAGAACTCGCAGTCACAACGAAGGGGCTCCCTGGTCCCCGGCAGCCGCCGCCATCGGGATCCACGTGGGATCCGTGGAAATGCCATAGTCTGCCCCCCAGAGCACAGCCATGGGTAAGCGGGCTCTGGGGGGGCTTCAATGTAAAAAACGAAGCCTCACATTACCCTCACGGAGCTCCGCAGGTAGCACAGCGGACTCCGGGAGTCTTCATTTTTAAAAACATCGGGTCCGCGAGCCATCACCCAGCAGATCATGCCGCACAATCCCCGGAGCCCCACAGGGCCCACAGTGGGCTCTGGGGGCTTTATTTTTATTATCAATAAAGGGGCTTCGATCTCCAAACGGCCACAAAAACCCAGAGCACCTTAAAACCACAGCGTGCTCATGGGCCCTTTCGACCCCCACGCGACTGCACAAACCCCCAGGGCACCACGCCTGGAAGCGCTCTCTGAAAGCCTTTATTTTTTTATAAATACAAGGTTCCTCAAGCCCCCCCAGCCACCAAGCCTGTACAAGCCCCTGAGTTACGCACTTGGACCTCTGACTCTGGGGACCTTTGATTTTTATAAGAAATGAGGGGACCTCGAGCCCCAACACGTACCTAAGGCCTCTAGATTACAAAGGCTAGAAGCGGACTCTGGGACGCACCTCCCCTAGGGCGCAGGAGCCCCCCAGAGTGCCACTGCTCGACTCGGACTCTGTGGGGCTTCTTATTTAATTATTACAACAGGGGCTTCCCGCCCCAAGCCTCACAAAGCCCCAGAAACCTCCCGGATCACCTTGGCCTCTGGGCTGCTCCTGCATAATCGCCCCTACCTCATGCGCCCCAGAGCAGCGCCTTCAACAAGCGTTCTCTGAGGGTTTTCTATTTTTATTTTAAAAAAATGAACGGACCCTGACACCCAAGACATCCCCCGGACCAGAGATGGATCTTGTGGCTTATTTAAAACATCTGGGGAGCTCGAACCCAGATACAGCAGCCCTTAACAACTTTTGGCCTCTGCCCCCACACCAGGCACCTGCTCACACCGCTGCACCCAGAACACATTCCTTGGAGCATCGACATCCTTCCCACAAGCACTGCACTACGCACATAAACCCCTGGTTGAACAACATGCGCTAGAACCGGCGCCACAGTGAGCCTGATCTCCTACCCGGACACTAGGCCCTGGATTCCAGAACCCTAGAACGGTGGTGCAACACCCTCCTTAAGAACCCATGACCTGCCCAGGACATCAGACTGGTGAGTACAAAACTGCATTATTCCGTTTTACCGACGTGGGATTGGTTTTCAGTCACTTTTTTCATTTCAGTATTAGAGGGGAAAGCCAGAGGTTGTTGCAGGCTTGTTATTGATGTTTTGTGATGGTGAGTTCTTTGATGCAAAATATCACTCTTCCTGAAAAAGTTTATCGGCGTGGAGCAGAGAAAGGAACGAGAAACATGTCTATATAATCTGTATAATTTTGGTTGACTGTTGTGATGTGGGATTGTTGGAACATACCTTCCAGAAGCCATCGTCAAGCTGTTGAGATTACTATTTTTTCACGTGTCTGCCATCTTAACTGTTGGTACTCACTTCTGCCCTCGCTGTGGACAGTTGCTAAC
Organism: Lissotriton helveticus; assembly: GCF_964261635.1. NCBI lineage: Eukaryota > Metazoa > Chordata > Amphibia > Caudata > Salamandridae > Lissotriton > Lissotriton helveticus. Next base: position 1,361,900,687 of record NC_136068.1, on the reverse strand, counting down.
AGTGTAGACCAACCATGTCCTTTGATTGCCATCACATTCCATTCGTGCTCTGCACTCTTCAGTTATTTACAGAGTCTGGCACAGGGACTTATCTTTGAGGTTCTTGTTTTAAAGGTCGCCAACAAAGTTGCTCTGAAAAGCTCATGCCTTATATTAAACCTTTTCAAGCCCTCCCCATTGCTGTCTGCGTTCTGATGCTAGGATGCATGCAATTTAGTCTCTCCAGTGATGGGTGCATTAGTGCTCAGAATATGTAAATCTGTGGGCTGGAAATCCTGTGTGTGTGTGTGTGTGTGCGGCTGGCTGGCTGTGTGTGTGTGTGCGGCTGGCTGTGTGTTTGCGGCTGGCTGTGTGTGTGTGTGTGTGTGTGTGTGTGTGTGTGCGGCTGGCTGTGTGTGTGTGTGTGTGCGGCTGTGTGTGTGTGTGTGCGGCTGGCTGTGTGTGTGTGCGCGCGGCTGGCTGTGTGTGTGTGTGCGCGGCTGGCTGTGTGTGTGTGTGCGCGGCTGGCTGTGTGTGTGTGTGTGTGCGGCTGGCTGTGTGTGTGTGTGCGGCTGGCTGTGTGTGTGTGTGCGGCTGGCTGTGTGTGTGTGTGTGCGGCTGGCTGTGTGTGTGTGGCTGGCTGTGTGTGTGTGTGCGGCTGGCTGTGTGTGTGTGCGGCTGGCTGTGTGTGTGTGTGCGTGGCTGGCTCTGTGTGTGTGTGGCTGGCTCTGTGTGTGCGTGGCTGGCTCTGTGTGTGCGTGGCTGGCTCTGAGTGTGTGTGTGTGTGTGTGTGTGTGTGTGTGTGCGGCTGGCTCTGTGTGTGCGGCTGGCTCTGTGTGTGTGTGTGTGCTTTTGTGTGTGTGTGTGTGTGTGTGTGTGTGGCTCTGTGTGTATGTGTGGGTGCAAATGCAATAGGTCTCACGTTTGCGAGAGATTAAGCTAATGGCAATGTAAATGACAATGCCATTTATTTATCTGTTTTCAAAACCAACACATAAATACAAATTTTGTCATTTACAATGCCAATAGCTCTAACTTTTCCAAAGGCGATACCATTGCATTGTAAATGCTTGTAATCACTTCAGAGGTATTTAAGTGTCTATGTAAAACACAGGCATGTCCCGGTTCAACCCTGCACATGTATGTTCAGTATGATCTTTATAATATAGTGCCATGCTCTTGTTTATCATACATTCAGCTCACTCTGCCAGATACTGAGACAGCGGGGTTTGGTGACATTTAATACAGTAGACTCTTTGCTTTCGCTGGAGTTCGTGCTTCAATGAAATAATTTAAGGAATGTTTTAAGTAATACACGCACTTAAGAGGCAGAACCTCTGGAAGGAAGTAAGACGGCAGCCGGATATATATTGTGTGGCATGGGAACTACAAATGTGCTAAATCTGTTTGTGTTTGGGCCAAACACGCAGCAAAGCACCTTGGCACTGTATGGCGTGGGGCTAAAGGGGGGTCTTCTCTGAATGTTTATGCATACCTTACTTTGGACTGTGTGGAATGCAAATACGAGTGGCCCTATGTCGTTTTGCCAACATTAAGTGGCCTGCCTGCTTACAGTCCAATCTGGCGCCTTGTCATTGAAACAGGAAGAAGGTGTTCTTACAAACACAGGGCACCCTCAGCGGGCTTATGGAAAAACACGGAACGTGAATCTGTCAGAAATCATAAACCGGTAATAGTAAAATAAAGTGGCTTTAAAATGTTCATTTTTGAGGCAGAGATGACCATGGTATCCAGTATTACATGAACAGCTCTGGCTGATGTGTTGCATGCGTCCTGCGCACAGATCTGAAGGTATGTTCAGCTGGAAAGAGAGGTTGTTGCTCCCCCGGGTTGGTGAACGAGAATGGTTTACGGGCTTTCCTAAAGTTGAAATCTCAAATGTTCCTTACATTAATCTGTGAAACTCATTATTGGCTTGGGTTACAGAAGTATTGTAGGTATGTTCTGTTACAAACGAATGTAAACTAACTGTTGATGATTGGGGCCAGTTATTAGCATTTGTTATTGACTATCTTTGCTTAGAAATTGTTTGGTTGATGGCTCATTGCCTCCGGAATAGCAGAGTTTTTCGGTTGTGCATCCAGGATGGCTCAAGTGATTTCAACAATGGCCACTAGCAAATTCCGCATGGTCATATGAATGGCAATAGCGCTATGCAAATTTAGTCACTCTGCATAAAAAAAAAAGTAAAAAACATTGTCATTTTCAACACCAACAGCTCTAACTTTCACAAAGGCAAAACCGATTACATTGCAACTGCATGTTTATATGTCCACTCCGTACCAAAACACATGGGTAAAAGACATTGTCATTTACAACACCAACAGCTCTAACTCTCTCAAATGCGAGACCTATTGCATTGCAAATGCTTGTTAGTCCATCTTTCCAATTCATCCGAGAACGGTTGTCAATAGTAACTACCCTCCTTATATTGCCTCCTCATATTGTAGTATCTATATTGGCGTTAGATATTACCTACTCTTTTTTAGGATTGTTTTCTTCCACATATCTGAGGTGCTAACTCCCGCGTAGGACACGGTCGAAAATAATATGGTCTCCGCTTAGTGTTTTGCTCCTCTGCACCCCTGTTAGGACTGTCTTTCCACACCTAATCTTTCTCTGTCCTGCTAAATCTTGTAACTCATTTTGGGGTTCATGATATTTTGGAGTCTCTCTGTCCCTCTCCCATCCTCTTTCTTCTCTAATCCATTCCTCAGCTGCGCCTCTCAATGTTTCTGCAGAAGTGTCTCCCAGCCTAAGAAAAACATGTCCCGTAGTCCATTGTCCTCGAAGTGGAGGAGGGCTTCTAGAGCGTTCTGCCGGTCTCACGCTGTGCTGCAATTCATTTGAATTTGACTCTGCGGTTCTGTTCTCTGGCCGGAGGAGTTCTTGGGTTGGGGTACGAAGTTGCCTCGTTTCCTCATTATTTTTATCTCGCCTCTTTAGGGGCAACTGGTTTCACGTTTGTTTTTATATCACGGAATACCTGCCATAATGACAGGATGGCTTTCCTTTTATGTCTTTTCTTTCTTTTATACTTAAAGCGAATATAAGTCAATGTGTGTTCAGTTATGTCTTCGTTGAATATCCCATCGTTTAGGGATGCCTAAGCATGGCCCTTTGTACCTTTCTACCATTGTTTACAGAACTTGCCTGTCGGTAGGCTGCATGTGTATCTTTTAATCCTCATTATTTTTATCTGTGTCTTAGACTTGCACCAACTTATTGTTTGAACTGCCTTTTTGTTCTTTTATTTAAAACAGATTAATCTTACCTCCATTTTCATATGCTTCCCCGGTCCGCCACGGTATTTCGTGACGATTGAGTGGAGGGAGTGGAACCTCCTAATTTATGGGAAAAGCACCACTTCCAGCTGGGTTTGCAGCCTAATGCATGAAGTAGCAACGCCTATAAATTTGGCATGCTGGCCGGATGCGCACACAGGCGCGCCAAAGGCAGGCCCATCTGCACCCATCAGACTGGACCCCTGGCTCTTGCACCTTGGAAAAATATGATTCACCTGCCTACTCTAAAAAAACAGCTTCTTGACTTATGGGGGCACTGTGTGTCACTTCCCCCTAAGTCTGGAACTACTCTCAATTGACAACATCACTGCCTGCCCGGTTTGCAATTTTCACCTGACTACCTCTAAATTGTGTTCTGCTACAGATCAGGATCCCTCCTTCTCCCTGAACCCATGTCAGAATACCCTCCCCGGATTTTTAATTAATGCTAAATCTCTGATTAAAAATTAAAACGAGTTTTACGATTTTGTTTCTCATAAGCCAGACTGGGTGTTCATCACAGAAACCTGGGCCAAGGACTCTTCGTGCCTTGACCTGGTTGATGCCATTTCGCAGGGATATACCCTCTCCAGACTTGACAGAATAGGTAAATGTGGGGGTGGGTTAGCCATCATTTAGAAAGGTTCCTACACTTGCCAGATTGAGCCACTAACTACTCCGTTAGACACCTCGCTAAATGTCTCCGACAGAAACCTTTGCTGGAGTCCTGGCCTACCGGCCGCCCGGACCTAGGTCCTCCTTCATTACGGAGTTTGCCAACCTCATAGAGCCCTACCTTGGAAAATAAAATCTTACCCTTTTGGGAGATTTTAATTTGGACAGTGCCACTTGCAAAATCTCACAGACTTTTAAAGAAAGATTGTTATGCTGCATTTTTTCTCAACCAGGAAAGACAGCCACCCACGACGCAGGACATAATTCTTGACTGGATCTTTTCTAATGATCATCGTCTTAGGGTGGATAAACCTCTTCCACTTTCTTGATCTGACCATCACTCAGTTCTATTTTCCCTGTCGTTCCCAGCAACACGTGAAACCCCCATTAAGGGGAATCATAAGGTGCTTAAAAGAAATTATAATCAAGGAATCTCTTCTTAGGGCCCCTAATAACCAACATCGGATTGAGCATAATTGCTCTATTCTGGCAGCCATAGAGTACTGTAATTGGCTCACGGCAGCCATTGATTCTCTTGCCCCCGCTTAAAGAATAGTGTGTAGGCAGAAAAAAACCCACGGCTCCCTGGCATTCAGAGAAGCTTAAAACACTCCGACAACTTGTTGCCACCAAGAACTTATCTGGCGTAAATACTATGACCCAATTTGAAATAATAAATCATAAGGTCAAGTTTGCAGAATATAAAGCAGCTATTACATTAGAAAAGTCATTATTCTACAATCAGAAGACAGCATCACTTAAGTCCACAAGTGATCTATTTAAATTGATCAATCTGTTATCTGCACCACCTGCTCAACCAAATAACAGTAGTTCGCAGGGCTTTTGTGGGGCTATGGCTAAATATTTTCACTCTAAAAATATTGAGATCTACTCCTCTCTGGACAGTCTTAACTCTTAATTCTCTATCTCTGCCCAGAAGAATAATTCCACACTTTCTAATCCCCCACACTAAGAAGAGGTTTGTTTGCCTGCCTTTCTCCCTCTATCATATGAACAAACCAATCAGCTTCTAGGGGGATTAAATCAGGCTCCCCGAAACTGATGTAGTGGGGAAGGGATATTATTATTCCGCCTCTTACGTCAACTCTCTATCTGGTAATTTCTTCTGGATGCTACCCTCTTAGCTGGAAAACAGCAGTTGTCAAGCCTCTGCTTAAGAAAACTAACCTTGAGCCATCTGAATTTAAAAACTATCAGCCCATTTCGGTACTGCTTGTTCCCGCCAAGATCTTGGAGAAATATCTAAATGCCCAGCTGAGTGCTTATCTGGAACAACAGCATTTGGTTGATTCCTCTCACAATGGATTCAGGAGTTGCCATGGGTCTGAGACTGCATTAATATCTACAGTCAACAACATCCGCATCTTGGTTGATGCTGGGCAGACCGCGCTGCTGATTCTGTTGGACCAAACCGTGGCCTTTAATGCCATCTCTCCGACAAGGCTGATTGACCGTCTTCAGGAAATTGGGGTAACAGACTCGACCTTGAAGCTCCTGTCCTCATTCCTGACAGACAGGTCACAGAAAGTAAAGGTGGACCGATCCTATTCTGATAGCACACCCACCTTCTGTGGAGTTCCTCAGGGCTCCTCTTTAAGCCTCACCCTATTATATATATATATATATATATATATATCACACGTAACTCGGGAGTTCCTTCGAACTCTCGGGTCAAATTACACACGACACACCATCCCTTAAGTCAAAAAATCCTGGTTTATTAAAGTCATAAACCAAACGTGACGCATTTCGCGCTTCAAGAGCGCTTGTTCACACAATTTGGACAAATAAAGTTACTCCTTTTAACTCACATATCGTAACACCGGTGAGTGTAATCATAGAAAGCGGACTGAGGTAGTCAAAATGGGCGCCATCATGGAGTATACAGGATTACATATTGTTGGTAATAACATACATTTATAACAACCAAAATAGTATTACAACACAATATAAGTGTATACATTTACGGAGGTTGCATTCGATCTGTATTAGAACCATGGCCAAAGTTAAATGCATCGGGGGAAGAGAAATGTCCGCCGCAGTGCATTTAGGTTGATATAGTTCACAGCCCAATTAATCATGAATGAGTCTGTTTCAGCATGATCGAAACAATTAATAGAGGGAGTATGTTATACGTGCTGTTTCTGTGTAAACTAGTGTGTTGCTCGTGTAGATTCAAGGATTATAGACAAAAGAGATAAATCCCACAGCTCAGGTGGAGTCATATTGTATAGGCTTGTTAGTGCCCTATCTCTATGATGGAAGTCTCCATCATGTCATATAATCATATCGAAACCTGAAGTAAACTGCACAACATGGAGAACTTGATAAGTAACCAGAATTATGTAGATATACAGTGCACCAAAATAAATATGTATAGTAACAGTGCATAAAGTGAAATAAGGTGAAAATAAACAGGGAGACGACGGTGAAAGGATTAGGGTGGCAGTGCCGCAGTCCTGAGGCATAGTCCCTCCCTTATATCCTGTAGTAGAGAGAAAAAGGAGAGAAGAGAGAGAGAGAGAGAAAAACAAAAGTTAGAAAGATATGTACAAGTAGCTTATCACAATAATCTACATTAATTTTGTTATCTTTACATTCATATACTACAGTTCAATATCTTATACATGCTAGGAATGGCTAGTCTATTCATTTAGTGTCCTGTAAATGTACGGCCATCTCCTCATCCATATTGTGCCCTTTGGGATATCTCGTGCACATACTAATTATGTGTCTAGATTCTTTTTGCCTGAGTTTCAGAGTGCAGTTCCCCCCTCTCACTTGCAGGGGCACCTGTTCAATAATGAAATAATTCAGTTTACTGGGGTCAGAGAAATGATATGCCTCAAAGTGTCTAGCCACTGGATATAGCTGATCTTTTTTGCTGATGGCTCTTGTATGTTCCAAGATCCGTTTTTGGCCATATGAGTGGTACTACCCACATACATCAGATTGCAAGGACAGACTAAGACGTAGATCACAAATGTGGTAGTGCATGTTAAAAATTGTTTTATGGGTTTCTTGCTGTTAGTGCTAGCATTCCAATATTCTTTGACCATGTGGCTGTGATTACAGGCTTTACAGTGGCCACATGGATAAAACCCTTGGAGATCCACCCCTCTATTGCTGATGGCATTACCTATGTTGTTATGGACAAGGAGATCTCTGAGATTCCGCCCCCGTTTGTACGTTATCATAGGTCGGTCAGGAAGTTCAGGACCGATTATGGGGTCTTCTTTCAGGACATGCCAGTTTTTGTTGATGCATCTGCGTATCTGGTATAGTTGAGAATAATACGACTGACTGGCACTTCAGTGGGTTCTTTAGATTTAGAGGTGTTCCTAAGTAAGGAATCTAACATTTTCACTTTCTCAACTGCTTTCTTAACCACCCAATTGGGGTAGCCTCTTTGTCTGAATCTCTCTGTCATGAGCTTTTGTTCCTTGAGAAAGTCAATTTCTCGTCTACAATTAGGTTTGGCCCTGAGCAGCTCACCGTACGGAATACTCCATTGTAGAGTTTCCGGATGGCTGCTTAGGCCATGTAGCAGAGAATTGCCTGCTGTGGTTTTCGAAAAAGAACAGTCTGTATAGCGTTGTTTTTGATCTGTACTTTAGTGTCAAGATATTCTACCTCTGTGTTGCTGATATTGCTAGTTAAGACAATGTTGAGTTTGTTATTATTAAGTCTGGCTATGAAGTCAAAGGCTTCATCTTTGGTACCTGCCCAAACAATAAAAACATCGTCAATATAACGGAGCCAAGAAACGACTCTCGTAAAATCAGTTTTGAAGACGTCACTTCATGATGTCATTTTCCCACGCGCCCACAAAAAGATTCGCAAAACTGGTCGCGAAACATGTTCCCATCGCTGTACCATGTCTTTGAACATAGATCTCATCATTGAAAAGAAAAAAATTATTAGTTAAACAAAATAACATCATATCCAATATCATGCTGGTATGTTCTAAATAGCAGATATTTCTTTGTCTCAAGTATCTTGCACAAGCTTCTGTTCCCTGTTCGTGTTCAATTATCGTATACAGGGAATTGACATCCATCGTTACCATTAAAAAGTTACTTTGCCACTTAATGTCATTCAATTTTTCTAAAAAGTCCTTGGTGTCCCGAACATACGAGGGTAATGTTGTAACAAATTCTCTAAGGAAGTGGTCGACATAACGGGAGATGTTTTCCAGGACACTCCCTTTCGATGAAATTATTGGTCTGCCTGGAGGAGCGATTCTACATTTGTGAATTTTGGGAAGTAGGTAGAGCAAGGGTAAAATCGGGTGGTCGTTTTTTAAGAAACAATATTCTTCCCATTCAATGAGACCCCTGTCTTTCCACTCAGAAAGTTTTTCCCATATAATGTGAATACTGTCATTATATTCCCTACGATTGGATTTGTTGTAGGTTTTCGTATCATTAAGCTGTCGTTCAGCTTCTTTGATATACAGCTCCCTTGGCATGATGATGATATTGCCCCCCTTGTCGGCAGGTCTCACCAAGATACTCTCATCTGCCGCAAGATCTTGAAGTGATTTTTTCTGGGATAGAGTCAAATTATGTTGGAGTTTTTTCATCTCTTTCGACCAATGTTTACTTCTGAGGTCAAGCAGGTCTTTACCCACTAACTCTTGGAAGATGTCGATACTGTCATGGTTCATCTGAGGGACAAAGGTAGATTTAGTTTTGAACTCAGTACAGGCTGCTAGATCATGTTTTATTTCCATAGCATCTAGGGTCCGTAAGGTATCAATACTATCCTCCCCACTCGCCACCCCGCTCCCGCCTCCCAGCTGCTCCTCCCTCCCACTGGATACTTAAGGTGGTGTCCGCGAGGCGGGAGCTGTGACCTGACCTGGTCAGTGCCGGTCGCTTCACCTGCCGCGTGGCCCATCCTGCGTTTGCCCAGTCCCCGTTTGCTGCCGCTACTGCCGCCACTGCCAGTAATTGTTTCTGCCTGTATTTGTATTGTGCGTTGTGCCAGTAATCTGTATTTTCTCCCGCTGTTGTGCCCCTGATTGTCACTGTTGTGCCCCTGATTGTTTTGCCTGCTCTATCGCCGTTTTTCTCCCGCTTTGTGCCCCTGATTGTATTTTCTGCTCTATCGCCGTTCTCCCGCTGCTCCACCCCGCTCCCCGCCGCTGCTCCCTTCCTTCAGCCTCACCGCATCGCTCCCCTCCCCACTCGCCACCCCACTCCCGCCTCCCAGCTGCTCCTCCCTCGCTCCGCCCCCACACTTTCCAAATATGGCAGAGTCCGCATGTACGCGCAGCGGGTGCGCCAATGGTGCGCCGAAGGCGTGCCAAAGGCAAGCCCGTCTACGCCCGTCCGCGCCTGGACCGCGCCCAGCGCCAGACCCCCTGGCCCCCGCAGAGGCCATCCCACCCGCCGGACGTACTACTCCGCCACCCTCCACGCACTCAACACCGGCTGGATCCCTGGCTGCCACCGAGCCACCCCAGGACGCACCCACGGACCCTTCACCTGCCAATCCTGCAAGTTCTCCTGCATCCGGACCTGCACCGCACCCACCAAGCCGAGCACCAGCAACAACCACCTGAAGTGCATCCTGCTCAACACCCGCTCCGTCCACAGACACGCCGTGGAACTATGGAACCTGCTCGACACCACATCTCCAGACGTCGCCTTCCTCACGGAAACTTGGATGAACGCCTCCTCAGCACCCGCCATCGCCATCCCAGACGGATACAAGATCACCCGGAGGGACCGCGTCAACCAGACAGGAGGAGGCATCGCCATCGTCCACAAGAACACCCTTCGCATCACGACCAACTCCGACGACACCCTCACAACCGCCGAACATCTTCACTTCCAGATACACACCGACCCCAAGACCACACTCAGAGGCACCCTCATCTACAGACCCCCAGGACCTCGCACACAATTCAGCGAAGACATCGCAGACTTCATCAGCCCACACGCCCTCCCCTCCGCTGACTACATCCTCCTAGGGGACCTCAACTTCCACCTGGAGAACAACAACAACAACAACACCACCACCCTGCTGGACAACCTCGCCAACCTCAGACTCAAGCAACTGGTGAACACCCCCACCCACTACGCCGGACACACGCTTGACCTAGTCTTCTCCTCCAGCAAGCACATCTCCTTCAGCCACTCCACCGGACTCCACTGGACAGACCACAGCTGCGTCCACTTCAGCTTCAGAAGGACCACGACTCACCACCACCCGCTACAGGCTCCCCGCAGGAGCTGGAACAAGATCACCACCGACCAGCTCACCACATCACTGAACCAGAACCCCCCTGCCAGATCAACGGACCCCAACCAAGCAGCCAGCAACCTCACACAGTGGATCACCAACTGCGCTGACGACCTCGCACCCCTGAAAAACCATCCCAGCAGGCCCGGAAGCAAGAAAGCCTCCTGGTTCAACGACGACCTCAAGAACTCCAAGAAGAACTGCCGTACCCTCGAGAAAGCCTGGCGAAAAAACCCGACTACAGACAACATGACCACCCTCAAGCACGCCACCCGCAAACACCACCAGCTGATCCACACCACCAAGAAGACAGCATTCAAGGAACGACTAGACAACAACGCACACAACAGCAAGGAACTCCTAAGCATCGTCAAAGAGCTCTCCAACCCCAGCGCCGGAAACAACGACATCACTCCCTCACAAGACCTCTGCGACTCACTCGCCTCGTTCTTCCACAGCAAGATCGCAGACATACACAACAGCTTCGGCGTACAGACCACGCACCCAACCACAGAACCAACGCCCCCCACTACCACCCTCCGCGCCTGGACCCCGGTCTGCACCGAAGACACCATCCAAACGATGAACACTATCCACTCTGGATCACCATCCGACCCATGCCCCCACCACGTCTTCAACAAGGCCGACTCCGTCATCGCACCCCAACTCCGAGACATCATCAACTGCTCCTTCAACACCGCCACCTTCCCGGAGAGCTGGAAGCATGCCGAAACCATCAGCAGACCCCATCGACCTCAAGAACTACCGCCCCATCTCGCTCCTCCCGTTTCCTGCCAAAGTCATCGAGAAGACCATCAACAGACAGCTTGCCGCCTTCCTCGAGACGAACGGATCCCTCGACCACTCGCAGTCCTGCTTCCGAGCCAACCACAGCACCGAGACCGCCCTCATCGCAGCCACTGACGACATCCGAGCCCTGCTCGACAACGGGGAAACAGCGGCCCTCATCCTCCTGGATCTCTCCGCAGCGTTCGACACTGTCTGTCACCGCACCCTAATACAACGCCTCAGCAACATCGGAATCCAAGAGAAGGCACTGGAGTCGATCATCTCGTTCCTTGCCGGAAGAACCCAGAGAGTCCGCCTCCCCCCGTTCAGACCCGAGGCCACCGAAGTCATCTGCGGCGTTCCACAAGGATCATCACTCAGCCCCATCCTCTTCAACGTCTACATGAGCCCCCTCGCAGCCATCGCACGCCAACACAACCTCAACATCATCTCCTACGCCAACGACACCCGGCTGATCCTCTCCCTCACCAACGACCCAGCCACCGCTAGAACCAACCTACACGAAGGGATGAAAGACGTAGCCGAATGGATGATGAACAGCCGCCTGAAACTGAACTCAGACAAGACGGAAGTCCTCATCCTTGGATCATCACCCTCTGCCTGGGACGACTCCTGGTGGCCCCCTGCCCTGGGCAGCGCACCCAAACCAACAGACCACGCACGCAACCTGGGCTTCATCCTGGACTCCTCCCTCTCGATGACCAGACAAGTCAACGCCGTCTCATCATCATGTTTCAACATCCTACGCATGCTCCGAAAGATCTTCCGTTGGATCCCCACCGAAACCAGGAAGACGGTCACCCAGGCACTCGTCACCAGCCGACTGGACTACGGGAACACCCTCTACACCGGAACCACAGCCAAACTACAGAAAAGACTCCAACGCATCCAGAACGCCTCCGCATGACTCATCCTGGACATCCCCTGACAAAGCCACATCACCGGACACCTGAGAGACCTGCACTGGTTCCCCGTCAGGAAGTGAATCACGTTCCGACTCCTCACCCACGCACACAAGGCCCTCCACGACCTGGGCCCCAGGTACCTCAACAACCGCCTGACCTTCTACACTCCCACCCGCCAGCTACGATCGACCAGCCACGCCCTCGCCACCGTCCCACGCATTCGAAGAGCCACCATGGGAGGAAGATCCTTCTCCTACCTGGCAGCCAAGACTTGGAACTCCCTCACCATCCACCTCCATATTACCCAAGACCACCTCTCCTTCAGGAAGCAACTCAAGACCTGGCTGTTCAAGCAGTAGCGGACCCCTCTCCCCCAAGCGCCTTGAGACCCTCCGGGTGAGTAGCGCGCTATACGAATTCTTGATTGATTGATTGATTGATACAACAAATATTGTCAGAATTTACGTTATTCAGTTCATCAAAAGCAACCAGTGCATCGATGTCACCAATAACCATTTCATGTTCACGTTGGGCATTGTCATCTTTATTACTTTTTCTATTTTTGGCATGTTTCAGTTTGTGCCACTTTTTTAGTTTTAATTTCCTACAAAATTTGGAAATGTCAATTTTTTCATCAACGTAATTCATGGGTGTAGAGGGACAAAAAGTCAGACCAAGGCAAAGAGTGCGTTTATCCTTAATGCTAATGTCTTTAGAGGAAAGATTGACAATAGTTAAGTTTACCTGTTCGGCATCCATGATTATTTCCTCCTGTGTTGAGCCTGTTTGTTTCAAACTTGCTCCTGAGCGTTGTTTGGCTTGTTTCCGCCTCTGTTTGCATTTCTTCCGCCTCTTGTTCTGGTACCCCTTGGTCTTCCTCTTGGATTCACTCCTGTGGAGTTTTTCCTTTCTCTGATTCTGGAAGATGATCTGGTTGCTTGCCGGCTCTGTTTCATGAGCCGGTATTCGTCTAAAAACTTCCGACGTCGTGTTCCAATTTCTCTTTCCGAATCCGATTTTTCTGATCTGCTAGTAATTTCTGAGTTTTCAGTATTGGTGTCACTGGTACTTTCAGTTTCTTCATCCGGTTGTGCCAGGAGCAGTAGCGGGCCAGGAGCAGTGACAGGTCAGGAGCAGTGACGGGTCAGGAGCAGTGACGGGCCAGGAGCAGTAAAGGGCCAGGAGCAGTGAAGGGCCAGGAGCAGTGAAGGGCCAGGAGCAGTGAAGGGCCAGGAGCAGTGAAGGGCCAGGAGCAGTGAAGGGCCAGGAGCAGTGAAGGGCCAGGAGCAGTGAAGGGCCAGGAGCAGTGAAGGGCCAGGAGCAGTGAAGGGCCAGGAGCAGTGAAGGGCCAGGAGCAGTGACGGGCCAGGGGAAGCAACAGGAAAGGAGAGGTGACGGGGCAGGAGAGGTGACTGGGCAGGAGAGGGGACGGGGCAGGAGTGGTGACGGGGCAGGAGTGGTGACGGGGCAGGAGTGGTGACGGGGCAGGAGTGGTGACGGGGCAGGAGTGGTGACGGGGCAGGAGTGGTGACGGGGCAGGAGTGGTGACGGGGCAGGAGAAGGGACGGGGCAGGAGTGGTGACGGGGCAGGAGAAGGGACGGGGCAGGAGAAGGGACGGGGCAGAAGAGGAAACTGGAATGGCATGGTTAGCATAAAAACATTGGATTTAGGCCCAGATCTATGTACTGGGTTGAGTATATGACTTTGTTCTACATTCTGCCCATCAGTTGTTCTTTGTGTTTTTGTCACCCCGAGTGGGACGGGTATGCCCAGACGCGGGTCCTGTGCTCTCCATGCCTCTGGAATCAAGCTATCCTGGCTGATGAGGGCTGAAAGCCCAAAACGGGTCCTAGGATGCTTGTTTCCAGTCCAGGGAGGACCTGGCCTGGCAGTTCGGCCTGGACTGTTCCCATTGGGCGCAGCATCAAGACTGATTTGCATATGGCTGGGTCCAAACTGGAATGGCATGGTGAGCAAAAAACTATGGATATAGGCCCAGATCTATACTGGGGTAAATGTATGACATTATTCTGCATTCTATCCACCAGTTGTTCTTTTTGATATATTATGATTGAGCAGCTGGCTGGCTGACATGAATATGAAGGAGCCTTTGTGGGTTTCCTTGAGTCTAGATTCTCCTGAAGAGTCCCTTTCTTTTCTGAGCCTTGCTTAACACATGTGTACAGGAGGAGCCCTGTATTCATGTCCTCAATGTTTGAAACAAAAAATACTCATGGATTTCTGAACAATGAGAGTAAAGGCATTAAGGTAACATGTTGTTCCTGCTTATATTTTGCATGCTTTACATAAACCTGTATTCCCTATGAGTGTTTGCTTTTTCCTTAATTAAACCTCAAATACACATGTTTATCCATTGTTTAAATTAAATAACGTTATAAGCTGTAACTGGTCAGTGAAATGCTAAACGTACAAAAAATTGGTATGTTTTGCTACTTCTAGCCACACCCCTGACTCTGCCCACTGATCCAATCTTCGGTTATTCCCACCCCCTGATTCTCCACCCACAGTTCCCCTACTTTTTTTCCCCCACTTCGACCACTGGGGACAGACCATAGAATATGTGTGCAGAATAAAGAGGGGTCTGTATATTACATCCATCAAACAGGTGAACAGGAAAATGTCTCCATATGTAGGCATATCAGACAGATGGTTAACAATGTGCGCAGTGATGAAAGGGGCCTATTTCAGTAAAACACAGGAAGCTTCCGTGGATGAAAGTGCTAATGGGGCATTGCTTCTCGAGTCCTGCGCCTTCCCTGTGCAAATCATTGCGATAGCTGTATTAATCAACTGTTTAATTGGGTGGAAACAAAACAACAGCTCCCATAATGCACAGATCGGCTAAATTGTTGGCGTCTCAGGAACATGGAATCCTCCACCAGTGATACACATTCGGCGCACCATCATTTCCCTTCACCGGTAGGGTATTGTGCAGCGTCACCCTTCCCTCCCCCCACATCCTCCCTCAATTGTCCCCTTCCTCCCACCCGCGGGACCTCACCAGCTTGTTGGGGCTGCCGGTTAAACTGTTGTGAAAATGCATGTAACATTAACTTTATGCAAGGAAAAAATATACCTAATGTACTCACCTCTTCCATCGGGAGGCCGCCAAAAACCCCTTGGCAAACTGTCTTCTTTGACTGCTCCTACTTAGTGGGGGGGGGGGGGGGGTGGAGGGGGAGGTTGTTTTTCAGAGCTGTGCCTCTCACACCTGGTGTACTTTCAACTAATGGGACACAAAAGGCTTCACGGAGGGCAGGACCCTTCATCGCGCTTTGTCTGATATGTGAGCTGTGTATACATGCACACAAGACAGGCCAGCAAGGGCCAGTGGAGGTGGACTAAAAACCGAACACCATTATTACCATTACCATTAGTGAACACATGATGCGCGTGCCTGGCCTAATTATCGCATTCACCATCACCAATCTGAGGCATTTAATAAAAGGAATTCAGCCACCCATTCATAACCCAATTAAAGAAAAATGTAACGTGTGTTAACCATTATTTGTCATTTTTATACAGCGCGGATATTATCCGAAGTCGTTCGAGCGCTCTAAAATAAATTGATTGAATTAGGGGATAGTAACGCTGGATATTTACAGTACTTAAAAAGAGCCGAAGTGTGACATGAAGCGCGGGAGAGGTTGTGGCCTTACGGACAGAGCTGCCGACTTTGGAGCTGGGGAACCAGGTTTGAGCCTGTGTCCTAACTGCTTGAAAAGTGAAAGCGTGAATGTACACAAAGCATGTCATGCCTGCAGTTAGAGAAACTCTATTGAGAAAATAGTGCTGAAAGACTTAAGAACAGTACAGTGTAACAACTGGAGTAAAAGGGCCAGTTGCCATGGGAGGGCACAAATGAAGACAAGGCGGTACTAAGGAGGGACTAACAAGCCTATTTACCAATCAGAAGCCAGTATTTATGAAGGACAATGTCACAAACCAATGACAAATATAGGTGGAGATTGTTGAAAAAGCCCACTCTCAACCCAGAAGATCACTCCAGTTACCGCCCAATCTCACTACTTCCCTGGGTAAGTAAGGTGCTGGAGAAGTACATAAATACCCAGCTAGTACAATTCCTGGAAAGCAACTCGCTCCTCGACCCAACCCAGACAGGATTCAGGCCCAAGCACGGCACTGAAACTGCCCTGCTTGCAGTCACTGAAGAGTCACGAAAGATACTAGATCAGGGAGGATCAGTGGCAGTGATCCTCCTTGATCTAAGTGCGGCCTTCGACACGGTCAGCTATGCCACCTTGCTGAACCGTCTATGCAACATCGGTGTCACAGGCGATGCTCTAAGGTGGTTTGAGTCATTCCTGAACAGATCTTTCCAGATCTTTGATGGGGACACAATATCAGCCAGAAAACCCCTGAACTGCGTGGTACCGCAGGGCTCCTCATTGAGCCCTGCGCTGTTCAATGTATATATGAAACCACTGGCCGGGATCGTCGAACCTTATGGTATAAAAATTGTATCATATGCTGACGATACCCAGCTAGTGGTTTCATTGGCTCAAGAGGGTACCAGACATACGTCAGAAAGTCTGATGAAGTGCCTAGAGGATATCAAGGAGTGGATGACATGCTCCTCCTTAAAACTTAATGGAGATAAAACCAAGCTCATGCTCCTGGGCCCGGTATCACCAGTGTCATTCACCTCCTTATGGCCTCCGTGCCTGGGCACCCCTCCCATCCCCAAGGAAAGCGTAAAAAGCCTAGGAATATGGCTTGACAAAAATCTCTCCTTTTCCACTCAGGCGATCAAACTATCCGCCACATGTTTTGGCTTACTTAGAACACTAAGGAAAGTCCTTCCCCTCCTTCCAATGGAAGCCAAACAAGTGGCAGTACAGGGCCTGATTCAGTCCCGGTTGGACTCGAACAACGCCCTGTATGTTGGAGCCCCCGAGATGACCCTGCGAAAGCTACAAGTGGTGCAGAATTGTGCAGCCCGCACCCTGCTTCAGATTCCACGGATGCAGTCTGCCAGACCCGCATTGAACAGTCTACACTGGCTTCCAGTGAGACAGAGAGTGGCATTTATGGCATTATGCATCGCCCACCGGGCTTTCTGGAAGTCAGGTCCAGCTATCATTGACAAGCTAGTTACTCAATACCATCCTAAGAGAAACCTCCGGTCTACGGAGGCCTTCCTGGCCGTGGTACCCAGAGTAAGGAGAGCCAGGACCGGAGGAAGGATGTTCTCCTTAAACGCCTCTAGGATGTGGAACTCACTCCCCCTACAACTCTGGACTAATTCAAACCTACTCTCCTTCCGCAAACAATTGAAAACCTACCTGTTTGCTAGGTCCACTGAATCCTAATCTCTCCGTTATTCCCAGTTCTGTCTTCATGCTTCAGCGCTTGGACGCCCACTGGGCAGCAACCGCGCTATATAAATAACAATACAATACAATACAATACAAGATTGGGCTGGGCTTCCAGTGCATACCCTAATACAGCATGCCTCGCAGAGCGAACAGCGCATGCGCTGCCGCTAGTCTCGAGGTTAAAAAGGAAGGTGCCCTAGACCACTTATCTTTAGGAACACCTTTAGTTTTGAAGACATCTCGCACCAAACATGTAAAAACATGATAAACTCTCTGCAAACTTCAACAAGCATTGGCATAGCCAATAGGTCTCGCATTTGGGACCTTATAAGTGTGTAGCCATGCAACAGCTGGTGTTGTTGCACCAAGGATGTTCTGTTGAATAACTAAATACTTATAGGGTCCAAAAAGGGAGACCTATTGGCTATGCCAATGCTTGATTGCATTGGAACGAAGTGACCACAAGTGTGAGAATCACAACCTCCTCGTTGGCAATGAGTCTGGCCTGAATCCAATGCTGCTGGTGTCCGTCAGGTGAAGCCACCACACGGGTTATCGCTCCCATCATAGCTGGTAAATCACCAATAGAATAGTTAGGAGGTTGAGGGGTTATGCGGACTAGCACATAGTAGCACCATATCCACTTTACAACAGCGGGCACTGCCCTACTCCCATACCGGCCGCTGGTAGTGGTGCTACTATGAAGAGTAACAATGGCAGGTGATTGCCCAGTGTACAGCAGAGTAAAGATGGTTTGCGCAGATGAAGATATGGCGAGTGATATGCCCAGCCTACAGAGGCTGCGGGTGGGAGCTGCAGCCGGGAGTGATGTAATGAGCAGGGCAGCTGTGCACGTTGCGCGCACTTGTGCGCGTAACAGAAAGCTGGTGGCCGGCAAAGGTAGCACTTTGAAAAGCTCATTACTAAAAGTCGAGCCGAGCAAGCAGCGCATGCGCTGCTCTAGGCCCGACCTAAAAAAGTGTATTTTATTAACATTCAGGAGTGTTTTACCTTTGTAGATCAGATGACACTGCATTGAGAGGCATTTATTAGCAGTGATAGTTTTCAAACATTATCTTTGAAACACTCATGCCACTCCCATCCTGAAAACAATGCCACATCAGACATTAATGCTTCAACTTTAATTCTTGGTGCTTGAGAATAGAGCATAGGTGGCAGATAGAAGTCATGTGAAGTCTCAGTTTGTTGTCCACACCATTCATCTGCTTCGCGACCCAACACTCACCTTTCATCACCCGACCCCTCTTTATACTGGCATCGGAGCGGCCCTCGGGCACGCCACTGAGAATACTTTGCGGCCCCCTGGCAATTGTTTATGAGTACCCATGCCATAGATTGTCAAACTGATTAAACTTGAACATCCATATTGTCAGGATTCAAAGGATCATTTGTCCTATTGATTCCTAGGGGAACATTGTTTTTTGGATGACAGAATTACCTTTGTTCCTTGGAATACTGGGTACCCCTTGAGCCGTGTGAATTAGGCCCCTAATACACAGTGCTTCCATGTTCTGATCACAACTTGTTTTCACATGAGCCCTTGTTTCTTAGGGACCAGTCAGAAACCAGGTTTGTAGTCAACTCTCTGTCCTATTACCTGTCTGTGACCCAAGATTCAGGCATTATTGGGTGCAATCGTGAGATTGTGGTGTTCAGTTAGGGAGCTCAGGCTGAACTACTGGACGAGCAAAGTTTTTCTCCTTGGGACTGGGGCAAGTGAACTGCTTCAGATAAGGGTAACTGGTGACCAATCGTGCTCTTGAGGTTGCCAAGAGAGATGTCTACATTTACTGGTGAAACCCTGAACCACAGAAAGAAACATAGGGGTGTAGAAACATGGACTGGTGCATGGCAGCAGAAGGGGTGACGTCTGCAGGGAGGGGTCCCCCAAGAAGCTGGATAAAAAGCTGGGGTACCTGGATGCGGCACTTCGGTGTGAAACAGATGGGTGGAGCTTTGAAACACCAGGGGAGCAAGGAAGGGGCCACATAAAATGGAAGATGACGGATTGAGGTACTGTAAACTAGGTGCTATGACTAACTTTATTCTCCAACTCGTAGGGGCGGGTGGGTAGGATAACAGCGGACAAGGGAATGGCGAATGGTGGGCATTACTTGATATGGTTTCTTGTTCCAACGAATAAAAGCAATAAAAAGAAATTTATAAAACAGGGGAGGCTGGAGGCACAGCCTCATTGGGACACAAAACTAAATGGAGACTGAGCTGTAAAGGTCCAATGAGCTCAGTCTAGTGGGATTAGTTCATCTTCACAAAGGGGCCAGTTCTAGGATTTGTACTCAGGGTTGTTTCAGTCGCTGCTCTTGCTGTGAACTCACAGTCTCTGTTAAACTTCGTTGCTGTTCGGACAACTTTGGGCCCCCAGGCCTATAGAGAAGCTGCGAGAATTATTGACCTGCACTAGAGAGGCCGGTGGCCCAAGGGAAGAGTCATCCACAAATCGGGGTGTGTGATTGTTCAATGTTGGCAGGAGTTCTGCAACTGAAAGTGACTTTTGGGACTTGTAGTCTTTATTTCAGCTCACGCTGTTGGAACCTCAGGTCCTCTAATAAGGGTTTGTCATAGGGCGGGCAGGAAACCTGTGCCCTGTTGACACAGAATAATCGAAGATAGATAACATAATTCGAGGCAAACCCTGACACTTAATTGACTTTCTCCAGCTCACCCGGCCTTTCTGGAAATACTCCGGGTTTCCTTTAGGCCAGCTTGGTGTGTGTGTACAGTGACAACAATAATCAGTCGGAGAAACCCTTCTTTATGCCAAGGAAACAAACACGGACACGCCTGTGTACTTGAGCTCCGCCATCCTCGCAGCTTGGCGCCCTCTCGCACGTTCCCCTGTGGTGACAACTCACTGAGAAGCTGTGTGAAACAAGTTGAAACCAAGCCAACGCAGTCCAGGCTTCCCTGGAAATGACAATGGTGTCCGTATCACAGCGAACCAATAGGAACACGGGACGAGTAAAGTTCAAGTGCACGCCACCTCATTCGCACAGTCAGCCTGTTTGTTATGCCAATGGCTACAAAAATGCTAAGCCCAATGCTGGCTGTTAACTGCATTAAGCACGAACTTCTGGTCACCCACACCATTCAGATCATTGAAAAGCAACGCCTATGCAGCCTCAGTCAGACAGACAGGCAGACTCGGCGACAGACAGCAACGTGCCCGCTAGAGCACACATAACTCATGTAACCCCAGGTGCCATCCTTCTGCGTCATTCACAGTGTGAACCGTATCTTCCACTTACAGATGCCGCCTGCTCCCCACCTCCAGCCCTATTTCCATTAGATGGGCTGTGGATTTGTGAAGTGATCCGGACAATTGCAGGTGTGCTCAACAACTGTTAATCTCCCTCTGGTGCACCCTCCTGTTACTTGGACCCTGCTCTCTTTTATCCAGCGGATTTTGGTCCTGGTCCTTTCCCACCCTCCTGTTTTGGCACTAAGCACTGTCCTACCATCACCAGTTACTATAGCGCTAGTGCTGTCTCCGGCCCCTCGTCATTCCTTCTCTGCTCTCTCTTTTTTTTTTTTTTAAACAAATTTTTATTAATTTTGACATAAAGCATACATCAGTTGTAACAGTTCCAACCTCCCCTCAATCATGTACAATTGGGTCCGCCCAGTGGAGTTCTAGGTAGTAGTCCCCATATTAAGCTTGGCCAACCGGATATGGGCCCATAAGGGCGACCCTAACTAGATGTTCGTAATGCTCAACGGAATTCAAGGGTAAAACGCAACATCCCCCACCCCCCCACCATCGGTGCATTGTAACAGGACAGTCGTTGTGGGTCTGAAGCATAGGTTTGTCAGTTAGAAAGTCATGCAATGTACCTGTCGTGGCATAGGTGTACAGTCCAGTTATAGTGTTAGTCTTCTCGGTCATGCCGTGTATCATAGTCGCATAGCGTTTGCACCAGGGCCTCCCATGCCTGCGCCGTCTCTAAAGCCTTGCCGTTCTGCTGTCGCCGCGCTAATTGAAATCTCAATGCGCTCTCACCACCCGCCCATTTAAGAAACTCAGTGCGCCACTTAGTATCCGCTGGGCCCAGCTGTGCCTTCCAGTGTCGTGTTATTTCACGCTTCGCCAGGATAAGTCCCATATCTATGAATTTGCTCGTAATCTTGTTTTTAGGGGTGTGCGGTAACCAATGGAGGACCCCAACAGCCATGTCAAACTGTAGATCGCGCTCTGATACCGCGTTAAGTGTATCCCCCACCTTTTGCCAATAGAGGCCTAAACTAGGGCATGACCATAGCATGTGGGCAATTTCCACTCCCACCGTCCCACATCTGGGGCAAGCCGCAGTATCAACTGCAAAGTATTTCTTGATCTTTCCCGGGGTCAAGTACGCCCGATGAAGGATATAAAAATGAACTAGTTGAAATCGCGCATTGCGCGTGCTCTTCCAGGCCCGACGTAGCAACGGCGCCCAAACTGTCTCAGAAATTTCCTTCCCTATATCAGTTTCCCATTTACTCTTAAGCGTCTTTAGCGGTGGCAACCTCTCATTAAGCATTCTGGTATACAGGCATGTAACTGCCTTAACCGTGCCAGCTGCCATCATGGTATACTGGCAGGCCATTGTCGTTGTTGGTTCAGTTAACCCCCCCCTTCCAGTGTATCTGTATTGCCCTTGTGAGCGCCGAGTGCAACAGGAAGTCACCTCTGGGCAGGTCATAGCGGTCTAAGAGTGTCGGAAAGGACTGCAACACCCTGTCCTCATACAGGTCCTCCAAGACTTGTATCCCCGCGTCCTCCCAGCTCTGTAACTGCGACCAGTCCCCGCCATGTGGCAACGCCGTCAGCATCCCCAGCGGTATTTCCGGGGCATATGGGTGTCTCACTCCCGCTTTACGTTGTGTTCGGTTCCAGCATAGCCTAAGTGTGCGTTCTTCTTGTGTGAGATCACTAAGGGCAAGTCTCTGCTGCATAGCTATATAGGAGAGTACATGCCTGGGTATACCCAGGCCCCGCTTATCCTCCGGCCCTCGGAATTCGCGTGCTATCTCCTGGGTATAGATCTGTAATTGAGCCGCTAAGTAATATCCTTCGAAATCGGGAACAGCTAGCCCCCCTTCCGATTTGGGTCTCATTAGTGTTGCAAGTGCCACTCTACGTCTACCCGTTCCCCAGAGAAAAGACACTACCAATGATTTCAAGAGACGGAAGACAGCAGAAGGGATCCAAATGGGGAGCGTTCTAAAATAATACAGCAGTCGTGGGAGTGCCACCATTTTCAGCAGTGCTACTCGGCCTGCCACCGACAGTGGGAGGGTCGCCCAGAAGGACATGCTACCCTTCAATGCCCTGATGCAACGAGAGATGTTGCCCTCCAGCACATCGGTAGGGGTGTGGTATATGTAGACCCCCAAATATTTAAGACAGCTGGGTTCTCATCGAACTGCTCTTGGCGTGATGTGTTGGGTTTCCCCCTTGCGTATCGGGAATAGGCATGTCTTAGGCCAGTTTACTCTAAGGCCAGAGATTGCACCGAAGGTGGTCAATAGCTTGTCGGCTCCTCTCAGAGCTCCGTCGGCATCTTCAAGAAAGAGCAATAGGTCGTCAGCGTATAGGGAAATTAACTGCTGCCCCGCCAAGCTCCGCAATCCCTTGTAATGAGCCCCCGTGCGGATCGACATCGCGAGGGGTTTCACCGCCAGTGCAAAGAGTAACGGAGATAAGGAACACCCCTGCCTCTTTCCACCGAGTATTGCGGGGATATCAGCATGCCCGATTTCACTCTGGCCTTTGCCGAAGCGTATAGCACAGAGGTCCATTGCAGGTACCCGTCACCCACTCCGTAGACCTTATATAGGTATTCCCATTCGAGGCTGTCGAATGCCTTTTCCAGGTCGACCGACAATATCATGGGGTGGGGGGCTTCCGCATGATCCCCTTCCAGTATACGCATCAGGCGGTGTATGTTCATAGTGGTATTGCGTTTAGGTATGAAACCCGCTTGGTCCTCATGAACCAGTGTGGTATGTGCTCTAACAGTCGGGATGCTAAAATGCTACTCAGGATTTTGTAATCCGTTGTGAGCATCGACAGCGGTCTGTAGGACGCCGTATCATTGCTCTCTTTTTATCGGGTTTAAGTAAAGGGATCACTAACGCTTCGCGCATAGTATGCGGTAGACGACCCAGTTCCTTCGCCTCTCTGTAGACTGCCAATAGCCGTGGAGCTAATAGGTCGGCGTACTTGGCATAAAATTCAATAGGCAAACCGTCTACCCCCAGAGTTTTATTACGTGCCATCTGTTTTATGGTGCAGCAGATTTCCCCTAGTTCAATATCATTGCCCAGATCTTTCGCCTGTTCAGGGTCTAACACCGGAAAGGGGAGAACCTCCAAAAATTCATCGATGGCTGGAGAACCAGCCATTAGTTTACTCCGATATAGCGTCTCATAATAGCTCAAGAAACTGCGCAGGATTTCAGGTTGGGTATACACCTCCATCCCTTCAGCCGTGCGCATGGACACGATAGGGGAGCCACGTCGCATGGGGTTGGCGAGCCAGGCCAGCAAGGATCCTGACTTGTCTCCCTCCGCATGGGATCTGGTTATATATGTCTTGTGGTCGAAGCTGCGCAAGCATTCTACCTCAACCGCTACCTTCGCTGCTGCACTTTGTTGCTTTAGCTCAGGGTGTCCAGGCCGTAATAGCTCCAATTCTCAGAGTTTTTTGTCTGCCTTAGCAAGGTCATTTAATAGCACCTTACGTATTCCCACTTTCTGAGCTATACAATACCCTCTTACAACCACCTTGAATGCGTCCCATTCCGTCGCCCTCTCCCCAGTCGTGCCATCATTCTCTGCGAAGTATTGTGTTATCCTTTCCTCTAAATCTTTTTGGAAAGGCGGGTCCTCTAGCATCTCGGGGCGCAGCCTCCAGGTAGGAACACAGGAGTTGCCCGGAAACCACCGCATACCAATTAGTAATGGGTTGTGATCAGAGATCGTCCTAGTGAGGTATTCGGTTTTCGCTATTGCCGGTATCCGCGTTGAGGAGCACAACAACGCATCCAGTCTCACATGTAGCTCGTGCATTCCCGAAAAAAAAGAGTAATCCCGGGCGTGTGGGTGCAGGGCGCGCCAAATGTCAGTTAGACCCCACCTCGATTGCCACTCCAGTCTACCTTTAGCTATGCGATGTGTTGGGGAGTCTGCTAATGGGGGGTGCGACCTATCGAGGTCAACATCCAGCACCGAGTTGAAGTCGCCTCCTAACAACAGGGGCCCTACCAAAAAGTGGGCCAGGGAGCCTGACCGCGTCGCAAGAAAGGCCAGCTGGTCCACGTTGGGCGCGTATACACTGCAGATGGCAACATCTTTGCCCCCCAGTTTTCCCGTTATAGCCACAAACCGCCCCTCTGGATCTACCACCTGTTTGGCAGCTTGAAAAGGGACCCCAGCCCTGATCCAAATCAGCGTGCCCCTAGCATAAGCTGAGTATGTAGTGTTGAATATTTGACCTCGCCATCTGTGCTGTAGTGCTAACCCCTCTGTCTTCGTTAGATGTGTTTCCTGCAATAACGCTATCTGGACCCCTCTACGTATCAAATAGGCATGCACTTTGTGTCATCTCGTCATGGTATGTAGACCCCGAACATTCCAGGTAATGTATTTCAAGTTAGACATTTTACCCATTGTCCCACAAAGTTCCACGCCCTCTCCTCCCCTCCTCGTCCACGTGTTTCAAATGCAAAAAGTCCCCAACACCGATGGCGTGTCCATCCCCCAACAATATAACATTTCCAAATTCCCCCTCCCCCCCAGAACAGGACCCAAAGATCGCAATCTAGTTCCCATCCAAACACTCCCAAAAGGAACAGTCAGATAAACCTAACGGTAGTTACCATAGGTGTGCCGTAAGGGCAGTAGGGGGGTCGAGGACCAACGGGAAGCCACCCTCCGCTCGAGCTACCTGTGAGCGACCGAGCCCTACAAAAGTCCGCACAACGCCAATGCTCCCTCTCCACCCTTCCAAGAATCAGCCACCAACCTCCCTCACATCAGCGCATAGCAATCAGTTCACCATGGTTCGTTCTCCTGCCACAACAGCTCACCAGGGGTTCTCATTGTTCGTCTAGTATTCCTTCAGCTGTTTCCGGGGTGACCGTGGGTAGCGGCACACTGTCAGTTTCCGAATACTCCGTTTCAGAGCGGTCATCGCCCCTGCCGGACTCTGTGCCCTCCGTCGTGGGAGAATCTTGCGATCCCGAAATGCTGGACACCACTTCCAGGACACCCCGTCGTTCCGCCGCCGTTTCCAGCAGCGAAGGGCGCCCCAATCCTCTGCGCCTATTGCGTATCCGCTTGGACTTCCGTCGCAGTTGTTCCTCAGGTGCTGTCGTAAGGTACAGGCCAGGGCCATCTTTGGCAGCTCTGTACATTTCCAGCCAGTTATATGCTTCATCTGGTGTATCAAAAAATCTGGTGGTATCATCAACTATTATTCGCAGTTTGGCCGGGAATAATAAGGAGTATTGAATGCCCTCACTTCTCAGTTCCCGTTTAATTGCCAGCAAAGAGGTTCGTTTGCGCTGTGTGTCATATGTATAATCCGGGAAGATGTTGACCTTACTGTTTTCCACCTGGAAGGGGCCATTCAGACGGGCATTATGGAGTAACTTGTCTCTGTCCTCGTAGTGCAGCAACCGCGCTACCACAGGGCGTGGGGGGCGGCCCTGCTGCAGCGGTCGGGATGGGACCCAATGTACCCGTTCCAGCGTATAAAAGGGGGATAACCCTTCCGGCGCTACCACTGTCCTGAGCCATTCTTCAAGGAAGCGAACCATATCTCCCCCTTCAATTTTTTCCGGTAGGCCTACAATTCGGACATTGTTTCGGCGGTTACGCCCTTCAGCGTCCTCCGCCCTCTTCTCCAGCGCATCTAAGCGGTCCAGCACCTCAGTCATCGTGGCCGAAAGGGCCTTTTGCGCCGGCTCCAGGGTGCGAACTGTGTCTTCCACCTCCTTGACCTTATCAGAGAGCTTGCCGTGATCCGCTCTGAGCAATCCGAGCCCCGTTGCTACCTGCGCTATGTCCTGCTGGAGGGCCGCACGCGTATCCGTTATCGCCGTCAAGATCTTGTCCAGCTGTTGCTGCAGGCGTGGATCCCGTGTCGGCTCCGGGTCAAGCTGGTCTCCCTTGTCCGGCTTCTCTGTGTCCGATGTGGACTGCATGGTGCCCCTGGGTCCTTTCGGTTTCCCCATGATAGTAACGGTGTCCAACGTCGTCGGTCACGAGCCGAGGGCGAGCCGCCTAGCGATAGTTGAAGCTCGCCAAGGCCTGCCCCAGTCAACAGGCCTCCGACCGCCGGGAGGAATCTCACCTGGGCGCACGCTTCTCAAGCTCTTATGAACAGCCAGATCGGGCCAGTCCGCTAGCAATCCACAGGTTACAACAGGCGCCCCAATCCAGGGCAGCAGTAGCCAGGGTTCCGCCGAACACACGTACACGAAGGTTCCCCCGGGCGGCACGTTTAAGCGACTGGGACCTCCACGGAGCACCGTCGTCCGCTCAGCGGCAGCTCCAGGGGCAGTTCAGCAGTGGTCGTGCAGTCTTAGGGAAGGGCCATTCCCAGGTGCCCAAGGGCCAGTCAAGAAAGGGGGGGGGCCCGCCCGGCTCACCCAGCGAAGCCAGACGCGGCCAGACAGCAGAAGTTCTTCAGTTTTGCTGCTATAGCGCCCACTTGCTCACTCCGCTGCAGCCGCCGATTGGCCCCTCTCCGCCCTCCCGCATGGGAATGATCACTCCAGGGCATTCACCCGCTCTCACCTCCTCACAGTCCACTTCGGCATCTAGGTCTGCCAGGGCGCCACTCGATCACCGTCTCTCAGTGTCTCATCCACCAGGCACCCCCTCATGAAGTCCTGTAATATCCCCTTCCGCTAGCCGTGTCGCGGCGACGTGTTGGGACAATTCCCCTCCGCTCCACTATGGATTAATCGCAGTTTCTGGCCCCTCACCGCTAGCCGCAATCCGTCTCCGTCGCGATGGGCTCCTCCCTCTCCAGGGGCGAGGATCTCTGGGGGCGCCAGAGGGATCGCCGCCTTATGCCCGGTTCCCAGCGCCCTGGGGTCCTCTAGGGCAGTGCGACCTCACTAGGTTCTTCCCCTCTGCTGCTGCATCCGGGCCAGCAAGGACCTGGGGGGTCACAAAGGTCCAGCACGGCACTCTGCGGCGCACCCACCTCAAGCCGCTCACTTCAATTGCGGGTGGGCCAGGGAACAGACTCTGCCTCCCTGCAGGGGAATCCCAAGCTTTATGCACGCGTCGGGGCAGGTTACCGTGCAGGGGGGTAAGGGGGGCAGATCACAGCCCCCTCCGCCGTCTTCCAAATGGGGCTCAGCAACCCCAGGGCCGATCTCGCACGGCGCTCCAGCTGCCTCCCAGCGGCCGCGCTGCCGCCTCCGCCGGGCCTCGGGGGGATGATCCGGCTGTCCCGCCTCCTCAGGCACAGCCGGCAATGGAAGTGCGCCGATCGCCCCCCGCTCCACGAACCACCAGCGCGGCTCCTCCGATGTCCTGCCGTGTACCGGGAATCACCAGCAAGCCCCGGCGGTATAATTCGAAAGCCCAGGGGCCCACAGGTCACTCAGCAGCTCCGGCCGCCCGGGAGTTCAGGTCTCAAGCACAGGCGCCATTTTAGGTGCGGCTCCAGAGGCCCCCCGGTCGTCACGTCGGCGAGTCTCCTCAGGTCCCCAGGGTCGCTCAAGCAGCGCTTCACTGCTCCGATGCAGGGGAGCCCCTTCCCCCACCTTTCAAGGGGAGATAGGGGTTAGCATGTGGGTTGATACAGGATAAATGTCGATCATCAGGCGACCACCACCACCATCGGCGCCAAGCCACGCCCCCTCTGTGCTCTCTATGCCTGTCCTGTTATACTACCTCTGCTCTCCCTCACACTACCCTACTAGTATGCCTCGTCTCTACCCCAGACCTCAAACACAGCGCGGTGTCCCTGAAGTGGGCGCCTCGCTCTAAATTAAAGTAAAAAATGTAAACTGAGCGCAGTGTCATTAAAGCGGGCGGAGTGCTCAGCATGCACATACAACAACCAAAAATACAGCCGCCATTGTCAATAAACGATATAGTGCCCACCCACTAGATAAAGCAGGCCGTGGAACTAGCAAAGTAAGAGGTCCAGTCCTTATGGGCGGTAACAAATGGAGACAAGGTGGTAACAAATGGAGACAAGGTGGTAACAAATGGAGACAGGGCGGTACCAAGGCAGGACTAACAAGCCTCAAAATGAATCAGAAGCCAGCGTTTACCAAGGACAATGACAAGCCAATTACAAATATGGGAGGAGAGTGGGCGGGGCTTCCACAACATACTCTATTACAGCATTCCTTGCAGAGCAGACAGCACATGCGTGCTGCCGTTAGGCTCGACCTAAAAAGGAGAGGAGGAAGCGATGGCCCGATGGCCCGACATGGCCCGACAAGGTTCTTTTCAAGCCATCGACTTAGCAATTGATGAAGATTGTATACGGCGGGGACAGGGTAAGCCAGATTGGAACTAGCCCTTTATGCAAGAGTGCCTCGCGGTCTGAGAGGAGTATGCAACTGAAGTGATCAGAAGTAATAGACCAGATCCGAGGTTAGGTCAGACACCAGTAATCCTCGACCAATAACTAAGATACCCTTCATTTTCAAGGGTGGGTAACTGCCCAGATAAGTACCATGGCCACAAATAGATAAAGAGAATTTAAAGATGGCACTACCCCTGCTTTCTGAGGGAGCGTGAAAATGGATAGGATGCTTTGAGAAACACACTGCTGGAGTGAACCTTGCCGTGGGCGATGTTAAAAGCTTGCTGAGGTCTCTGGTGGAAACAAAGTAAATACCATTTTTACCAGAGCAGGGTTCCCTCAAATAACATTGATAGAAACACAGTTCTGGTCATCCTTCAACAATATCCACCAATATGTATGCAATGTGCTCTAACTGAAAGACCAGACATTGTAGCTCTAATGGCAGGGGGCATAAAAGTGACTGAAAACATTGCAGAATTCATCACCAGAATGAAAGAATGATAGGTATAGGAAGTAGGATGTAATAAGAGAGAATGCAATAATATTTTATAATGTATTGAAAAGGGGTCTGCCCACAGATATACAAGCAAGCCTAGACGGATTAGTGGGAATAGAGGCTAAACCGTGGCCAGAAATACAAGCCCATATAATGTCGTGTATTCCTATAGGTTCTGAATCGATCCCCCTATTCCTGACCCTATTCTGGTTAAACTAACTATCAAGTTAACTAACAGTCAGCCCATGAGGCAAGACAAGCCCCCATGATGCAGATACCGTTATCTGACGCAGTCACACTACGGCACAGGAACGTGTTATCTGATTAGGTCATAACGCTTGAGATCTAATTAGACAAGCGACATTCCTCCAGCCCCTGATAAGGCATACGACGTTCTCATAACAAATCAAACCTATGACAACCTGGAAAATCCGTGCGGCCATTGTTTTGATTTCACAGAGAACTTTAGTAAAGAATGTGCTAACGAGCAAGTCGTATGACATCTTTATTGACGTATCTATGTCCATCCTTACGTCAATCTCGGCACCTTTAAGGTATAAATATTGCCGATCTTGCCCTATGCAAACACACGCGTGGTGACAAGACGGAGCAGCCACACTTGCCGAAGCCGAGAGCAGAAGCAGACCCCGCTGGCAGCAGCCCCGCCTTCCTGACGCGCTGAGAGACGCGCTGCTATCTCAAGCCGAGAGACCCAGCACCGGCGCTTCCGGGTAGCCCTCGCAGGCAGCCTGGAATATCGAGACCAGAGAAAGAGATACCATTCCTCATTCATCCTAAATTCCAGGTACGGAACTGAATAACCCCTCACAGAGAATTCTTTAGTTATTCACTTGGCAAAAACAAACTTAACTTAAAACTGTA